>NC_030685.2:56186547-56539047 GCF_000004195.4 Xenopus tropicalis | reverse complement strand
CTTTTATCTGTGTAAAAAAATGGTATTCTATGGGGCATATTTATTATGCTGTGCAAGACGAATTTGCCGAAAAAACGGCATAAAAAGCTGTGTAAAATAAATGGAGAAGATCACCATCCGAACGCCAGATTTTACGTCTTTATTTTACGTTAGTTCTGCCGGAAGAAAAAATGCGTTAATCAATTTAGCTGTTTTTTGCATGGCGAAGCCTGGCGATATGTGGCGAATTTTCTCTACATTTTTTTACACAGCATAATTAATATGCCCTTAAGTGTTTTACTCTAATAGTATCGTTTTGTAACTAGAGCCATTCATGTTCTGTGTGTGATATGCATGTAGTTCTGTGTATACATGCATGTATATGCATGTTTTTCCCTATTAAAGGGAAACTGTAGATCATATCATGCTAATAATTCTGTTGCACAGAATAGTTCTTTCTTTGAGATATAAATAGTTTTAGTGTTCTACTTAGACCTAAGACTTTATCCTACTTTAAACAACTCAACCATGCTTTTTGACAGTAGCGCCATTGCAGATGGCTTACTCAGGCAGCAAGCTAGGGTAGGTGAAATATGTCCAAAACATGAAGAATGTTTGTGTTGCAGCAGGAAAAAAAGGTTAGGTTTAAAGTGGACCTGTCACCCAGACATAAAAAGCTTTATAATAAAAACCCAAAATGATTTTTTCATGACCCCATCCATACCCATTATAAAAGCATTTAAAAATCCCAGCTGTTAATCATATATTGCCTGTCCCGCCTCTATGCCTTAGGCATAGAGGTGAGGCAGAGAGTTACTTTCACTTTCAATTCAGAAAGAAACATCTTTTTAGATGTTGCTGCTGTCTTCACATTCCCCCTCCCTCCGCACCATGTAATTTTGTAATCAGTGCATGGACATGGGCATCAGGTCCCCACCCATACTGGCACAGAAACAAGATTTTGGCAGGATGCAATGCCTGCTTTGATAAGTGTCCACAAAATGGTGCTGGCCTGCTTGCTGCAATTGTGAATTCCAAGGCTGAAGAAAATAAGATTAAAATAATTTATATAGTGTAAGTAAAGTTTATTTTGCTTGACAAACACAATAGAAAACAATTTGAAATTATTTCTTAAGGTGACGGGTCCCCTTTAAGAACACAGAATATCAATAAATCTAATTATTTCTACAGAAAAGAGCATTTGTTTAACATTGTGTATGATTCTGCTTGGTGAAATACAAGTCCCTAGGATACTGGTATTAGGAACATACCACTGGTCCAGTATGAACTGTGCGCCTATGTCAGATGCAAAGATGGAATGCTTGTAGCTTTCTTCATTTGGCGCACACTTCCCATTCCTGCTGCATCAGCAGTGCGTTACATTAAATTCTCCCTTCATTTAAATTGTTCTGAGTGGCCCCATGAGGGAATGGGCTTCTGGTGCACATTAAGAAATACTTGGGGCCTTGCAACTTTTATGCTTTTACTTGAGAGTGCACAGCTGCTGTATTTAATTATTCTGTACGCAATGGGTGCAAGCAAGGAAGACCTCCCAACGGGTGGGCACGTAGAAGGTAAAAAAAGACCTTGCATTACTCAAAGTATGAAGTTGTGTATAATTTGATTAGATTATGCCCAATGTTGAACAAGGCAGTTTTTTTGGCAACATATTTTGACATTAGAGGAGAATTAAATCTTCTCAAAGAAGTAGGGTAGCTAACGGCCGTTAGCAGCGCAGTGTTCAGTGCTCCTGAAATTGCCCCCAGTTGCTTCTGTATCTGTTGTCAGTTACCTGAGTTTCCACACTGACTCACAATATACTGTATAAAGAAAAGTCACAAAGAAGGCTGATTAGTAATTAATCAGGATTCTCATTACATGGCAGCTCAGAAACCAGTGCAATTTGCATTGCAGCATCAGCTTCTATGACAGGCACGCCACATTTTCTCCTTGATAATTTCCAATAACCCCTAAGCTTAGCATCAGACTGCTTCTCAAAGCACATTGAGCATATGAGTGTCACTGACTCTTAGAACGGGGGTTTGGAGTGGCACAACATTTGGCCCAAAAAGGGTAAAGTACATGAATTAAATATATCTTTAGAGTAACATCTGATACAAGCTAATAAAGCTTTTCACAGCATCAGACTGGAGTGCTGCAAGGTATGTGCATATGTGTTCTGTGAGCTATACATTTGCTTGTAAATGAAAGCTGCATATTATAAAAACAGCATACTGTGAAAAACAGAATCTTGCCTGTTATGGCCAGGCATTATTCTTCATTAAAAATAAACAACACTAAATCTGGCTGCTTGCAGTACTGCTGTGATTGTAAAGCCCAGGGCAGCCCTTTTCTCTTTGCCGTGTGTGATATCCAAGAGGCTGTTTGCATATAAGTCTCTCTAGTTCCTCAGGGTTTCTGCTCCTTTTGTGGTCAGCACAAACCTGTCCTTTCCCTCCCCTCTTTTTTCCCCTGGTGTTCTACACTCTAGCACCAAGAAACAGGGCAGCCTTGCATTGATCCAGAGGAGGCAGAGCCCAGAGGGACTAGAGATGAATCTCAGTGCACTGCACCCTCTATTAGCCATCCTGTCTCGCAAATTCAACATGGCTGTCTCCTGACTTCTGAAGAGGTGAGGACGTAATGTTTTATTTACTTCTTTCTTAGGTGCGTGTAGATGCTTATCTCTATTAAGAGATGTTTTGGTTTTAAGAACCACGCCTAGTAATGTTTTATATTCTGTATACAGTGATTACTTTTGGCAGATCCTGCTCTGGTACTCTGTTTAAATTAGTCCAAAGTCCTACACACATTTTCAGTTGCACTTTAAACCTTTACTTTTTGTCTCCTTTTAAGGCCAATCTTAAATTATTTGTTTCTATTTATGATATGGGCAGAGCAACACAACAAAAGATGCAAGGTCTATGGATTCTAGTTGTGGAAATCCACAGATATAGTCTAGAATGATTGTTTACCTTGCTGTATGGCTTTTATATGCTAATGAAAATAATTTATTATTTTCAGCAGGCTTATTAATAGGAGAAATGTATTTCCTGTGCTCACTTCCCTGAGGTTAAGGTCTATGTCACACTGGAAGATTAGTAGCTGCTGCTTATAGCTGGTTATAAATAGCTTTATTGTTTTTTGGAGATATAATCTGTAATTTCTCAGTGGAAAACAGAGACTTGTTTTCATAAGGTGCACTTTCACGTGAGTCCAGTTGTAGCAGATGTAGCTGGCACACACTACATTTATCTCTAGTGGAGGCATAAGTACTTAGTAGGAGGAGTCTAATATTTCAGGTCAGTGACTCTTGCTGTGACATGTTCGAATGAGATCATAGTGGCAGCTACCTGGTGCTTTCTGACATTTCATGGTGATTGAAGGGATTGAAGAGTGCAAGCCTTTCTATATGAAGAATCAGTTTCCAGGGAAGCAGAATAACAGTTCTGCTTTATATCACATCAGAATGTGAATCTGCATTCTTGCAGCCTTGAAACATGTACCATAAGAGAATCAAAATTTGATGAAGTTAAAAACTAGATGAATGCAAAAATCTGTGATTTAGCTATATGATTCTGCTTTAGAGTGGATAGAGGATAAATAGATCTCTGTAACTCTTTGTTTTTTCTCACTTTAGCTTGACCATGACTTAAAACATGCCCATGAACTCCGCCAGGCAGCTTTCAAGCTTTATGCCTCTTTGGGAGCCAATGACGAAGACATCCGGAAGAAGGTGAGTCTGGGAGAGGGGCGCCCTCCAGTTCTGTCCGCCAGCAGACAGGGTGTGACACCCACCTGAAAAAATCGCAAGGAAGACAAATAACAGTGACTGCCTTGTTTAAAGCCAAAAGCAGAGACTGAAAGGGTTAATGGAATATTGAATGAATGGTGCTATGCCTTTTTTTATGGCCTTTTTGCCATTAGAAAGTAGCATAGGATGGCGTTAAGAGGATGTCCAACAAATTGCATTCTTTTTTGTGCTTATTTCTAACCTTGCACATTCCATATGCATGAGTTTAATTCCAGTCTTTAGTCAGGAATCCAGTACCTGAATATCACAAGCCTTTATTTCTGTAACTGTCCAAAGCGGCTGCTATCTAGAGTGTAGATAGCCCTACAAAGAAAACTCCCCCTTTTCTAGAAACAGAATGGCACTCTGGAACTAACTAGTTCCAGTTAATTCTATCTGCAGTCTGTTACATGATTCTGATGCCTCAATATTTTTAGGCAATAGCACTGCTTCCCCTTAGTCCCTTTTATTTTTGCTTCTTTACGCAACTGTAACATTTCCAGAGCTTTTGGTAAAAATAAACAGCTGCTTGAGTGCATGGCAAACCCATCATGAGAGAGATAATGCCCTGCAAAAATGTATATATAATGTTTGGGTTGCGTGTAGTGCCATCTTGAAAGCTGCTTATTGCACTGCACTCCTAACTGTGCCAAGCAGGAGCCCTCAATTTGCTTTAGTCTTTAAACAGTGGGATGTATTTACACCAGATATATCTACAACAATATAATCTCACAGAATATGGTATAAGCTACTTTGGACAGTAGAAATACAACTTTTTGCGGGTTCTTCCTATTGGAGTAGCATATGCTTAATATGTATTGTATATTCAGTGCTGGATAAATATACAATGCATTAATAGTTACATTTTAACACTGTGCTGGGTCATGTAGGGCTTTATACCATTTGACCAGTGCTGTTAATAAGACATTTCTGGTATTGCTCTCCTTGTGACATGCGCCAAGATGCATCATGTGACTATAAACTGCACAAATTAGTTTGCTTCCGGGCTGGTCTGGAGTGTTGCTTTTGTACAATGATATATATATATATATATAATTATACTTTTTTCATTTCTTGTGCAAATAAAGCTTTATTGTTAATGATGTTTGGATGGGAAGTGATTATGCAGGCTTACTGACTTTTAAACGACACTAACTACACATCACATTTTCCTCATTCTTCCTTTGCGTGAGTAGCATTAGATCAGTTTGTCAGCCATAATTACCCCACTTCAGTTTGTAGTTACCATAAAAAAAAATTCTAGTTCGTTTTAAAATCGATAAAAATGATAATGCACTAACATTATATTTGCATGTGAAAAAGTATTAGAGCACTATTAAAGACCAAGCTTTTATTTGCTAGTATAAGAATGTTTTTTTAATTTCCATTGTTAGTGGAATATTGTAGCTAAAATATAAAATTTGTTGCTGTCCCCTATTAATGTTTAACTTTCATATAACTGTTATACAGTTTTTTTTTTTTTTGCTTAAGGTAATGCAAGCAGTTGCCTTGTGCCCAGTCATATAGTCACTTATTCAGCTCTAACATATTTCTTGCAGTGCTTTCCTCTAAACTCATTATAGTCTGGCATCTACAAATAAATAAAACAGTTGCAAAGCACTCACGGCATTGGCAGAACACATAAAATATTAAACTGCCATGGACATTGAAGCCTTGTGATCCACCTGGGACCACCTTTAGGAGGTATATATATATATATATATATATATATATATATATAAACCCAGACTTAGATTGGCATTCAAAATAGGCCCTAACATTTCAAGTACACCTAGACCCAGTATTAATTGTCAAGAAATGTAGGCACTCACATCTAAGATGTAATAGATATATGGGTGCAGTCTGGTTCAGATGTGTGTCTGCACTCTGATCCCAGTTCAAAAAAATGGGTGCTTGACCAACATAGTTAAATACTTGCAAGGAGGATCAGTACACCATATACGTGAATGCCAGTTTCAGTCCACTTTGTAGTATTTATCAAGGTCCCAACGTGCTGATCCTCCTTGCAGGTGTAATATATATAGCAATAAAGGTTTCACGACCTGCACACCCATAAGAAAATTGGATGTTTCGGTCCTCAACAGGACCTAGTACCTTGTTTTTGGCATTGGGAGTGCAGACACTACAGAGACTGATATATAAATTATACTTATGTTTTAATTAACTGTGAAAAAAGCCTGGTATATTTTACCTATGTATAGTCCCTCATTGTTTCACCTAGTTATAATGGGTACTTGCGCATATAATTGCAAATTTATAGAAAATCAGGGCACAGGTTATTAGATTGTCCTTAGGGCAAGCCCTATTGGACAGATGATCTAGGACTGCTGTCATTGAGGTGGGGTGTTAGATTTGGTTTACTATTGTTTTGTTACCTTTTATTTTATTAACAGTTTGTCCCCTATTTATAGTTTATTGTAGCAATTTTATTGGCACAAATTCATGGTTGCTATTGACCCTATTAACTACATTGACTTCAAGCTGTTAGGCCCTAACTTGGGTTATATTGCGCAAGAACACCACCTGGATCCTGTTTACAGATATCTGATAAGCTTAATCACTCAAAAATCACAAGGCGTAGATAGCAATTCCAGATGTTATTATTTTCTAACTTATGCTAAAATAGATTTGTAAGGTGATCTTCCGTTTTGAACTGTTTGTTTGATAAGAAAGATAACATACATATGTATATATATTTTTAATGGTGACATCAGGAAAAATGAATAGAATCACTAAATATTCTCTATTTTAAAGCTGAATTTCATTCTACCCGTTGAACCATAAGCCAGAAATATCTGAACCAAAGCCAGCAGAACAATAGTTCTGACTTATAAGTGTGGTAAAATGCACACAAATATTACAGTAACAGTTAGCTATTGCTCTCGTACTTTACTTTTTAGTTCTGAGGGTACAGTAAGTTGTTTTTTTGCCCAGTTGATGGGCATAATAATTGCATGTCTTGAAGAATGGTGTCTAAATGAGGTCTTCAAGTCATTTCATTTTATTTACCACTGTATTATGAATTCACGTGTAAGATACTGTAATCATATTGCTTGTGATTTTTAGGTTGTGTTAATAGTGGGGTTATTTCTACACATTTCTACATACCATACATTTCCATTTACATGCAGGTCAGTGGGGCCTGTTACCTGTGCGTTATTGGGCTACATAAAAATATACTTTTTAAAGCACCCAAAATGTCCCTTTTTGCCTTTGCCTTAAAGGTCCTGATTTCAACACATATGCATCTTAAAGGTTTTCAAGTGTTTTTACTCTTTGAGTGATTTTTACTTTGTATATAAGAAATGTTAGCCAATGGCATCTCTGGCAAGCAGGGCTTCAGTGATTAAGTTAAAATAAGACACTCTGTCTGAGTGTACTGCTAGAGTCTCTGATGTAAAGTAAGACTGTTGCTTTTGCTTAAACAGTAGATAAAATCTGGTAGGTAACTAAATATTCTTTCCCCCCTGCGAATGCAACCTTTTAGGTTACAAACCTGTACTATGATATACAATATATATATATATATATATATATATATATATATATATATATATATATATATATATATACAGTATTCTGTGCCTTCTCCAGCAGTCCCGTTGAACTTAGGGGCAGTGCAATTAAATGGCGATCCAGTTTATCAGTTCTTTGCCCCACCCCCAAGCCAGTTGTCACTGCTGAAGAAGAATATAATAACGGCTTGACACAGGTAAGTAACTGGTTTTGGGAATGGCTGATGGATGGTAGGGAGGCAAGAATTACCTGACACAATTTTGGTAACCAGTATTGCATCACTTCAGAGATGTGCAGTTTAGGGACACTAAAACATTTTTTATTCTCTGTTTGTTTGCATTTGTCCAATGAAAAAGATGAATATTTAATATCATTCCTTGTGCAGGCCTTCCCTCTTATCTGGAAAGGTCCCTGACCCAACTTGCTAGTACCTTGTTATGACCAAGTGTCTATGTCCTTTTCCCCATAATCCTCACTGCCACCGGAGCATGGGTGTACAACCTCTGTCGTTGCAGAAGGCCATTAAAGTATGGCCTTCTGCATGGAGTTGCATTGCAATTGCTGGCTATTTATATAAAATAATATTTATTAATAAAGATTAACTTTATTTCCCACAACTTTTGCAATATATTTTTACTATGTAGTTAATATATGGGTGTAAATGATATGCACTTAACTTACAGGAATACAAATACAGGGAGGATGAGAGCCCTGAAATGTTGTTTCATCTACATCGATAAAATTAGGTACCGTGCCTTGTACATTTCTTAAAAAGCAGTTTGCGGGGCACTGGTTTTCCTGTTGCGATAAATTGCACTGAGCCCTGACCCAAAGACCACAGGAGCAATGGGAGATACCTGAAAGTCAGTAGTGGGAATACTACCAATTAAAGAAAAAGCAAAGTTGCAGCTACTTTTCTTGTTTAGAACATATATGCCAGCTAAAAATCACCTGCACAAATATGCAACCATTGGTTAAATACTGATATTTTAATTAGCAAAATGTTAATGATAGAATTACTCATGAGAAACAGAAACAAAAATATATGGGACTCTTTGAATTCAAAACAAGTAACACTGCTTGATTCCCTGATTTTTTGTTTCCTGTGCTAAAAAGCATGATGCAAATTCCCATTAAGAACATTTTACTACTGTAAATTTGTATGCATGGATGCAGAGGCCTAATGAATTTTACATCACATATGAGTTGAGGATGAGTTTCTTATCCTTTGGTCTCCTGATGTTTCTGAACAACAAACACTTAAATGCTTTTTCTCTTGACTATATTTTGGAGTGTCATTAAGCTGTAGTCCATCAACAGAGTTAAAGTGCCAGCAGTAGGAAGAAAATACAGTTTTGTTCTTAGTGAGTAAACAAAGTTCTTTGTTAAGCATTTTCCTTTGCACTGCTTCTCTTCTGGCCAGGATGTTGCCTTTTGTAAATACGTAACCTGGTCTAATAAACTGTAATCTATTTAGAATACTTAACCCTTTTGTTACTGTGGTGTGAATTCTGCTTACATCCACACTGTCATATTATGCTATATAAACATGCATGAAGGACAGTTAGTTCCTCCTAAACATATATACATGCCTTGCAGCCACTATCGGCGTCAACAAGATACAGAATGGGTCATGTTTTTTCTGTCTTTTACTCCTTTAGAGCGGTTTAAAATACATAGAGGTAAACTAAACTTGGACACTGGGAAATGTTTCTTTATTAATTCTGTGCATTCTGCTTGTTTTGCTATCTGTAAATAATTATGACTGATATTTATTTTTTTTGTGTGCTTTGGCAATGTACACTTTTTTCACTAACACTAACATTCCAAATAAAGATTCACACTTTAAAAACAGTTGAACGTTTCCTTTATTTCTGAAACAGCATTTAAGCACACAATGGAAAATTTTATTAAAGGGGTAATTTTAGCAAGTTGCACACCAGTTACATGTATTGCCACATTATAAGCATTTAAAGGGATAGTGACACTTTCCACCTTTATCAAGAAAGTCTTGCTATGCCTTTACTAAGCTATCTAGTTTGAATCCAGTGTTTGTTTTGTGTCTCCTGCCTCTTTGCATCCCCTCCTTACTGGCCTGGGTTGCTGTGGATGTGGGGCGAAGGGTAAAGTCCAGATAGGACGGGGCAATTGTTACATTTCTGCTAAGCATATCTAGACTTTGTCCCACCCCCAAAGCCCACTCCTGAAACTGACAGTACAGGAACTCTCACTCAGGGCTGTAGAGAGGTGGGGAACATGCATAAAATTTGTGCCCAATAACTTATTAAAGGCATAGTGACACTTTTCTGGCAAATGTAAAATGTGACACTATCCCTTTACATTTGCAGTGTCTTGTATGTCAGGAATAAGAGACACACTAGACACTATTATCCTGTAACTCCTCTCATCACCAGCTACACACCCGCTAGTATTTTGTAAGTGAATGTCGAAGCAACATGACATTAGCATCAGTTTTTAAGTTATCATGTTAACACGCTATACTGAAAATTCATGTTGTTAAAGAAAAAAGTTTAGCTCTAATACACAACAAAGTTTAAATAACACTACTAAATGTCAAAGCATTATATTATTTAGTTTTCTTTGTTTTCCTCTGGTTCTGGAATATCTTATTTTAATTTGATGTTATAGGAAATTCCATACCTCAGTCCTTACAAGCTCTTGCTGGCCTTTTGGAAGCAAGACTGTATGGATCATGAGTATGGTTTGTTTCTTCTGTAATTGGGTTATAATTGTAATATTCAAGTAATATTGTACATCCTTGCGTTTTCCATGACAAAGCAAATTTTAAGCAATGGCAATTTTACTTGCCTTAGATCTTATTTAGCTCAATATATTATTTTCCCCTTGCATTAAGAATGCTACATTGAGATTTTTTTTATTGAAACCACTTTTTGCACATAATTGCTCTTCTGTAATTATGTGTATTTTTTTGTGTTCTATATCTCTGTTATCAGTGGTGTAAGCGTACACCCAGTTTGATTTGTTTGTAATATATGATACATAAAGGTCACTGCTTTTGTAATATGAAATTTAAAGCAGTGGTATAACTGAAAGTTACTGGACCAAAACCTAGAGCAAGATAATCTCTTTAATTTAATAAATATGTATAGTATTTAACACCCCACAGCTGCTGTGCCTTCCTCCCCTACTTTTACTGTTACCTATTTTAAGTAAAAGAAAATATTTTAAGTAACTATGTATTTTTGGAAGAGCCTAAAATATAGGTTTTATATTTTTGATATCTTCAAATTTATTTTTTTGCTCCTAATCTAAAGCTATTTGTGTTGACATTCATAGTGCAACATAATCAACTTGTACTGTATTTCCAGTAAATATGCAAACTGGGAAAACTTTGCAATATTTGCAAAGGTATTCATCAATCTAACTGCTAGTTAGAAAGGAATTAGTGCCTTGGTACTGGTGCTCATTTATCAACACTGGGCAAATTTGCCTGTGGGCAGTAACCGATAGCACCCAATCAGGGTTTTTTTTCCAGCAAACTGCAGCTAGAACAATGAATGCAACTATTTATTGGTTGCTTCCAATGCGTCCGGGTGGAGTTTTGTGAAAAGGTTTGAGTTGCACCAATATAATGCAAAATTAGACAAGATCAGAAAAGGGTGACCGGTGGAAAGGTAAAGGCTTGTGAATGAAAGGCTGTCATCTTAAAATTTTCATGTTTAAATATTTGTTTCGTGTTTTTTCTTTAGTTCCCATCTGTTACTAAATATATTGTGTTTTAATTAAATAACACTTTTAAAATGGAACTGACTGAAATACTGACACATGTATGTGTGGCCATACATGTGTATGTAGAAGAGTAGTAATAGCAGTTCCTGCAGTTCTGATTTATTCCAGCTATCGGCATCCAACAATTAAACCTGCTGGAGCTGTGGTTCCTTGTCACTTCCAATCCACCTGCCAGCATAGTGTATGAGTTTCATATAGGATCTGAGACCTCTGTAGATTAAATACTTTGTAAAAAAGATAACTAGAGTCTTAAAACATAAGAAAACCTGCTGCTGTGCGATATTCTTAACCACTTCACTATAATGTTATAAAAATGAACTTATTTATTTAAAAAAATGTCTATTTATACGTTGTTTTTGGCACAAATACAGTCCTAATTTTATGATTATGTCCGAGTAAGAACATCTTCATATATTGGAATAACTGACAGTATCCTTATAGACTCACTATTTGGTTAGCAAGTTTATAGTTTTCAAGCCAAATACTGCCTTTCTGCATTGCAATTGAAAACCCCAGGTAAAAATATTGACATATATTTTAAATGTGATAAATGAATGAGCCTCTTTGTCCTTTAAATGTAAACAAACTTGTTAGCAAGCCAGACTTGCCTCTTTGTGTCGATTAGCACTCTTTCCATATTATTATTAGAGTTGTGTTTACTAATACTGTTGTAAGCAGGAATCAGGAAGCGGTCGTGGGCTCCGTGATGTTATTTATGCTGCATTAACATCTCTCTCCAGATCATTGAGGCTGAGCATATGATGGACCGAATTGTGAATGGCTTGTCAGAGACTAGTGTCAAGGTGCGATTAGCTGCAGTCAGGTATGAGTTTATAGTCTGACATTTTCCCACTATATCATGCCCCAGAAAACAGAAGCCAGCATATCAATTCATCTCTTTGCTAAAACTATTCACTATTATTAGCTCGGCAGGCATCTTTCAGATTATAATAGCTTGGCAGTTCTTTAAATTGCCATTTGCTTTTTGATACTATTATTTAAAATGTGTCTGGCACTACCTCTCTGACTAATATTACTCCATTACTCAACTGTGCCAAGTTTATCTGTATTAGTTATTTTGTATTATTTATTTGTAATTCTCATGATCACAAAAGTGATGTACAGGTATGGTACCTGTTATCCAGAACACTTGGGACCTGGGGTTTTCCGGAGAAAGGAAAGTAGTTTGGCTCTTCATAACCTAAGTCTAATAAAAAATACATTAAACTTTAAATAAACCCGTTAGGGGCTTTTTTGCCTTTAATAAGGATGAATTATATATTGGTTAGGATCAAGTACAAGGTTTTGTTTCCTTATTAAAGAGAAAAAGGAAATCATATTTGAAATTTGAATTATTTTATTCAAATGGAGTCTTTGGGAGATGGCCTTCCTGTAATTTGGAGCTTTCAGAATAAAAGGTTTCTAGATAATGGATCCCATACCTGTATGTCTTATTAATTATCTGTACAGTTAAATGGTATCTCAACCAAAAACCTGTTTTTGTTGTATCAAAAGAAAATGTAATTTCAAACAGCATTTCATTTTACAGAAATTTAAAAATGTACAGTTTTAAAGTCACTTGTAAATGTAATGCAGTTAAAAGCTTGAAACAAGCCTCCATGTCTGCTACATTGTTTAAGGAGCCAGAACTTGCAGTGCAGAAAATGTAAAATGTCAGACCTACTGCTTTCAGTAGCAGTCAAAAATAACTTTAAAACCATTGACTTTTTTATGAATATATATTAGAAAGCTGTTAAGAATTATATGTTTTTTATTGTGCAAAAACAAGTTTTAGGTAGGTCAGGGAAGGTCACTAAAATTCAGATCATTTCTCTATAATCCAGTCTACTACTTAGTTTCTAAGGTATGTGGGCCCGGGCAGCACACATCCCTTTTTTTTATGGGCTCAAAAGAATTAGATGTTATGCAACTTGCCTTATGTTTCAGTTAAGAAATATATTTAGCTTTTGTTACATTTTGTAGCAAACAGTACATGAGCACCCTTTTATCATTTCTGTTTCTCGATTTAGAGCTATTGTTGAGTGTAGCAAAAGAGTCTAATCAAATCAGGTTTCCCTCAAAGCTCCCCCCGGTATAATGAACTCCTCTTTATTGGTAAATCCCAGGCAGCAGTTTATTCTCTCTCTTGAACCTGGGTTTCCCCAACTTTTTTTATCAGTGAGATACATTCAAATGTAAAAAGACTTGGGGAGCAACATAGGCATACAACATGTTCCTGGGGGTACCAAATAAGGACTGTTATTGGCTATTTGGTATCCCCCATGTGGACTGGCAGCCTACAGGAGGCTCTTATTGTCAGTATATCTGGTTTTTATGCAACCAAAACTTGCCTCCAAGCCAAGAATTTAAAAAAATAAGCACTGCTTTAAGGCCACTGGGAGCAACATCCAATGGGTTAGAGAACAACATGTTGCTTACGAGCCACTGGTTGGGGATCACTGTTTAAACCAACGCTGATCATTTTGGGCAATGCAACAAGGTTATTTTACATGTCAATCTTTAAGCTTGTTATAAACATGCTACCAATGTTAAAATAAAAAAATTCTCCAAATGTTAAGATACATAAGGTACTCTACAGATATCTAGACTTGCCACCTGATTGCAAATAACTGTTATCTTCTGGGTTCCTAATTTGATTTCTCTCTCTAGGTGTTTACACAGTTTGTCCAGATCAGTCCAGCAACTCAGGACCAGCTTCCAGGATCACGCTGTGTGGAAGCCATTAATGAAGGTAAAACTTTTTGTGTGCATTTATTTTCAGCATTACCTCTTGTATCCATGCTGTGTGTATGAGTATTTTTGTTTATGTAGCGCTGTCATGCAACACAGTAAAGCAGAACAATAAATTCATAGGACAACAAGGCTCAGTACAATAATAAATACAAAATGCAGTTATAATAAAGAAGTGGTTCACCTTTACTATAATTTAATGTGTTATGGAATTTACTATTCCTAGCAACTTTGCAACTGGTCCCAATATTACTTTTTGTTGCATTTAGAGCATTTGCCTTCCTCTTCTACATCTTGCCAGCCTTCAAAGGGGGTCACTGACCCCAGCAGTCATAAAATGATTGGTCTGTGAGCTTGCAATTTAATTATTCTTTATTAATTTTTGTTATTTATCCTTTTATTCAGTTCCTCTCCTATTCATATTCCTGTGTCTCATTTAAATCACTCCCTGGTTGCTATGTTAAACAGGATAGCTGTGAAACAAATAGCTAAATAACCAAAGAAACAATGAAAATCGATTGCAAATTTTCTTAGAATATCAATGTCTATGTCATATTAATAGGTAAGCACTGTAGAGCTTGTAACCTAAGAGGATGTGTAACAGACACAAATGTTAATACTTAGTGCTGCAGGTTGCAGTGGTTGCCACTGCATTATAAGTGCCAGTACTGTAAAAATGTAATTAAACCCACCTTTGGTGGAGTTGCCATAAGGTCAGATGTTTATTGTGTAGAATTTATGCAGTGACAGACAGTATGTTCAGGCTTTCCCAAGTAACCATGGGAAACCCTACTGAACAAGCAGATTGAAGGCATCCGCACAACTGCCCTATGCTTTATTGCATACATTTTTAGTGCTACAAAGCAGGCCATTGCAGCCAATTGGAAGACCAATTTCTATCTGGAAAAAGTAAAGGAAAGCAGTAGATGAGTATACTTACATGAAAAATGAATAGCCCAATCTTTAGGAGTCTACAAACAGTTTAGCAAAGTAAAGTGCCCTTCGCAAACTTATTCCCAAATGGAAAGTATGTCAGCTATCTTAAAGGAGAAATAACCCTAAAAATGAATATGGCCATATTTTATGTCATAAACTTATTGCACCAGCCTAAAGGTTTAGCACCAATATAGTAGTAATGATCGAGGCCTTCAAAGTTGTCACAGGATTTCCCCATCTTGGATATTGGAGTAGTGTCTGCTACATTGCACATGCTCAGTGTGCTCGGGGCAGCTGCTGAGAAACTAAGCTTATGGGTTGTAACAAGTTATCAAGCAGAAAGTGATGTATGTCTGGCATATAAGATGATCGTACAGGGCTGATTCTAAAATACTGATGCTAACTGCACTGGTTTTTGAGCTGCCATGTAATAAGAATCTGAATTAATTACTAATCAGCCTTATATTGTGACACTTACACAAGTCTATAAATAAAGTATATTGTGCATCGGTCCCTTATTTCAGTAACTGACAGCAGCAGAGAAAATCAGCAGAAAAGAAGATTGGGGAGCTACTGGGGGCATCTTTGGAGGCACACAGATCTTCACTGCTAAAAGGCTGGTTGCCTTGGGCTGGTACAGAAGCCCAAAACATAATGGACAGCATTTCTGCCTATATTTTTAGTTAAGCTTTCGTTCTCCTATATTTGTTTAGAATACATACAGTGCCCTTTCAATGTATCTTTTAATTTCCTTAAGAAGGCCATGCATGGTGAGTTCACCAAACCAGCAAATCTTTCTCCTGATATGTCAACCTGAGGTGGGCCATATTAGGCTAATTAGATTGTAAAACCAATCGAATTACTACAACTTGTATAGGAGCTGTCAGAGCAAGGGCCGCGTAAATGAGCCAATGTGGTCCATGATCCTATGGGAAAATCAAGCCTGCCTGATCGACATCTGGCCAGATATCAGTCGGGGAGGCCCATTGGGGAACTCCATGCATGGGCCGATAAACTCCTGAATCGGTCTAAAGGACTTGAATCGGCTTAAATCTGCACATGTATGGCCACCTTTACATGATGCTTGGAATCTGCCTATTCTCCAACTGTTCTCCTACTTGCATCTTTCCCCAGTTTGCTTATATGGCCTCTTATGCCCTTATTGTGTCTTGTCCCCTTTTTATAGTTTTCTTATACATCCAACATGGGTGATGTTTAGCCACAATTGTACTTCAGATTAGTTTCCTTATATTGTATGATATTATCAAGTGGTCATTTTGATTTTCTTTACTTATTTTACATATGTCTCCTGCCTAACAATTGTGATGAAAAAAAAAATGTTATTAAAACAAAGTCACCAAACACTCACTTGACTGCAGTACCTGAAAGCACAAGGGTGGTTTTAATTGAATAATATTCAACATTTTCTAAATGTACAAATAGATAACTATTATTATAATAGTTATCTATTTGTACATTAAGAAAATGTTGAGTACTTTACAATAGGACATGTTTAAAAATAATGCTGTTGGTTAAATAGCTGAAGAGAAAGTTCTCCAAGCCACTGATGTTGCTTTCTGCCTTTCCAGGTGTTGCAGAATGCTCCTGATGACATCTTAGTAGTGGCTTCATCAACATTATGCAATCTACTCCTGGAGTTCTCCCCTAGTAAAGAGGTTCGTGTATTGACTGCCAGTAATTCTTGCTGCCTTCCCCTGACTTTCATTCCTTATAATTCTGAGGTTACTTCACAATTAAGCCCAGGTCAAGACAGTAATATTGATGTAACTCAAAACACAAAAAGTGTTTAGTGGACAGAGCATGGAATTTCTCAGATCAGCTTCATTTTATGTTTACAGAAAACTTTTAACCAGAGTGACTGTTCCTATAGACACAGCGATGTATCACAAACCAGGATATTGTAATGGAATTATTTTAATTTTTTCCTAAAATATATATGCTTGTTTTATATTTGATGCCAGAAACACATTTCAAAAAAGTTGGGACAGCGCTATGGGCTGAAGTGTATGAGCCCTGGAATACTTCCTAAAACCATTGTGTGTGAGCTCAGTTTGTCGGTGTATCGTATGGCAAGTTAAATCTCTACCATGCTTAGAAGAATCCATTTATAAACATGATCCAGAAACACTGCTGCCTTCTCTAAGCCCAAGCTCATTTAATAGGGACTGAGGCGAGGTGCAAAACTGTCCTGTGGTCTGACTAATTCAAATTTGAATTGCATATTGCCTGCCGTACAGACCTGTCACCCAATAAAAACATTTGGTGCATTGTGAAAGTAAAAATATGACAAAGGAGACCCTGATCTGTTGATCAGACGAAATCCTATATCAGGCAAAACTGGGACAACATTTCCCCTTTAAAGGTCCCTATACACTGGCAGATCCGCTCGCTTGGCGATGTCGAATTATAATGACAGTCATAGGCAAAGTTGGTCCAGGGACCACATCAACGAGCCGATGCGGTCCCCGATCCGACTAGATTTTCTAACCTGCCCGATCGAGATCTGCCCAATTTCAGGCCAGATATCGGTTGGGCAGGCCCGTCGGGAGTGCCCATACACGGGCCGATTAGCTGACGAATCTGCAATTCTCTTTTTATTTACATTTTACACAGTATCACAACCTTTTTGGAAATGGCATTGTATGTACCCCAGGGCATTATAGTATAGTAAATTGCATGTCAAAAACTTAAATGGTGTCAGTTTATCATACGTTTTAGGTGTCCACAAGTTATATTGAAAAAATCAAGCTGTGTTGCTAGTGCAAAAGCGCTATTGCTCTCTGCACTAGGAGAGCAGAATTTTCATTTCAAAAAATGGAAATGAAGCTCTTAAATTTACCAGAGGCGGCTTTTTTTGCCATCCCTGGTGACTAGCCACTCTCTGCCACCTGAGGCAAGGTTCTCACCTTGACAGGAGTGACCCTGCGTGGGGCAGATTGCAGTGCAAAAATGCGACAGTGGCGAAATCTGCACTGTGCGTCTGCATTGAGGCTGAAAATAGAGCCTTTCAATGCAGACAGAGGAGTGAATGGAGGCAATTGGAGCAGCTGTTTCTTGTCTGTGCAGGCCAAGAGCCACATCTGACAGTCTTACACATCCGGCTAGCTGCCTTTCTGATGGTTAGTATAAGTTTGGAAAAAAATAGCTTGCAGGCAGGATTGTCACTGAAGGAATCCTCTTGTGAATTTAATTAAATTATGGCTTGCAAATGCAGTAGAAGTGCTTTTACATTCTCTTTTACAATTCACTGTTGTTTAGGCCACGCACACCTTTTGCTTTTTGAATGTTATATCAAATAATATATTTGTATATATCACTGGTTTTGTAATGTACATACACCCCTTTCCCCACAGCCTATTCTGGAATCTGGAGCTGTGGAATTGCTGTGTGGTTTGACATTAAGTGAGAATCCAGCCCTACGGGTGAATGGCATCTGGGCTTTAATGGTGAGTATTTTCTGTGTCCCACATCAAAACCAGTACATGTATTTTGTTTGAGGACCATAAACTTTTATTTAATTGTTTTACAGAACATGGCTTTTCAGGCAGACCAAAAAATAAAGTCAGATATACTTAGAGGACTGAGCACAGAACAGCTGTTCCGGCTACTCTCCGATTCTGATGTCAATGTACTGATGAAAACATTAGGGCTTCTCAGAAATCTGCTTTCAACACGCCCAGTAAGTTGTTCAGTTACAAAACTTGTATACTGGACACAGTATAGGCTATATGTAATGCCACCAAATATGTTTGAAGCAAGAAAACTGAGCATTCCTTAAGTGTAATTGATATAAATATTAAGTCACTGTTCTGGTAAAAATGTTTTAAATTCATAAGTCCCATTATCCATATATTTATAAGAAATAGGTCTTGTATTTACTGTCTTGGTAGAGAGCACATATTCATAAAGGGGCAGTTCACCTTTAAGTTAACTTTTAGTACAGAAAATCCTATTCCTAGCAACTTTGCAACTAATCTTTATTATTTTTTTCTTATAGTTTTTGATTTATTTGCCTTCCTCTTTTGCATCTTTCCACCTTTCAAATAGGGGGGTCACTGCCCCCTGCAGCAAAAATTTCCTCTGTGAGGCTACAATTTTATTTTTGCTACTTTTTATATATTATCTTTCTATTCAGTTCCTCTTCTATTCATTTGTCAGTCTCTATCAAACCACTGCCTGGTTGCTAGGACCCTAGCAACCAGATAGCTGCGGAAATCCCGAACTGAAAAGCTGCAGAACAAAAAGCTAAATCATAAATAAAAATTAAAACATTGTCTTGGAATATCAAACAGTATGAAATACTAACTAAATGTGAATTTAACTTAACTTTAATTTAAAGGTGAACTATCCCATTAAAACATCCATAAATATAGTTTTGCAGTTGACAAGTGTGATGTTTTCAGTAGTCTTGCACCTTTTCATACCCACAAAAGGCAATGGTAGAAACTGACTTTATAAGAAATGAAGTTGTATGTTAAATGCCTTATTAAATCCAATCCCTTTTAACTCTACATTTACAGTGCAGTTTACTAGAATGAAATACTAACCACTTATCCTTGTGTCTGAAATGATGAAAGGGATGGTATCTTTACTGAAAATGGAATCACCAACATTTTACACAAATCTATTTTTGTTTGCTCACTGAAACATTTATTAGTGTTGATCTATGATTGTGTCACTGTAATGCACGAGCCTCTATCATTTCTCATTGTTCCAGATATAAACATGAAATACTAGACACCCAGTCATACATGTGTAACCCTAAGGTAGAAATAAAAAAAAAAAAAACCCATAAGCTACACTACACACATTTGGAACTGTCAGTTATTAGTGCATTTTCAATGAATTCCGTCAAACTTTGTGTTTCTTGCACAATTAGACCTGCAAGACATAGCCTAAATGTAAAAATCATTTATATGTGTTATAGTACATGGGGCCATATTGGCAACTTTGTGTTCACATGTAGGATGTAGATTGCTTTGTTAAGCTGGCCATACACGTTACAATTACGATCTGTCCTGCGACAAAATCAAAATCTTTTGATGCGCCCGATCGACGAGATGCCTTCTCGCCGATCCACCATACACACCGAATATCGTACAAAACCTTGTTTCGTACGATAATACCGGTGCGTGTATGGCCAGCTTTAGCCTTGGGACACATGAGATTTCTAGTTGACTTGTTAAATATTTTAAAGAATAAGTAAATCTCTAATATTGCTCTATACAACCCTTTCTTCATGCATTCAGACTTATGCTAACTTTGCTTAGGATTATTCGTCTATTAAGAGTACATGTAATTATGCCTTTAGTGAAACTACCATATCTCAAAATGGGCAAAACAATCCTATCCTGATTTTTATTGACTATAATCATAACATTCTCATTATCTTTTTCTCTGGAAGCATATAGACCAGATAATGAGCACTCATGGAAAGCAGATCATGCAAGCTGTGACTTTCATCCTTGAAGGGGAGCATAACATAGAAGTCAAGGAGCAGGTTTGTTATAGCCTTCTTACTCCCAGTTATATAGCTATATAGTGACTAGGTGGCAGTTTTAGTAATGATGGTCTCCTGTAACTGGCTTCATGTGTTGTTTCCCACTTGGAAATTCAAATATTTTCTTTTTTGTAATTGTAATAGTAATGCAGAACGGGTGGGTTAATATAAGTGTACTAAACTGATATATAGATAGTAAGGCTAGCAGTTTTATTTAGATAAAAGGTTGAACCTGATTGATTTTTGTTTCTCAATCTAAATCACTATGTAGATGCATGTTTGGGCTTGATGATAGACTACAATAGTTGATGTGGTTGTTTTTCTGTTCCTAATAGACCCTATGCATTCTTGCAAATATAGCAGATGGAACAACAGCAAAAGACCTCATCATGACGAATGATGACATCTTGCAGAAAATCAAGTATTATGTGGTATGAGAACATTTGACCTAGTGTAATTTTATTAACTTTTAATGCTTTCAATCCTGCAAGAGTAAGCTTTAGTTAGGTCTGTTATGATTTTAAGATGTCTTTACTGTTCTGCAGTGTTGACATCTCCGAATAACAAACCTAGTAGCAAAAATAACAGACATGTTTTGATTTATTACTACCTAGGTGTCAAAGTCCAGGCATCATTAGCCTTAGAATGACTTATATTAGTAAAGGACAGGTGGATATAGCAAAGGCTTGTTTAAATCATGGTTTTGTCAGCTCTCAGGAGGACTTTGTGCATCATTAGCCATAACTTAAATTTGGCTATGTTAGAGAACATGCGGGTATACATGTTTTATTGTGTCTTGACAATAAGAACAATAAACTAGGACCAAGCTTTGGTTGTTATCAAAAGTCGGCAATATCTCATTGTTCACAGTAACAAATAATATATTGTACCTGAAAACCACTATTTACTTTGTTTAATTGTTTTTTGCATCAATAAAAAAAAAAAAGTTCACCCTTAAAAAAAAAAAAAGGGGGCAGTTTGGCCTTTCTCAGTCCATACAGTAATGCTTTCCTAGTGATTTGTTTCTGTTGTGTACATTACCTTTTAGAGCAGATATCCACAAAAACTGTTTCTGCTGCCTTCTCAGAAGATATCATCTTCTAGCATCTTTTAACTTTGTCTTTGTTGTCTTAATTACAGGGTCATTCCAACCTCAAGCTTCAGCTAGCAGCCATGTTCTGCATTGCAAACCTCACGTGGAATGAAGAAGAAGGTAAGAGGAATACTCACTCCATTCTGTGAGATAATATTCTAACCTAGAGCACCCTGCAATATACTATTTAATATATTTATTACCAAGGTTCGCAAGAACGTCAAGATAAGCTACGGGAAATTGGTATTGTTGACATCCTGCACAAATTAAGTCAGTCAACAGATCCAAACCTCTGTGATAAGTAAGTATCAAGCAAATTCATTCAAGTTGTTTTGTCAGAAAGGTGCCGGCAGAGAGAAACCTCAGCATATCTAAAACACTCTAGAATATTAGTAGTAGTTGATATGAAATTGGTAATGGCTTGTTGATCTTAAAGGGGGAACTATCATAAAAATAAATATAATAGTATGCGCTTATAAAAATGAAAACATTCTAAATATAATCAGTTAAAATGTTTCTCTAATAAGATAGTTGTAACTACTTTCTTGCCAGCAATCTTTCCCTATACATGTAGCATTGTGTCAGGTCAGATTTTGATGGACAGTTAGCTCTAATCTTATATATGATAACTTTGGTCTATGCCCCTTGTGGCACAAAGCCTATGTGAAGAGAGATTTTTGAAGGTGCATTTGTATAGATATCTATTAGGCAGGTTTAAAAATCCTTTTGGGCAAGGGCTGCATTGATGCAGTCTGCTCCCGACAGGCCTGCATTGACGCCCATTGTGATCTGATTGTTGGCCCAGGGTCCAAATGATCAGATAAGCCACATGTAGATGCCAAACAAGCAGTTATTGTATATGGCCAACTTGAGGGTGACATTTAAATTGCAAACGTTCTGTTAGCTGCTTTCCAGGGCTGTATTTACCAGCTTGGCTATATAGTAAATAGATACAGCATACAAAAAGGCCCCAGACCCCTGCCAGATTAAGCCACAAGTATCTGGTGGAGCTGGAGCATCTGGGTCTTCTGCAATACAGCACTACAGTCCTGCTGGATTCCAACTTTTAAACATTATTTCTTTTTTCCTTTCTGTTTCTTACAGAGCAAAAACAGCACTGCAGCAATATTTTGCATAATCTTGGACAAGAACCATGTCTTTACTTCCCCCTCACCCTACTTTCTCCTCACTTCACCCAATGATGGACAAGACTCTAGCCTGGATTTCTACTAAATGCACACAGTCACCTTGGGATTTCTTTGCTCCACGCAGCATCTGGTGCAGACAATGAGTGGCCACATTAGAAAGGACTATTCTATCTAACCTCTTTAGCCCAAAGTGGGTTATTATTATTCATTTCTTGTTTTTTTCTCTTGTTTTTGGAGTTTTCTGAGCTAATACGGATTTTTACACTGTTGCTGCAACCCTTTTTGTGTGTGGCTAAATACCTCAGCCCTTCTTTTCATTTCTTAGTAGCAAATACCTATTACAAAATACACACAAGCGCTTGGATCCTTCCTACAACTTTTTTTTCCGGTTTCACAGGACAAAGAATCTGCCACACAGATAACTTCTATACAGTTTGTAAAATGTTATTTAAAAAAGAAAATCTATGTATAAATATATAAATATATATATACATGCGCAAAGTGCAGGAAGATAAGTGCCCCTAAAATTTATGTTGAATTTTTGAACGTACAGATTTGTAAGTAAAATATATGCTTTTCTGAAATGAGTCTTTGTATATATTTTTGGTTTTCTATAAATATATGGGTGACTTGTTTGCCTGTTCAGACGACACTGAATTCATTAAATTTTTTTCTTTTTCCTCTGAATTTCTTGAAATATTTTGTAACACCTGGAAGCAAAACCAAACAACTATGTAAGCTGTTTAAAACTGGTAAAGATCAGTATACCACCTAGTTCATTGTGAGTATGGCTGGTTCTGATCAAGCTTTTTGTGTAATGTTTTCATTTAAAAAATATCTCTGGCTTTTGTGGTTTATTGCATTGAACAGGGCAAACTGTAAAAATTTAAATATGAAATTTAATATGGACCAGGGGGGAGGAAGCATCAGTAGAAGGGTCTGACTTCACTTGATTGTCAGCATTAATCAAGGATTGCAGACAGACACCATTAAAATGTACCCAATTGCAACACTGAGCCTCATACATAAGTTCCCCACTAGTCAAGGTGGTGTACCTGTGTCTGAAGTTAACATTTCAAAACTGTCAATATTACGTTATCATTTACTGCAACTCTGGTCTGTTCTGCTTTAAAAAGACGTTAAAGAACTGAACATAACTATCATTCTCTGCATCTCTCCAGTCCAAGCTGCTAGCAGCACAGCAATTTGGGAGGGTTGTACAGAATGATGCTTACCCAAGAAGGGTTGCGGAAAAGTATAATAGTAACAGTTCTGAAATGTTAACTTCAGATTCAGTTCTTCAGAGAAAGCTGGGCTGCCACAGGTACATTCGCTTGCATGGGTTTTGGGGGAGACAGGCCTTACTATAGAGGCTGCATTCTTCTACTGATACTCAATAAAGCTGTGACTTGGGCACACAGGTCCTTAAGTGAATTGTGATTTTGCACCCTGGGCAATTAACACTGCCTGAATTGAGCACTATCACTTTACTGGACTTGTGTAAAGCTTACAAGTGACTCTTTATTGTGATGATAGATAACGGGATGACATGTATACAGTTATGGAAACACAGTACCTTGTACTTAATCCTAAAATATAAGTATTATCAGAAGCAAAACAATCCTATTGGGTTTAATTAAAGGGGAACTCCACCCAAACACAACTTAATCTTTTTGAAAAGTAGACATAATTTGAAGCAACTTTGCAATATATATTAATAAAAAATATGAAGCCCGTTCCTGGTTTTTAATGTAATAATATGATTTGGAACAGTTCCCTAAGCCTGACCCTCTGTTCCCCTGCTGATCTGACTGACTACTTTGTAATGTAATAATGTAACAGTAGTCGACTGTCCTCAGCCTGCATCCCCCAAATCCCACTATCCTCTGCACGTGATGTCAATAAGTAAAGGAACATCAAAGTGCAATGCATTGTGGGTTATGTAGTTCCTGACTGCTGTCTGTAAACTGTGGACAAGTTGTTACAATTTGTAACATCAGTGTGTTAGTCCCTCCTCCCCTGCTAGGATTTCGAATGATGCAGAAAATGAAGAACTGTTTTACAGCTGGATTTCAGCATATAGAAATGGTATTTATTCATACTTTTTGAAGGAACAGATAACAGTGATGGGTGTATTAAGGGTTTCTGTGTTGTGTGGGGCTCTTTAACAAATTTTGATTCGGAAGCAGGAGTTCCCCTTTAATGTTTACATTAAAGTATGGAGCATGAGGATTATAATTATATTGAAGTGCCTGAAGTGCGGCATGTCCCATCACCTTAATTGTCTTTGTCTCTTTTTCAAATAAAGCTGGTTCTGTGCTATTCCTCTTAAAGGGCAAGACAAGCTGCATTCATCAACCCCAAATAGACCCAGCACAAACCATGGGTAGCTTTTTTGGCAGTGTTCATGGTCCTGGCCAAACTGAATCCGAATCCTTAAAATTATGTAAACGTTCGCCACATAAATGCACACAGTTCTTTTTGCGTCTTCTATACCTTATTAGGATTCAGATTTGGTTCGTTATTCTTTCGTGATGAATTTGGGGTTTGGCCTAATCCTGTAAATCCCTAATTTATAGGTTAATGTATTAATTGTCCAGGATTAGCAAATGAGCCTAAGGTGGTCGGTCATACACAGGCAGATTTAAGTTGCCAATTTGGCACCTTCAAACCCAGTCAGCAGCATGTTTTCTTGTGTGTGTGGTCCTGTCAGACAGCCTCTTCGATAGATAAATAGCGGAAAATTTGCCATATTTCTATTTTATAGGTTTAAAAATCCCATTGGGATGAGGGCCACATTCGCTCCTGGATGCATTTTCTCCCAATGACCTACTTTGCTGCCTATTTTGAGCTGATTTTTTGGCTTGAGGGTCAAGCAAATTCTAAACTCCTATACTTCTCAGAAAATAGTTAAAAATGTATTTTTATTTATTTCAATCCATTAAAAGCATTAACAACCCCATAATGATAGCTTAACACGTTGCATGTGTACCCAGCACTTAATCATAGGTATTATAATAAGTGCAAAAACAAAGTGCGCACACGAGTGCATATGCCATGCCAGGTGGGGGAGGTAAAATAAGCAGCAGGAGGTGGGGAAATAAGGGCCCGGCTAGGGCAGGCAACAGAAGTATTTGCCTTGTGACCCCCTAGGAATGTGCCTTTTCTGCCTGGCTCTACTTCCAGCTCTGATTCCAGTGCATATTATTGTACTTACTCTGACATTCTTTTACTGCAGTGAACTCTAGAGGGGGCTGTCTCATCAAAAAATTCTAGATTTACTACAATGTCCTTAATCTACAGTATTCATTAAAAAGAAAAATTAACAGCGCAAAAAATAGAATTGGATTCAGGATTTTTCTCATCAGAAGCCAATCAATTATTGGAAAGCTTCAAGTAAGTTACATTGACTCTATCTGTGGTGTAATAATAAATGAATTAATAATAAATAAATGAATAAAAGGACCATGCATAGCTACATCCACACGGGCTGCGTGTCACTGTAGTGTGTCTAAAAAAACAATACATTTGTTGCAAATATATTTTCCCTGTGTTGTAAGAAGCTCATTTGCTGCATCTGATAATCAGTGGCAATGTTTATTTTGTGAAGTTGTTCCAAGGGTTTATCTTCTTGCAGAGCAGCATGTTACAGTCTTAAACCTTGATTAGATGCTAAAAGGCCCAGTTGACTCTATGTTTGATGCAGAAAAATGCACAGGTTTAGCTACTCCTTATGGGAAACTAATTTAGTGCTGCAGGATAAAATGAAAAAACAGCAGCACTCCGGAAATGTTGTAGAAAAAAGTGACTTTACTCAAGTGCACACAGCAACGTTTCGGGCATAAACCAGCCCTTTATCAAGCCTAGTCAAACAAATACAATCAAGTGTTATATACCCACAGGAAAGGGAGGGACCATCACTCCAGCCCTCCATTTAACCCTTTGTCCCCTGAGTTTGGCATCGGAGCCAAAAAGAAAAAGAAATAAGGAAAAAGCAATTATTTTTAATGAAATACATTAAAGTAAGACATTTATTGTTCCTATACGTTAGCAGTATATTTATCACTATTACATTTTGATGCACTTGATACACTAGAGCATATTATGGAAGTATTATTATGGCATATATATGTGCTGTTTTATATGTTTTTTACAATTTTGAAATTTGATATGTGCAATCTATATATTGAAAATTTGTATATTGAACACAAAGGGTTAAATGGAGGGCTGGAGTGATGGTCCCTCCCTTTCCTGTGGGTATATAACACTTGATTGTATTTGTTTGACTAGGCTTGATAAAGGGCTGGTTTATGCCCGAAACGTTGCTGTGTGCACTTGAGTAAAGTCACTTTTTTCTACAACATTTCCGGAGTGCTGCTGTTTTTTCATTTTATCCTGGATATTGTTTTACCCTGGCTGAGGGTTCAGCTTGCACCTGGGGCTACAATTAGCTGGTTTGTCCATTGTGTAGCACACCTTAATCAATTTGTTGATAATTTAGTGCTGCACACACAGGATGCATCTTAACTTGTGCTTTACCCATTTATCATAGCCACAGAGTATGAAGCCAAAAGATAACATTTCAGTTGGACAATCTTCCTTTTGTCATAGACTTATCCACCTAAAATGTTATCCTTCTGCACCACCACTTAACTGCATTTTGTGTGTGGGATCACTACTTTTGAGTTTGCTAATTAGGGTTGCCACCAGTCTGTTTTTTGACCCGGGCAGTCTGGTTTTCAGAAGAGCTCTCTGGGTCAAAACTGCCTGCCTGGTTTTCTAAATTGGGAAATCCAGATTTCCTCTTGATTGCTGTGGCGATCTCTGCGTCACAGTCCTTCCCCAATGTACCAACCCCAACATCAACTGGTCTGTTCTAGACATTCCTGGCACCCCGTGATGTCACCCTCTGCATTCCTGTCCAAAGTGTCACAAACAAAAAGGTGGCAACCCTACCTTTGATAATGTTGCTGAGCAAAGTTTAATCTATGCAAATACTTTCCTATTACTACTGACTTAGTTTACCAAATGTGTGTTAACCCATAGTTATCAGTTTGGCAGGTCCCTAAAATTGGATTCTTTTCTGACTGTGAATAATTATTCTCTTAGAACCTTGTAGTCACTGCACTTAAGATTTCAACATAGTGATTTATATTCTTTGATTTTCCTGTATTCTTACTGATGCTAAATGCAGCTCCAGGAAATATACATTGCTGTAAAGATTTTAGTTTAGTTTCTCTTATTCTCGCTGTTTGTATGAACTTGTTTTCATTGCATTATGCCTTCTATGTAGGTGTGGGCCATTAGGGAAGAGCGTGAAGTGCACACACATGGCACCTATATTAAGCCTGCAGTTTTACTCCTGTAATTGACAGAAATTGCTGTAGTGTAGTGAATTCCCTGCCCACAGCAAACCTAAATTTGCTCTTGTGATATTCATTGTAAGTTCTATGTTGTTTTGGTTAATTATATATTTGTTTCCAGTTTAAGTAACACAAAATGCATTTTCCCACCCTTGCACTACTTAAATAGTTTTGCTTGTGAGTAATGTATTGCCGAGGGTATAATAGAGGGCCTTAAAACAGGGTCAGCCTGGGCACAGAACTGGATAGGAGAGAAGAAGAACTCAAAAAGAGACAATTTTCACCACAATTATCCTCCCTGCAATGGTAGCCAGACATTGGAGGGTGAAGTTTTTGTTTAGCTTCCATTTCCACTTTCCCACTGACATACATGTGGGAGGTATAGAAATGAAGGAAGCATTTAAAAGAAGAGAAAGATGATAAAAATGAAAAAAAAAGGTGTGAGGAGAAATTGGGGAGAAACGGATAGAGAGAAAAATCAAAAGAGATCAAAATTACCCAGGCCACTGTCCCATACAAGTGTTTCATCTGCTTTGCCATGATATTAGTAAGAGCAGTGCCTAACGCAGTAGATCTCCAGGAAGGATCAATGATTCATGTATAAAGTAAGAAGTTAGATACCATTGCAGATATATAGTGTACATCATAGATTCCCAGTCTGTGAAGCTTGCCTCTTAACGGATATGGCCAAAAGCCCAGGTAATGTGAGATTGCATGGGGGAGGTTTGGGATAGTCCTTAAATGTTATCAACAGGGCAATGGGTTTATATTACTTTGTAGATATTGTGGGGGTTCACTCGCTGGTAGGCTGCAAATGAGGCAACTTCACACACCAAGACCGGTGTAAGGGCTTCCTTCCCGCGTTTATTTTTCAGCGGCTGCAGAAGTTTCCCCTCGCAGGGGGTACAAAACAACAATTGGAACAGAAATATCAAGCCTCCTTGCTAACGCAAAAATAAATGCTTCTCTTTCTCCTGAAGCTGAGCAAATCCAGCAGCGTGTCTCTCTCTCACACACACACAGGCTCAACAGCTCTCTTGCACAGCTTCAGGTCTACTACAAAAAGGCCTAGGGCCTCCTGAAAACCTGGCCTATGGATTTGGGAATCCACCCACCCTGCTCTTGCGGATTCCCAGTAAGACCAGCCCCGGATCAACAATTTAAAAAAACTGCAGAGAAACAAAGTGTTTCTATGCCCCAAAACACTGCTGGTCTCACCTCAGTAAAAATGTCTGAGAATCCGTGGCCCAACATACATGTTGTCAATCACTTTTCCCCAGGAAACCGGGGACCTTTTTGTCACCATACCACAATATATATACATATATCTAACAGCTGATTGCTGTGAGTTACAGGGACAGGTTAAACTTTTTGTAAAGCTTCCAAGAATCAGACCTCCACTGAAGGAAAAGGAAGCCCATCCCTTAAAGTGTAAGCTACATAGCATAGTCTAGCAATATGATTTAGGGTTTTATCCTCCTTGCACTCATTCATTTAAAACTTGCACCTATGCCACAGTTCATTTGATATTACATGGTAAAAAAGCTGGATCAGGTTTGTGTAATATAGCAGATAATAGACTAGGTAGGATCATTTATTGCTAGAAAGCTGCTATTGCAAAGGCTAATAAATCCTAGCATACATAATTGTACTGCGCTTGCATGCTGGGTCCATTTACAGCATTTATTTTGCTAGTTATCTGTATTTGTGGCATTAATATGCCTTTTTTATGATGTTTGGAAGGAAAAGATTGCAATAGAAATATTTGCATATACATACTAAGTTTACTAAACCCCTATATTCTTATCTACATTTCAATTAGGAATTATAAGTGTTTGAATATTGGCTTGGTTTAATAGGGCAGAGAATATGCATGGGGTTAAAACTAAGAGTAAGCCAGAAATAATGATGTATAAATGCAAATTGTGCTTAATTTGAGTCATAGTAAAGGGTAAATTATATTCTAAGAAAGAGGAGGTTAGGTTATGCATACAGTTTCTAAGGGCATAACAGAAGGGGAAGATGGAAACAGTAAATTATGAAAAAAAAAAAACAACTACAAATGCAGAGTGTGCAGCATCCATTCTACCAAAATATATTTATAATAATGGCATGTTAGGCACTTTCCAAGCCCTCCAGTGATGAATCCTGTCATTTGCTTGCGTTTATCAATTGCATCACTTAATTATTCTGATTTAGCAGCCTTAGCCACTAGGAACTTTTCACAAATGGTCTGATTTTCCCCAGTCTGACATGTAATCCTGTCAGGTCTTCAGATCAGCCAGAGACTCCTAGCAGAAATAAATAGAAAGAGAAATGTTTGCCTCAAGGGAATTAACATTTTCTAAATTCAGTTCCCCTAAATGACAGTCATGACAGCCTGGTTAAAGACAATGCTGGTCTGAAGCGGCAGTAAGTCTAGCTGTGAATCCACAGGACACTTTTGGAGAATTCTGAAAACTGCAAATGGGAGGACCTTGAACAGTTTGCAAAAGGTACTTTGTAAACCTGGTTTTGTAATCTTCATTTACCTTGAACTTGTACCTACCTAAGCAGAAATGCACACTGGTGGCAAAACAACACTTTGGGGTTTATTTAATGTTTGAAATAGACAGTATGGTGTGTACAATTATGGCAAAACCTCTTATCCAGAAAACCCAATGTACCTTCTGAATGATAGATCCCATACTTATAGTAAACCATGGATTACCTGATATACTTACTTTCACTGCAAATGTAATTGTTGTGCCTTATATAAACCTTTTTCTCCTTAAAGCCTGATTGTAACAATGCCAAAATGCTCCTTAGATTTAGAAATACTTATCACCAATGGCCTGGTTTAAGTACTTTGTATTGCTTTGTCAAAAGATTGGAAGAGACAAGAGAACCCCTAAACATTCAACAACAACAATAATATAGTAATAGCATGTTTATGTAATATAAGGCTAATGCCACACGAGGTGTAGGGCTGAAATTTTCGGCAAGCGGATAAACGCTTGCCGAAAATTCAGCCCTACGCCTCCTACTTGTGCCTGCACCCGAGCGTATTCCATTAATTCGGGTGCAGGCACAAGTAGCAGGCGTAGGGCTGATTTTTCGGCAAGCGTTTTTCCGCTTGCCGAAAAAATCAGCCCTACGCCGCGTGTGCCATCAGCCTAAATGTAAAGCACTGGAAATGTTTCCAACTTATTTAATGTTACTAATTGCCTACTAAATTTTTTGGTCCCTCTGTTGTTGAGTTACTCTAATTAAAAGAGAAGGAAAGGCATTTTATTGCTAATAGATTAGTCACAACAGTGCAAGCTAAAACACTATATTTATTCCACAGAAAGCTTTACCATACCTGAGTAAAGAGCTATAGATGCTCTCTCTGTTTGTTTAAGATAGCAGCTGCCATTTTAGCTCTGTCTGACTTCACTTCCCTGCCTGCACACTGCTCCTGGAAAATCTCTAAGCTCAGATTACATAGCAGAGAAGAAAGGGGGAGAGAGGAGCAAACTGAGCAGGCTCTTGATGTGCCCTGAATGAATTTTCTGAAAGCAGGAAGTCTGACACAGAAGATCATATATTTAACACAAGGGATTAAACAGAAGATCATGTATACAGAATAAAAGGAGAGAAATGTGGTGTTGCTTTTCACTGCGGACCAGCAGTTCTGTAAGTGCATATGGCTGTATTTATATAGACCTTTCTGATAAATAGTTCTTCCCAACTATTTTTGCCCCTTCCCTCCACCAATATATGTTAAGAAACTTATAAAAGCTTTGCAGCATTTTAGTTTAGTTAGCTCCCATTCAGAAGTATCGTACTTTTTTCAATTCAAGTGAAATAAATAGGAAGAAAAGAATAAAAAACTACATGAAGCTTACTTTCATTTGAGAGATTACTAACTCCCCATTGTATTTTTTATGGCTTTTAACAACAATCAATGCTTATGCAGAAAACAACTTTTTGTTGACAAAATGGGATTTAAAGTTAAGCTTTAAACATGTTTTTGTTGAATCTAACAAATATATTTTTCTTTCGAAATACATAACCTTTATTAAAGCAAAAAATAAATGTTTAGTGTTTTCTCCTTGGTCCCTCGTGTAGAATTCCCTTTATGCCCCATGCATAGCACAACATGCACCTTTCACTGGATAGATTAAAGTTTCACCCCTTAAGAAGACCTGCAGCACTTTTTGTAGATTGGTGTATTGCAGATCCATTGTGTTGCTGGGGTTTAGTGCAACAGTTTTACTCTGGGAATGAAAAAGAAAAGTTAAGTACAAACCTTAAGTAGCAAATATAGAAAAATAAGGTCCTTTTCTTTGCTTAATAAAAATGTAAAAGAAATATCGAAATCATTCAGTCATTTTCCTTTTTATAGTTTTGGCTAAACTTTGTTTTCTAATGTTTCTTGATAGAAAGATCATGCTAAAAAAAAATGTTTTCATTGCCATGCCAGTAAAGTAATGTGCACTGTTTCCCCCTAACATTTATACAGCTTAATTTCTAATAAAAAATGATAACTGTAGTAATGATCTGCTTCCCGTTGCTTTAAGCAGCTTAAATAATCGTTTACCTTTACTAATTTTATTAAGTGTAGGAGTTATCAAGTTCACTTTGTCCAAATCCTTCACAAAATATATTCTAAAATAAGCTGTATTTGCAACAAGTTTTTCTTCTCAGGATTTACAGTCTCCATAAGCCTTGTGCTGCCTCTTTAGCAGTGCTATAACAGGGAGAAAACATCCAGCAATAAAAAGACATTCTGCTGTCATAGGGCTACATTTTTATCATAGCTTTGCCCAGCAATGGAGGCCTCCACTTTGGTAAACATCCCAACAGTCTGTGCTTTGGCTTCACTATACCTCCTATTAAACATTAGTGCCCTCATCATCAATAAACCTGATAATATCACCTTGGGAGCCCCCAGATGAGCCACACACTAGTTCCAGAGCAGCAGGACTGGATGTCTCTACATAGTCCCTTGACATCAGTCCTAGGAGGTCTGCCACTCTTTCTCGTATAGGATCAGAATCTTGGGGACCACAGCATGGTTTTGTGGTTGTAAAGCCATAGCTGGTCTTTTGTGCATCATACTGCTCAGTTGATGGTGAATGAGAAGCCATTACTGGTGAAGAGTTACTATGGACTACCTGGCTCACATGATTAATCTGTTTTGGAGTACAATGGCTAATACAGGGGGACAGGGTTTGGTTTAAGGATTGAGGCCCACAACTTCTGTGCTGCCTAGGGTGGTGGCATGAGTGTCTAAGGAATGAGTCCAATGAAAGAGCAGGGTGAACATTTTGCTTCTCTGAATTCTCTGGTTGAACAGTCTGAGAAGGCTGAGGGAAAGGGTCCATCCATGTTGTGTTAGATGGTGCGATATCTGCTCTTGTCTCTCCAGGGCAGGCAGATCCCGCTAGGCTGGGGATAGTGCCTTGGGACTGATGGCCACTGCAATATCCACTGCTGTTGCTGTAGGTATTGAGACCAGGAGTAAGGACACCAGTGGAAGGAGATGGTGCATAGGCTTGGTTTAACAGTACAGGCCTTAAGAGCTGCATCATCTCATTCAGATCTTTGCTTAGTTGTGTTACTTGCTGAGTGAGGACGGTCATCTGAAAGTTAAGAAAACACATTGCTAAAATACTGCCACTGCTCTATGGGACATTAATCATCAGGTCCACTTTTGCACCGCATCATTGTCTATGAAATGTAGCTGGGGCTGGATCAAAAGACCTTGTCTCGATTTTGTCCTTCTTGCTTTAACAATGGGTGCTGAAGAGCTAATGTTTCGATTATGACTCTCAAACATTTGCAGTTAATATACTAAATATACAATATGTTTATATATAGGATAAAGCAATAGCATATTAAAAAAAACTATTTAGAATGCACGTTGAAATCCAAATGCATTGAAAATTAACATGCCTTTTTACAAAATATGATATTGTTTTAGCTGAGAAATATTGGAAGGAAGAACTGAAATCTGCTTGTTTGCACAGGAATTTAATCCTCACAGTCATATTCTGCAGCAATAACAGGTTTCAGCCTTTAGGGGTAAGTATGTGCCTTCTTTGCATGTGGTTTAAAAGTGGTGTTGGCTAGTGATGGGTGAAATGTTTGCCAGGCATGGATTCGTGCCGAATTTCCGCGTTTTGCCATTGGCGGATTGTTTTGCGAAACGGATAAAAAAATTTGCACAACGAAATAATAGCCGCGGGCCATTTCGCGAATTTTCCGCCATTTTGTGAATCTTTTGAAAGATTCACGAATTTTGCGGCGAAGCCAAACGGGACAGATTCGCTCATCACTAGTGTTGGCCAATTCTATCAGGCAGATTTGTTCTAGGTGGTTCAGGTAAGTTGGATGAACCTTAAATTGTCAGTCGGGTTGAGATCAGAACTTTGTCTGGTCCATTGTAGAACACTGACCTTTTTGTAACTCCATTGTTTCTTAGGCCTTGTGTTTGTATCATTGTCATGCTGAAAGGTGATCTTTACTTATTTAGCAGCTTTAAGCACATCTCTGTATTTGGTCTATCCATTTCTCCTTCTGTTTTAATAAGATGTCCAATACCTTCTGAAACACAATCCCGCAGCATGGTGCTACCAGGGAAGGTGTCACAAAAGAACCATTACTCAAAAGAAATCATGCATCTAGACCTGCTAAAAGTATGAAAGATGTGTGGTAAGTTTTATTCAGTTGACAATAAGATAGGCCAAAATTCAAAGTTATATGTATGGTGCAAATGTAATTCTACTCATGAATAAAACATCACCACACAGTAAAGTTTGGTTTTTGTAGCATCACACTGTGACTTTCATCAGCAGGGACTGGATATCTTGACAGAACATATGGTAGAATGGATGGAACAAGATACATGAAAGTACAGACTAGAGAGGTGGTTTTAGTCTGCTTAAAAGTGCATGACAATAACCTTTCAGCATAACAATGATCCAAAGCACAAGACCAAAGTAAAGCTGAAGTGGCTCAAGAAAAAGAACCTATAGTGACCTAAACATCAGGCTCAGACTGGGCCAATGGGACACCAGGAGAAAATCCATACCCAATCCCTACTGGGAATTGCGAGCACTCTCCCACCTGATTGATGCAGCCACACGGAGGAAGGTAGGCGGCACATCCGCGCTGTTTTATACAGCTTACAATAGAGAAATAATGTTTAATGCATTACACTTCCTTATGTGACTTTATATTATTTTAAATGCACCCTCCCTCTATGCATCACATCTAGTTCTTCATGCAAATCATCTACCTTTTAAAAAGTGCACTTACTGTACATAATTTAGTAAGTATGACACTGTGAGACATTTGCAATATCTTGTAGAACAACTCGTAGTCTGTAACAAGGGTATCCTATTGGACTATTCTTTGTGTTCAAGTTCTTTCTTTCCCTGTGCCTCAGGTACCAAGCTAAGAAATCCAAGTTAAGGCAAATCCAAGAGTAGGACCCTAACAACCCAGTACCACACAGATGTGTACTCTGGCAAGTTGTCCTTTAAAAAAAAAAAATACAGTGAAGAGCACTGAATAAATTTCAATAGCCTAACTGAGTAGATTTTGAAGTCAAATCCAGGTTTTCCCAAGTGTGTTGGCCACAAGTGAACTTTTAGCATGCAGCATTCGCTCTGATTTCTTGTAGGCTATGTACAAATTAGAAATTATGGGCCAGATTCAGTTCTATGAGAAGGACATACCTGCTAATTTCATTTTAGGCTTCAATGGAGTTTTCATATGAAAGAAAGGTTTCTCATAGAACTGAATTTGGCTCCATATGTGTACATATGCACTCTGGTGTCATAATAACCGATCTCTAGGTCCATACTTTTAATTTCTCACATTTTCTAATATGTTATGCAGACTTCTGTCCTAAAAGTCTAAAGAAAACATACAGCATGCAAAAATATGGACAACTTACCTCTTGATTGAGTTTTACTATGTCCTTCTGTGTCTCTGGATTTTCACCTACAACAAAATAAGACACTGGTAACAATTCTGCTCAGAGATTTGTATGCTCAATATAGGTATCTATATCTGCTCCTACATATAGGGGCCCATTCATGAAACCACACAGATTTGTGGATCTGATTGGATGCTATGGGCAACTGCACTGGTGCAGTTTAGCATCTATTTTGTATTTTTAGCGTACCAAACCAGTTAAATAACACAATGTTAATGAGCTAGTAGCAGGCCTTTTGGCAGGCCTATTCTGCACAAATAAACCAAAGCAGTTTTAATCCTACCAGAGCTACAATGCCTTGGTGAATTTTCTTGGCCCAATTTGAAGTCAAAGGTTTGAGTGGTAGGAGAGCTGCAGTCTGTCTCAATGCCATCTACGAACCTGAGAATACACAAAAAGGAAAATCAAATGAATTGTGCTATGCTAAACAAAGTATACAAACCCAACATCAGTTCAAACATGAAACCCCAAGCCTTATAACTGTTGCTGTATGTACACTGAATGCACCCTTATTTACAGCAATTTTACATCTTGAACCTGTTGTTGCATATACTGCACACAGTGGATACATGGATCTACTGTAATTACTGTACATATTTAGGGCTATCCATCTTGTTTTGGAGTCCTCAATTCAGTTATAAATTTAATGTGAAGTGGTCTTTGTGAGCAATCTGAATATTTTATTAATTCAAGGGGATGTACCCCATCTAGAATCTGATAGACATACTTAAAGGGTAATTTACACAAGTGCAGTGCTCAATTGGATAGTAATGGGGAGACTTCCTGGAAAGGTCTATTGGAAATCAACTACTGCATATGCGGAATATTCTAATTGGGGCCATTCAAATGCTTTGCAAATTGAAAAAATTACCCTGTCCACTAAATCTATACCCATTTCATTACATGTTCTAATAATGAAAAGATAAACACACATTTCTTTTGTTTTTTATGCCTTTAAAACTCTTGGTAACTGTACTCTATTCACAAGCTAAAGTCAGTCATCAGACGGTATGCAGGACAGATAAAAACACATTCACATTCAGTACTTCCAAAAATAGAGATATATAAATAGATAAAAAATGTGTTTACAAGCTCTGTGCTTATTACCTCAGGGATACTTCTTAGTCCCAAATCCCTTCATTTATTTATAACCAACAGAAGGAATCAAATACAGCATGCAGCAAAACAATGTAAGATAAAGACATTCTTTTATCTTCTTTTATCTGATGCCAATTAATAATAAATCAGACCCTAAGCAGATATATTAATATTTGTATTTTGTTAGTATCTACTGGGGCATACTATTAGTTATGAGCAAATTTTTTTGCCAGGCATAGATTCACAGTGAATTTTCGCATTTCCCCATTGGTGAAAATTCGCCGTGGGAAATGGTTTTTTTGTTGCGTCAAAATTGGGCACGGTCTCGTCAAAAAAGAACGGGCAACAAAAAAAAAAAGATGTGGGCAACAAAAAAGACACGGGCGACAAAATAAAATCGGGCGACAAATGCATTTCGGGAATTTTTCACTGTTTCGCGAATTTTCTTGCCGTTTCGCAAATTTTATGAAAACAAGCAATGCTCCATTATTGTATCTGTATTGTATCTGTACAGACAAGGCTTTAAGGGAATAAAGCACGTGGGCTCAATTGCATAGTCCCAAGGGACTCTGGATTAACGAGATATTCAATCTTTAAGGATTTAAACACATGTAAGATTGACTTTCATGTTAGGAATGCTTGCTGGGGGATTAGAAAGAGATATCATTCAACTTCCAGGAATCAGGATTCGCTCATTCTGTAATAAGTCACTTGACTTCCAAAGGAGAACCTGGTTTAGATGCTTGTTACAATGCGCAGGGAGCCACTTTGCCTGACATGGAGTGCTCTCTGCAAACTGAGTGGCAATAAATGCAAGCAAGGCAATAACTTCATTTGTTACAATAGGGAACCACAATATTAAACCAATACAAGATCTAGCAAGATAAGATACCAGGGTTAATCAAGCTTTTAAAAAAGTGGCATTTTCTGAAGCAGCAGCACAAATCCTCATCACTTTCAGATCAGAAAATATCATCTATTTCCTATTACATGTGATCATTTAGCCAGAACTTGGGATTGGATATTCCTTACGGCCAATGTGGCATCCCCTACGTTATAAGGTAGGAGTGGAGGACAATTCCTTGGTAACTGATTCCACCCAACCTTTATATTGTAAAATATAAGACATTAAGGGACAGATTTATCAAAATGTAACATAAGAACTTGCCAGAGAAAAATCTACCCACTTTCTACTTATTCCTAGGGGTTTTTATAAGAGTATTTATCAGTGGGCGATACACTTCTAAAAATCCCATAGGAATGAATATAAAGTGAGTGCAATTTTCAGCAGTAAACTCTGTCCCTAATAGCAAAATTGATGTTATAGTTATATTTGATCCAGTGTTAAAATACAATTCAACCACAAACAATTAAAATTAATCTCCAAATCTGCCTAGCGACAGTTTGCCACTAAACTTGGTCTCTTCTGAATACCATTGTAGCTTTGCAAGTTTATGATTGCTGGTAGGGCCACTCATTTAAAGCTGTGACCATTCTTGGAAAAATACAGATTTCTGGGAAAACAACATTAGCATGCCAACAGGATAGTGGCTTTTGTTTATGTCGCACTGTGTTCAAATAAATAACTGATTGCATTAATCTATGCGCTCATCTTATGCACTAGCATTTATCTTTAGGATTTGACTTTGGTAAGACTAGATTGAAGCCAGTAACATTTGAAAGGATCAGGAAAGATGTATTCACTTTAGAATCTGTGCAGCTATGAGATTTATTTATCAAGCCAGGAGCCGCTGGGGTCTACTTATAATGTAAAATAAATGGGGTTTTTATTCAGCTCCACTGTAGCCCTTGTGATCACAGGACTCATCCATTACAAAGATCACTAAAGTATTTATAAAAATTTGCATTTACTTTTACCTTAGGCGAAACCCTAGAATGATGGAAATATTTTACACCATTCTGGAACCTGCTAATATCAGGCTGTTTTTAAGTATATGGGTCTCACTTATGCCCCAGACTATAGTGCTATAGAGCTAAGGGGAGCAAAACTGCAACTCTTAGTGCTCATTTACTGAGTACTTGTGCCTGAAGCATAGCTGCCAATGTACCCATCCAGCTTCTGCTGATGAATAGTGTGCAAGGGCACAGACTGATGCTAGGGAAGCTTGTAATTACTACTAACTTGGACATGGCAGTAGTTCCAGGGTTCCACTAGTGACCACCAGTGCAACATTCACAGCCATGGGAAAAGTCCTTGTGCTCCATAACAGACAATATGGGGAGGACAATGGCTTTGCATTGTTTTTTTGTAAATTTTCCCCCTTTGTGAATAAGCTGAATCGTGTTTAATGAGAGTTTATGTAAACTGAGTATGTGCAGTACAGTCAGTACAGTCTATACAGACAATGCACGTTTCATTCTTAATCCCTCAGAAACACAGATGTTGGACTCAGCAAATGCTATACAGTATGAATTACCCAATAAATCACATAGCTAGATGGTTACACTGCAAGCTTTACTCCAATGCTATGCTGCGCTTTCACCAGGTTCAAGGCTTAAACTGCTCCAAAACGTTATCCTGAAACTAGTCTAGGGGGCCGATTCATTAAAACACGAGTTCGAATCCCGAATGGGAAATATTTGGATTGGATACGATAATTTCTGAAGACTGCAAATATCACGAATATGCTTACGAAAAAATCGTATAAGTCACGACAATATCGTATTGGCAATCCGAAAGTCACAAAATTTTCATACCGAATGATTGTAAACAGCGGTAGAACCTTTCCGAATTTTTCGCCAAAGCGTACAAAAAAGTTGCGCAAGCGTACAAAAAAGTTGTGCGGGCGAAAATACACTCGGAGCGTCCGAATGAGCGCTCCAAGCATTCGTGTCTTAATAAATCTCCCCCTAGATGTTTCAGACAGATGAATTCTTTATATACTGTTGTAATCCCACTTTAAAGCAAGTAAGTATATTTCACCAAAACCAAAGCAATATCTTGCAGCTTTCTGCGCATGTGGACTGGCATAAATATTATAGTGTTAAACAAGAATCATTCCAATGGCTGGTCTTGGTTCAGTGGGGGGGGCAACATTTTTTGTTAGTGTCAATGTTAAAGGCAGGGTCGGAATGGACATCGAGAAAAAACCTGGTGGGCCCTGTTTACCCAGATCCAAACTCAGCTGCCCTCCCCTGATCGCGCCTGCTTATGAGCGTTGAGGGGGATGGATGGGGGCCTCTGCATTGGGGGCCCCTACAGGGGGGGTGTAGGGCCCCTGGGGTGGCTTTGCTTTTCAGCAATTTAGCTTTTTGTCTAGCAGCTCCCCAGTTTGTAATTTCAGCAGCTATCTGGTTGCTGGCTATCTGGTTGGCCTTGTTTACCATAGCAACCAGGAAGTGGTTTGATTGAGATACTCGAACAGCATAGATACTGGCTGTCTGTCTGACAAAGGGGTTCACCCCGAAACATTACTGTGTTGCACTAAATAAACGCTGCTTATAACTGCATTGCTGTGCCAGTATCTTTGCTGTTCGTTATTGGGTTGGAGGGTGCCGTTCCCTCTTGATACTGTGCACCAGGCTAAAGCCAGGGTGCGCTGGTGAGTTTTTCTTTATCCACATTGATTGAGAGACTGTAATATGACTAAGCCTCAGTACAAAGATAAGCAATAAAAAGTAGCAATAAAAATAAAATTGTAAGCTTACAGAGCTTAGAGAGTTTTTAGGCTGCCAGTGTTAGTGGTCCCAATTTGAAAGCTGGAAGGATATAGAAGGAAAAAGGCAAATAATTGCAATGTTGCTAGGAATTGGACAAATACATGCAATGTTGTTAGGAACTGGACACTCTATAACATATTAAAAGGTAATTTAAAGGTAAACCGCCCCTTAACATAAAAATAAATCTTACCTAAATACACATTGCAAAAAAAATGTTTTCGTTTTTTTTAAGCTTTAAATTGTGACTCTAAAAAAGCACAGAGAATAAGTTACAAATGCCCCATAAGTGAGACCAGGATTTTCTAACATTTTTTTTTTTCATACAGCAGGAATGATCACTGCTCATTATAATCTGACCACATTCCGTCCCACTGGGCGCACTGGCAGCAAGCTGCTTTGATGTAGAGTAGGTTTTGCACACAGACTTACAATATCTATGCCAGAGGTTGGCAGCAATGATACGTGCAGATTTACATTGATTTTGGCTCTGGTCCAAGTATGGTTTCCTTTGAGCATCATTAGAAGGCAGTTAGTCTCAGCCTGCTACTGATTTATACCTCTGAGCTGTCTATTTTAGAGAGATATATGGTAAAGGCAGAGAAAGGGATGATAGAGAAAAAAGCCAATCACTAGCTGAAAAACAGAAAAATCCATTTTACATCTCATGTTGTATAAAATATTTTTGATTCCCAAATTCTAATTACAGGCAGCTAGTTTACAGTTTTATGTTTTTAGGTACAAGGCCTCTTTGGCATGTTATATATCGATCATATATAGATCAATCTTCAATCTGGTGCCTAGTGAGTTGAGTGCAGGTAGATGCCTGGTTTCCCTCTTGTCATTGCACTCCAGGTCAGCATAAAAAGCCGCAACAGGTGATATTAAAATCGACCAACCTTTATTTGCACATCTAAAGAACACAGCTTCCGGTCTTACGCGTTTCGTGTCAGTGCACTTCCTTAGAGACCAGAGGTCTCTACGGACTCAGGGCAGGAGCACCCGGGTCAACAGGACTGTTTGGTAAGCATAATGCTTTCTTGTTTGGAAGTGGGTTCTCCCTGGCCGTGAGTTTTTTCACCTGAGTGCAGGGTCTGGGGCATGTTGCACCTGGACCAGAGGATTTAAGCGGTGAGCAGTTTTTGTGTGGGGGAACCTGTATTGCTTTTTCCAGGCAGGCACCTGTATTTTTAAACTAATTTCCATGTTTAAACTAGCCCTTAAACTGTGTGCTGTGGATGTATAATTTTTTTGTGCTTTTCTTGACCTACCAATTGCATTATTTACTACTCAGGGCAAACCTCTACTCTTCCAGTTACAATTAATAAAGTCAATTAATGAAGCTTAAAAATTCTTTTGAATTTTATGCCATGGAATAGAATGGGAAAAGTTGAATTACACTGCAGCAAATGGGAAGGGGAAGTCATCATATGAAGTCTGTCCTACAAGGTATGAGATTTCTATCTACCTTCCCATACAGTTTTTTAGCCTTGTTAGGTCATCTTTATGCCAGTAATGCTGTTAGACTAAAATCACATTCAGCATCATTTTGATTTCATATATTACTGCAATCAAGAATGCAGGCTTACACAGGCAGAACTTACTTTGATAAAAAGTCCTGCTTGGATTGAGCTCTGGGGGGGGCAGGGTATTTTTGGTAACCTGAGTTGAGAAGAACTGTGCATGCTCAGTTAGCCAGCAGCCAAAGTTAGTTCCTAAGGGAGAGGGCAGCGTGGGCTAGAGGATTAAGGGATTACGTGATTAAGGGGATGGATGCTGCAGCATTACTATTAACCTTTGAAGAACCAGAGTGCTAGGTATTTAAAGAGGCAGTTTACTGATTAAATTTTAGTGTGCAGGGTTTACTGTTAAATTGAATCTGACAATATAAATTAGTATGCCCAATTCAAAAGTGCAATTTCCCCCTTTTCTTAGAAACAATTACCAGGGAAATGGTTAACAAAATATACAGTAGAGAGTGTTTTCGTGGCCTTTTATATTGTGTATTATCATGCATACTTATTTAAGGTGTCAGAGTTTTTAACTTTAACAAGACAGAAGTATCTAAGCACTAAATAGGGTAAAGGCCAGGATACCTGCAAGCCATATATCTTTGCAAATATTCAGATAATAAATATTTTTTTTAAATTAGGGATCTGATTAATCTAAGGATTTATGCAAAAAACAGTTGCAAAGTTTCTTTGTGATTTGTGCTGTTGGTTGTTTGTCCTTTATTCTGTGCATGGGTTATCTTGCTAGCAATTGTGCCTATCATAGAAAAGTAACTCCTTGTGCGTAAGTGCCCACAGATCAGAGAGGTTATCATTTGCCTAACATCACTTAACTCAAACTGCATTAAACCACCTCTTTTGGGGCAATTTTTCGTGGCATTTTGGTGTGAAAGAATAAAAATGTGAGATTCATTTTGTGTTTGTGTGAAAGCACCACTATTTTCAAAGACTGTCATCTGTGACAAAATTGCACCAAATATTTTACTCTATTGCCCCCAAACTTAAGGCATAAAACATGTAGGTAAGAGAATGTTTAGGCCTATTTAAGATTATTCTTATGTGCACACAGTGATGTAAAATAAAAGTTAACTAAAAATTAAGTGATGTTAATAAATGTTTAAATGATAAGTTTAAGTTAGTTAAATTAGTATAGGAGACATAGACATTGATCAAAGGAATGAGACCCTAAGACAACTGTTGCCATGCACTATATCATACAGAGACAAACAAATCCAGGTCAAATTTCTTCATCACTCTGATCTGACCCCTAAGGCTAATGCCAGACGTGGCGTTTTTACGTTGCGTATTTTCTCCACCTAAAAACGCCACACAACCCACACAGAACCTGACTATGGCATTTTTCAGCCTAGTACTGGTGACGTAGCAAATCCCATTTCCCATGGTGCTAAAAGTGAAAATAGTAAAAATGCTGTGTATTTCCGCAAGGTCTGGCAGCTGCCTTTGTGTACACGTAGGAATAGGTTGCTGTGCAAATAACGGCGTATTTCGGCAAATGCATGAAAAGTCCGTGGTAACGTGTTTTCTAGCATATTTACGCATAGTGTGTTTTCCATCGAGACTGTTTAAGTTATTTCTATGGATGATGATATTGTGCGTTTTTCAGCCGCCGAGAGAATTAGAAAATACACAGTGTAAAAACGCCACGTCTAGCATTAGCCTAAACGTCTCCACTGGATACATCCAACAAAAGACTTTAACTGCACCCGAGGCTGTGGGCACCCAGGCACATGGTTCCATATTGTCTGGACATGTCCTAAACGTAATTACTACCGGACACAAATATTTACATTTATTTCTAAAGTTATGGTGCTTACAATACAACCCGACCCAGTGGTGGCATTACTACCACTTACTAATGGTGTTGTGACCTCTGTGTAGGGTAGGGCTTTGCTTTAATTACTCATGTCTTATCCAAAAAAAAAAAAATCCTCAAATGGGACAGGACTACCATACCCACTATGGAAGAATGGAAGGAATTCATTAACAAGGTTCTGCCATATTATAAGGCCACTTACCTCTCCAGAGGATCTTTCTTCAATATGAAGCTTTTCTATTTAATTTCTTTATATTTTGTAAAGCAAAAAAACAATAAAAACATGTTTAACCTCAATTTATAGGGATACAACATAACTTTAGGCTCCAGTGTATCCAAAACACAATTTCCAAAGCACAATTTACACTGCTGCTTTCCCCTATTTTATTCATATGGCCCTTTTTGCTCTGCCAAATTGCAACTGAGTAAAGATGCCCCTACTTGTAAAACAGTTGCATATTTATCCATATGTGAATATGCCAGAAGAAGACAGCTGCGTTGATTGTAAAGTGTCGCTGATGGTTTCCTATTAAATGCCACACATGGTTCATTATGCTTAAAATAGGAGACAGTGTCAAAAAATCATTAGAGTATAGAAAAGCCTGATTTAATTATTTTTAAAAAATATGCAAGTGAGGGTGCAGGTGTGAGGAATTGATTAGTTCATTTGCATCAATGAGACTGCAGGTTCAACGTTCAAAACCAGCAGGGCAATACGAACTGCCAGTGTACGACAGGGTGAATGGGCATTTGTATTTCTCAAAAACAATTCAGCTTTCATCACCGTTAACGGAACCAAACCTTTGTGAGCTAATATGAATTGCAAGACTGATACCAAGGCATATTTAATTTGCTTAAAGAATAAATAGAAGTGGGCTGTCACATTTGAACAAGAGCCGTGGGACCAAGCCAAGATCAAGTCTGCAAGCCTTTAGAAAAGCTTTTAGACGACAACCAATTTTGATAAGCGGGGGGGGATTGGTGGTACATATATATATATATATATAGTATACAGGGAGGAGCACACCCTATACAAGTCCAAATGCCCTTGGTGCAGGTCAAAAACAAAAATATAATAGAAAGAGTGCCGCACACATATATATATGTAGCGTCACCTGTCTCACTTGACATTTTGTCATGGGAAAAAAATACACTTAAAACAAAAAAATATCCATTTATAGGCAAGCCAAAGCAGTTAACTGTAATTACTCACAGTTTCTGTGACTGATTGCCCTAACCCAGTTGAGCAAAGCTTGATAAATTTGTTTCTCCTTGAATAAGGTACTGCAACTTCTGCCAACAGTGCTACATAATAAATATCAGTGCTACATAAATCAAAGAGCATGTGTTCTAGTTGTCTGCTTAACAGCAAGTGAACAAATAGAATATGCTTTTTAACTAAATAGGTAAAGGGGAATTATAGGTTAGTAGTCAATTAATTCTCCATATAAAAATAAAGTAAAGCCTTGCACTCAAATACTTAACCCATATAACAACAACAAAAATGATCTTTTATGCTATATTTTTCATTAATGGAACTTTCAAAACAGATTAATGTACAATTGCAATTCTAAGCACTTTTCCAACTTACATATTTTTGTCTTGTAGTTTTTATTAGCAGTTCTACATCAATATAATGCATTTAACACAACAGCGCCACCTGCTGTTCATTAAGGAAAATCTGGTGGTGTTGCTCTTTTCAGAACTGACCAGAAAAACATCAGATGACTCTTCTCTGTTTGCTAACAATATCAATATTTTCAAATTCATTATTTTAACAATGTACAAGCTACAAAATCTTGAAAACTAGAAAGAAAATTTTGTCACGTTTATTGCAGAAGTGCTGAGAAGAGGGCTCTGAGCATTTTGACATTGTTTTGAGGGATTACATTTCCTTTAAACAGGACCCCACTGGATAAATAATGACAAATATGAAATAATCAGCAAATATTTCTTTATATTCAGGCTGTACAGTGAAAGAACGCCTATTATTCCATAAAAAACACAGTATTTAAATCCAAAAAATGTCACCAAGAAAGTTTCTAGAATAATCAAGAAATATCTGCATGCGTTGCATTGGTTTCTCCAGGCAGTGGGAAGCTATGATCACCTTAATCTCAATGTTTATCTTTCCAGCTGATCAACCTTCAGAGAAGCTGAAGGGGCTTGGAATGCATTTCAAATATTTATTAATATTGCTAGAAGACTAAACCATTGTTTACTCTGAGGAACCATGCCTCTCACTTTCCTAGTCAAATAAGGTGAATGCATGGATGATACATTATTTAGTGGAAATGACACCATCTGTTTATTCTAATGGAACCAGCTGTATGATAATGGCAGAGCTTACCTAACCTAAATAGAAATTATGATCAAATACTCATGTCTTCTGTACAGCGCCGGATTTGTAATCCGGGCGCCCCGAGGCCGCCCCCATAGGCCGCTCTGCCCCGCATTCGTGAAACCTCCCTCCACCCGCAGGGCGCATGCGCATCCACTTTTAATCACATATGGAGCAGTGCTCCGTATGGCAGCAAAATTTCAGAATTTCTGTGCGGCTGGGCGGCATGCCGCCCCTAAATTGTTGCCGTCCTAGGCCTGGGCCTTTGTGGCCTTGCCACAAATCCGGGCCTGCTTCTGTACTGAACGTTCATGCAGGCGGGGCCTTCAGCATATGTATGTATGTATAACTTTATTTATAAAGCGACACAAGGGTACGCAGTGCTGTACAATCTTACAAAATTCAAAATTACACACAGGGAGGACAAGTGTTATAATAAATACAATAAATAAATATAAATACACAGGGAATAAGTGCCATGTGGTATGAGACACAGTAGGAAGGAGGTCCCTGCCCGGTAGAGCTTACAGTCTAAGCATTTATTGAAACCTAGGATATGATGGCTAAGGTTGCACTTTACTTGGGCAGACACTGAAAAATATGCCTGATGATAGAAGGCCAATATTTGTTTTATTTCGCAAAGGGCAACTCTTATGATAGCTGGCAAAAATCTACTTGCTCTAAAAAAAATTTGAATTTGGTCTAGACCACTAAGCCTGATGAAAGGAAGGTGTAGACCCCCCAAAAATTGTTCTGTTCTACACTGAAAAACTGACTTGAATAAAGACAAGCACTGCAGCAACTGCAGTAAGCTCGGAGCTTCTCATGTATTGTTGTATTAGGTATCACATGGATATTGCTACATGTCCTAAAGTTGATCTATCCTATTGTGGGGTGATCTGTGATGTCTGTATCTTTAATAACCATATCGGTCCCAGCCATTTGTTGCCTTATTGTCCTAGTTCTCTTTTGCACACTGATTGCTCCTGACTGATACTGTGTTAAATTTGTTTGTGTATCCATGAGCTTTTATAAACACTCATAGTGCTTCACTCACCCTGACTATCACAGTCCACATTACGTATTGTGGATTAAATGTGAAGGGTCTATTTATTTATTCTATAAAGGACCAGTAATGTCATAAAGTGAAAAAAAAGGTTTGTTTTTTTTACACATTAAAATTTTGCACCTGTTCATACAGCACCAACAAATACCGTATTTTTCGCCACATAAGGCGCTCCGGAATATAAGACGCACCCAATTTTAAAGGAGGAAAATCTGGAAAAAAAAGATTCTGAACCAAATCAATTGAGTAACCTGAAGCTCTTGAATCACCATCTATATTTCCCCCAAAATAAATCAGTTCTAAATCACCAACAGCTTAAGATCGTACACTAAACTCCCCTCCCAATGCAGTCCCCATGCTCCTCACATACAATGCGTGTAAACTATATACTACTACTTTATACTCACATATAGGTGCCCCAACAAGTTCTCCGTGCTCCTTATTTTCCCCTAAACGTGAAGCCGTGCGCCTGTCCATCCAAGGGGGGTGTGTGTTCTTGGGTGCTGTAGTATATAGTTGCGAGCACCCCGGACTGACAGGCGCCTACAGTCCCAGGAGCGTGCTGCCGTATTGACTCACATATAGGTGCCCTGTTCCCCGTGCTCCTCATCTTCCCCAGAGCGAAGCTGTGCGCATGCGCGCCTGTGCACCCGCTGGTGGTAGCACGGGCGCGCGTGCGCACGGCTTCGCTCTGGGGAAGATGAGGAGCGCGGGGAACAGGGCACCTATATGTGAGTCAATATTTGTCGTATTTGCCGTATAAGACGCACCAACTTTTCCCCCCCAGTTTTGGGGAAGAAAAAGTGCGTCTTATACGGCGAAAAATACGGTAAATGTTTTGCCAACAACTTTTTTGGTACGAGAAAGATTTTCATTTTTAAACTGTGCCAATGACCTCTGTTATTTTCTTATTAAAGAACTAAAACCACTGTACTCTATATATCTTATTGTTATCTGCTGTGCAAACACAAAACTTTTTTTTCTTATTTAACTTTAATGGCTTCCCCATGCTACACAGCAGCTTATTTATTTACACTTATTTTTACTTGGGCTTTAAGTGCAGTTTGAAGTTCTAAAGGATTACCCATATGTGATACCAACACACAGACCTACCAGCTGCTATCACAGTCTCTACTGATAATTTTTTTTGAGAAGATATGGCCACCTAGAGAGTGCTACAAATACATATGGACCAGTGCCAGGACTAGGGGTAGGTTTAGGGCACAGCAATGAGGTGTGTCAGGCAGGTACCCCCCCCCCCTTGTTTCGACTCTTTTTCCCCTGCCGCCAGTTGTCATTGTGCGGCACCCCTCCACATCATCACTGCACACGCATGCACACGGAGGGAAAGGGTGGGGTGGTTGGCTGGTTTGGCTAGGATGCCTGGCCGGCTTGGCCCGCCTCTGGTATAGACAGACAAAACTGCCTCAAGAAATTTTCTAATTTATTCCCCTAGTGAGAGGCCTTTTCAGACACAATTAACACCCTCATTACCTGTTTTACCCTGACTGGTAGGGACTCTCAGCTCATCCTGCAAAGAGCAAAAGGACTTGTACTATAAACTAAAGCAAATGACTGAACAGGAAAGTACTTTAGTGTTAAGCCATGAATAATGAACATATGTGACCTAATCATTAAGTCCTGACTCTCATATGTAATGCAATAATGAAGGAGGAGTGTTCTTGTGCTACTATAACACCTACCACTGTTCTCACAGCATAAGCACAAATAAATACACAGGCACTGGCAAAATCCATACAGCATAATAATGTCTTTTGGGATACCTAATATTAAGGAATTTGCCTCAGGATGTATATGTGATGGATGAAGATGAAGTGAATAAAGAATTAATAATGTTGGATAGTTAATGAATCTTTAATACTGTTATTTCCTTTTTTTATTGTTTAACTAATGTCACGGTGGTGTGTTTTCTATGTCTAGGGTTATGGAAATAAGAATCTATCTATACAAATATCTATAAATATTAATGTAGGAATTGGCATGTAGCTTCCTCCAGGCTGGCGCTCCTTTGCATACAGATTTGCACAGCTGTAGGAATGATACCCGCCTCTTTATCTGCTGGAAGCTGGTTGAGTTTTCAGAATGATTTACTAAATAATTCAGTTGATATTAGCTGGTTCTGTGCTTGGATGCACCAATGCATTATGTACATAAGCCTCATATGCCTTACTTACCTGAACCCCTAAATCCCTTTTCATCATAGTGTTAAAGTAATGGGAATATTTTCAGCCTTTGTATTCTCATGTCCTAAAAAGGGACTATTTGGAACGATATTTTAACACTTTAATTTTATATTACAGATATGGGGCATTATCCAGACATGGGACATGGGGTTTTATGTAGAAATAGTCCCAATATAATTGTTTTCCCATCAGTATGGATTTATGCAGCTTAGTTCCAATTAGAAACAAGACACAAGCTTTGTGCTTTCTGATCCTTTGTGTTCTGTGAGCTACAAAATCGAGTTCCTGTATCAACACTACGTCATATTTACAATGCAAGTCCCCTTGGGTATGCAAATAAAATGGATTTTATTATGACCTAACAAAGCTATGATCTCCATGCAGGACTGTCAATGGGGGGGAGGGGGGGGCTACAGTTGTGCTGAGTCCTGTGAAATCTTCTTTTGTAAGGAAGACCCGCACGTGCCGCCAAAGTTACACAAATTGCATAAAGTTATTGGCATAAAGTTACACCAGAACTTATGCAATTTACATAACTTCTACAAAAACTGCTTAGAAAACGATGTAACTTGTCTAGAAACTTAAGTAACTTGTGTATCAAATAAAATACAATGCAGAGAAGTTTTGCAGGGACAAATTCCACCAATTTTTTTCCCACAGAAACTTTTTAGGGCCCCTACATTTGCTGCATGCTCCATCTAGTGCCAGAATGCGCAATCTACTCATAAAGCCACGCAATATTCTTCACTTTTTCATTCTTCATTAACATGTTTTTTTCATTTTGCTTTCACGGTATTAGCAGTTTAGCAGGTTGTTTTGGTGGGTATATGTCCTATTTATGTGAACACATATACATCCTAATAATGTAATATAATTATTTAATAACATTATATGCAGACTGTGCAGACACAAAAAAATAAAAGAGATTTACATGAACAGTAGACATCACCCAAACAGTTCACTGTGCTGCTAATAAATGATTTGTCTATCTCCAAAAAACATTGCTGTAATATAAAAAGGCACCCCCCAGTAAATTCTCTGAGCTTTGTACCCTGTAAGAAAGATTTCAGCACCAGAAGGTCACACATGAAAATTACATCTGCTGCCTGCTGAACAGAGCATATCAAGTATGTATGTATATTTTATATTTGCCCATGATATGCAGTGACCTTTCCTCTAACAGCGAGCAGATCTGTAGCTGAATTTTAAACTAATACCATGAAAGCTTCAAAAGTTTCCAAGGAAGAATTTTTTTTCTCTCCATATCTGCTTTTGATGAGCCCAATTCGTACCAAATTTTTTTTCTTACACCACACAGATTCTTGCCCCTTTAAAGAAAGACTAGATAATAATACATATAAGTGAGTATAGATATATCCCAGCATGTAGAACACAGACTACCGACGGGACTTAAATTATGTACAAAAATTTAATGGTGTAAGTCGATGTTTCAGAGGACCTTTATCAAGACATCAAGGTTGTGTAGGATAGAAACATCAACTTACACCATAACATTTTTGCGTATAGTTTAAGCCCCGTGAGTGCTCTGTGTTCTACATGCTGATAATATTTTTTGTGGCAGCACCTGGGCCTTTTTTTGGGTGAGTGCGCTGCATTTCAAACTTTCTCTCTCCGATCGCTCAGATATATTTTATATAGATAAGCTCCCAGTGGGGCAGCCATTCAAGTCAAAAGAGCGCAATAAGGAACACATTTGCAAAGCAAATAGAAGATAAGATCTGTAGAACTGAATGCTGAGCCAGGAAGGTAAACAGGGCTCAAATACCATTTCTTTTCTATTCTGTACAGACTTATAGAATTAAAACCTCTCTCATATAACATAAGACCAGGGGCACAATTACAGAGGAAGCAGGTCATGAAGTGGGGGGGGGGCAGGAGTATAGGACCTAATTAATGAGCAATTTCAATATATCTTAGTAGAATAGGTAAACTTACCAATATTTCTGGGCCCTAAATTGAATTTACTGTGGGGCCCAGTAACACCTAGTTAGGCCACTGAATAGGAAATTTGTTTCTAGCATAAGGTTCTGGCTCGACAGACATTAGACCTTGGAGTGTTATTGGTTCTTTCACCCAGCCATCTGAATCTGAAGCTAGAGATAGAATTTTGGAGCTTGTTGCCACATGCGCAGTTAAAGGTAATCCCGGAGCATCTTTAACTGTGTCGCTTTACTGATCCATAGAGAACACAAAGATTACGAAGATGGCACTTGCTAGCTCCACTGCACTGTTTTGCTTGTATTGGTCAGCTTTACTATCAGAGACACTGTTCCCTGAAATAGGCTTTGCGGGGAGGGAGCAGGGAGGGGGCTTATTAGATAGCAGTGGATGGGGCTTTTGTCTGGGGGGTAACAAAATAATACAGGTGTATTCTATTGCAGACAGTAAAGGTGCATAAAAGAAAATAAGTTGTATGATTTCCAACCAATTATTGTATATCTACCACCTTATATTTCATCCACCTACCTAGGGCTGAGCATGGGAGGAGCGCTGATACTCAGTGCAGGAAGCTGAAGCTTGCAAGGTCTGCTCCCATCTCCAGGTGAAAACTTTGATCTTTCACTTCCACCGAGCAGGTCTCCAAAGCTCTTATCTGCTCTCTTAGTGGGTGTTTTGAAGGCTCTTGGTGTAAGTGGAGAAAGCATTGGAGAACTAAAGGCCTTGGGCAACTTTAAGGAGGATTCAACAGGGCTAACTCCACGTGAGTTGACTGGCAAGGGGCTTCGTTCATCTTCTTCAAACTCATCATCTTCCAAAATAGACGGTAGCTTCTGGATCACTCCCCCATTACTCTCATGGTCAAGCTGACAAGACAGAAAGTGCAAAAAAGTAGCATGAAACACAGGTATTTTTAACAATATTTCTCTCTATAGAAATTGTTTTGATAAACGTTTTGTGACTGACATAAAGTCTGCTTTCATCTGACTAGTTGCAACTACCATAACCGGCTAGCTGTTTAGGTCGAGGTAGGAAACTGACAATTCTGAGTGACCTTTATAAATATGCTACATCAAATCAAAATAGCAACTATGAGATCATGATGTTGCTGAGCATTTTTGGCACTTAGCATTGACCTCCTAATACCTTAAACGCCTTTATTTTACTCCTTAAATACATTTATGCAATGTCTTTATTGTTGCCTCCCAAAGTATATCATCTGTGCCACAATATAGCTAGAAGTTCTTCTGCATTGTGTATATACTGTATAAATTTGTATATGAGATGGTATTATAACTGTGGGTTCACTGACCTGTACTTTTGAATTTTAATAAATACTTGAATAAAACACAATTAAACTGTGCCAGATAATGGGCCTGAATTCCAGCATCTTTGGAATGTAGCTAAAGAACATATTGTGCAACAAAACTCCCAAGTCTCTTGTTTCCTTCCAAATTCTCTTTACAAATAGACTGAGAGTTTGTCCGCAGGTGTTATGGATTTTCCAAATGTTCTGCTCTCCAGCAGTGTCTGAGAACAGAGACACTACATCATGCATTGCTGGATAATATAACATGCACTGAAACCAAGGATAACACTCAACACATTATTAGGCTTAAAGTCTTTAAATTAGAGAATGCCCCGTGCACATAAGTTATAGGAATTCAGTGTTATAATCTTTATATATATATCAGCTTATTTCAGAGATATCCAGAATGGCAAAAATAATTGAAAAATATCTATCTTGCACAGTCAGAAATATGAAGTCATTCATGTGATGAAGGAAAGTATAAAGCACCTTAAGGAATGGCACCCTAAGGGTAGTTCTGGGAAGTAAATCACTTTGGTGGAAATGGCCAAGTGTAATAGAAACTTACTGAATAAGACTTCAGGCTGCATGAACAGAAATAGAGATTTTTGCCCCCACAGCTAAAAGTTCTAACATCTTTAATGGCTAATGTGGGAATTATGAGAGCAGAAATGTTTGGGTAACAGAGGCAACTGTCAGGTTGAGCACAGCAGGACCCTAGAGAATATTTTTGGTTGTAAGCTTATTTGGTCATAATATTTACTAGCATTTAGGTATTTCGAACGTATAGTAAAGAGAAAATGCCCCAATATATATTCTATATTGCAAACACCATTATTGCACATTTACAAAATATTTGGAGTTCTCTTATCCTTTTTTAACAGGAAAATATGGCAACAATTACATTGTTTCCCAGCATGAAGTCTTTCAGTTTCTGTTGTGTTGAGGCCCAATGTCCAACATCCACCAACATTTGTACCAGAGATGCTGGGAATTGTTTTTCAGAAATAGCTTATGTGCCATAATTTGGACAAGTATTGTATTACCCCTGGTCCTGCCAGTACTAAGGTGTTCGAAGCCATAGCTATTAACTGGATCTGTATTTTTTTTGAGTTCGTGCATATCCCAGTAAATTACCCTATCATCCTATCAATCTTTAACACGTTATACATTGTCTATTATAAAGAGATTTACATTGCATATCGCATTGCACATATCATTCTTTCACATTCCACTGAAAAAACTATTTGAACAGTTAGCTCCTAACACAGACCCCCACTGTCTATGCCCAGACAATTCCCTGAACAGTGTAATTCCTTATCAGTCAATTGCATTCCCACCAGCCTTTTGTATTCCATTCAGGCAGTAGATGATTGTTAGGGAAAAGGACCAGTACGGTCTCATACACTGATTGTGCTTGTGCGCCCAGTAGGGAGGAGGGTGCTAGCAAAGTTAAATAAATGGCTGGATGATTGCTTCATTTCAGGTCAATACATGAAAAGCCTTAGTCTGCCACAAGGCAGTAAATCATCACTAAGGCAAATCTTTGTACTTTAACCTGTAACACATTAACCCCCATATTTAATAAAAGGTTTAGTTAGTTTAGTCTAGTTTGCCCTGGAACAGTAACCAGTAAATTGTACCTACTGATTGTTGCTATGGGTTACTGCTCCTGGGCAAATGTAATGCTTTTTATTACATAACCCCTTTAGTGCATAAAAGAACATTAACAACTTCTAAAATGTTAAAGGTACAAAAATAAATCAAGGCTATTGTTCCTAGATCTTCCATAAGGTTCAACTTAAATTCTACAGTACAGTCTCTGTTTCCTTGGTAAATGTAACAGCTTGATTGTGTTTGCACAGAATGTGGATCAATTTGATAACAGATCAGGCCAGAATGGGCTGAATATGATTTATCCAATATATTTATAAAGATATTTAGTTTACATTATAGAACCATAAAGTACATGTTGCAAATCTTAACCAAAACATCTCATAGTATATATCATGTATTTTACATACTTACACATTTATACTACTAAGGGGCTGCTTTATCCATAATAGATTTGGCATTTATTTCTCAGTTTAAGAATTATGTAGGATAAAACTTTCTGCAACCTTGAATAGCTGGGATTTATTAAGGGAAAAACTGCAAAAAGGTGGCAGAAAAAAACTTGGCAAGTAAAACCTGGCTAGAAGTTAGTCATGATAATGAATCAAACAATGTGGTTCTCACTTGGGTGCAACATTTTTTGACATAATTGTTTTCTTAATTAAGTTAGTGCTCAAGGGAAAAAAAGTGTTTTGTGGGCATTTTTTTCAGGATTGTTGATAAATCAGCCACTAAATGTGGTGCCAACTTCCTTTATAAGGGTTTTCATGTCTTCTTCATTTTCAGGCCAGTGTCACCAGCATATTGAAGGCTGTTCATGCTTCCTCCATTAATCTTGAAGCCTTGATAATCTCTTATTATTTGTTCCTTGTATAGATTGAATAATGCTTTATAAAGAAAGGACCTGTAGTTATGGTGGAGACGCCCCATAATAAAGAGGGGGTCCAGGTGCACATGCACCAGACCATCAGCGTAATGGAGGTCATGAAATAAAAGATTCAGTTCTAAAAGTAAGTTTTCTTCAAAGAAAAAAGCACGCCAATGCACAGTTTGATAAATAGGTACCTTAGTTATGTTTTTATTGTATGTATTTATTAACACTGGGGACAAACATCACCTGTGATGTTGCCCATAGCAACCAATCAGATCTTTGCTTTCATTTTCTAACTAGTAGATGACTAATTGCCTATTGGATGCTATGGGCAACATCACCAGTGATATCTTTAATAATAATAACCACACTAACCACTACTTTTTTGTTACTTTGGCAAGTGATTACCTAGGTTTTGTAACTTACCTCAGGAGCCTATCCCTGTCACCATTCTAAGATTTATCTTTCCCAACTACATTCCCAGTATGTAGCCTATTTCGATGAACCATTTATTTACAGATGTATAGAAATGTATAATAAGGATTTTCACATTCTGACAGTAGTGATTACATAATGATTACATATAACCTTCATTGGTCAGTGACCCCCCACCTACTTCATAGCACTGTGGCTAGAAATAAGCAGAATTACAAATGTACAAAATAAATAATAAGGGACAAGTGAAAAGTAGCTTGTACTATGTGCCATACAAAACAAACGTTAATATAAATGTGGATATCCCTTTTAATGATTATTTAGGTAAGTACTTTTGAACAATTTTGTATCATTAGTGTAGGATGTTACCACTAGTATTTACAATCATTTCTGTGACATGAGGAAATGTCCTTTTCCAGGGCTGTGAGCAGTGCATTTCAGTGTTTCAAATGGAGTCAGTAATTAGTCTGAAAGAATATCCAGCTCAGCAACTTTTATTTATAGCTTCCTCTCCCCTTGGGATCTCGCTCACAGCGGCTGCTTGTCAGTGTGGCTAAGTATAGACAGCACAGCTATTCTTAGCATCACTAAGCCAGTGGTTTTCCAGGCTGCTGGGAGCCCCAGTCACGCGTTTCATGGACTGTAATTTAGGTTAATATTTAATGTTTCCAAGCATAGAAAACATTATTCTAAATTTAGGGTAAACACTGTGATGCCCAGCTTTTTAACTTTCACTGTATGTATTCTTTTGAGGCAAATCAGGTAACTGATCAAAATAAACATTTATTAACCAATATCATCCAGGAATCATAAAAGCAGTAATATTTTTGAGTGCCTTTCTTTAAGTGCCTTTCCTGTCATGTATTGTAGATAAATATATGTTCACTGCTGGATACAAAATGAACAAGTTACTGGGGGTTGGAATAGATGGTGTGGTCAAAAGTACTATTTATTACTTGTTATTTAGTATTGGAGTTTTGTAACCGTGTGTCGGGCTCTATTATTAACAGAATCAATGTTCTTTTAAAATATAGGAATGAATCAATCAACACATCTCTCTGAATGCTAATTTTTTTTATTGCAACCCCCCCTCCCACGAGATGATTCCAGACTGGGGTTTTCCAATACACGGTTTTCTTTGCATCATAAATCAATAGTTAGACATTACAGCTTGTTAATTAAAAACAAATCTTTCTGAGAGCTGATGAAGTATTATATGAAGAAAATACCAAAGCTAAATGTAGATAGGCATACTAGTGGGTATAGAAATCAATTTGAAAGATTGTAAATGAAACAGAAATTAAAAAAAAGGAATAAATATGATTGATTAGGTGAAGAACAAAGTAAATGTTAATTGCCATTATTACTAATTGCTCAGCAATCATAGGACCAGACAATAGATAAAGGACAGTCAGTTGTTTCCTGTATAAAAGTAAAGCTACTTTACAGCTGTTTTGTGGGCAGTTGAGCCTTAAGGGCTCTGGCACACGGGGAGATTAGTCTAATCTCCGCGAAATGCCATCCCACCGGCGAAAATGCGCGATTTCCCTGAAATCGCGCCGCCGTGTTTGCCATCCCACCGGCGATTTACATTTTTGCCGGTGGGATGGCAATCTGGGGAGATTAGTAGCCCGCGAACAGGGAGTTTTGTCGCAGGCGACTAATCTCCCCATGTGCCAGAGCCCTTAGTTCTCCCAACCCCTATCTAAAATTAATCAGTACTCAAACCCTTGGGTGCCACCTATGAATTTTTAAGACAAAGCTAACAAAGGGGCCCTCAGAGCTCTGTTGGACTGCAGACAGTGATAGAGTCATACATTGTAGATTCCTGGAACAGGTTTTTTTGAAGCCATAACATGGTATATTTATCAGGCAAACAAACATAGAGGTCAAGGATAGGAGTTTCTAGTAATTATATTAAGTAATTAGCACAAGATATTGGTAACATTTTAAATGTAGGTTCATAACTGTTAGCAGCACCTACTGGCAAGATAAACCTAGAGCAGGGGTCCCTAAACTTTTTTCCCGTGAGCAACATTTAAATGTAAAAAATGTTGGGGAGCAACGCAAGCATGAAAACATTTCCTAGGGGATGACCAATGAGGGCTGTGATTGGTTATCTGATAGCCCAATGATGACTGGTAGACTACAGAAGGCTCTGCTTGACAGTACACATGGTCTTTATGCCTCCAAATCTTGTCTTCAAGTCAGAAATTCAAAAAATGAAAACCTGCTTTGAGGCCATTGGGAGCAACATGTTGCTCACGAGCCAGTGGTTGGGGATTACTGACCTAGAGTGTTACCACAGATACTACATGTGTAGCCAATCCACAAGCAGGCTAGTATACTGGTTCCCCAGGCTACAAAAATGAAGTAGGGTTGATGATTCTGTAAAAGAAGGGCCTTAGTAGGAGGGATGTTGGGCCTCTCTTCATTTGTGGAAGATAGTTTCTCTTTCCTTAGGCTTCACGACTCATTGTGCCAGTTGCTTCCTAGACCTCTGTCTCCCAAAACACACACGCCCCTCTTGGAACATCCTGTAATCCCTAACTTACCACCACGCTCTTTCCACACTCCTACCCTCAGAAAGAGGATGCTATTTTATCCCTTTATCTGATAACCTTTCTGGGCTGTAGGTGTGAAGAAGCAGGCAAGGTATGAGGAATTACTCACAGTAGGGGAGGAAGCGTATATATTGAAAGGTATTAGATTCAGCAGACAGTACCAGCACTTGAACCAGCACCTCTAAGGTTACTAACTAACTTACTAGTGGCTAATTTAACTTGGCCTCTGTTATAGTTTAGACAATCCAGTACAGGTACGGGACCTTTCCATAATTTGGATCTCCATAACTTAAGTCTGCTAAAAATCATTTAAATATTGAATAAACCCAATAGACTTGTTTTGCCTCCAATAAGGATTTATTATATCTTAGTTGTGATCAAGTACAAGGTACTGTTTTATTATTAGAGAATAAAAGGAAATCATTTTTAAAAATGAGAATTATTTGCTTATAATGGAGTCTATGGGAGATAACCTTTCCATAATTCGGAACTTTCTGGATAACAGGTTTCCCTTATAAGTGATTCCATACCTATACAGAATAAAATGATTGGTATACAACAATGCCTTCCATAGTTGTATCTTTCTGCACCAAAATGTGGTATTTATAATGGGGTATAGTCATGAATCATACTGTTAAGTTGTATTATAACCTGTTAATTAAACTAGGATAATTATTCTCATTTTGCACAGTTTGACTATAATTAATTGTTTCATATGTTGTTTCATATGTTGTGCAAAAAACTTTGTTAAGATACTATATCTATTTTACAGAAAGCTATTCATGTGGATATTGATAAAGGTCACCAACACTACTTATACATCAACCAATAAATCATTTAGACTTTTTATATAATTGGGGAAAACTTTGCATTTATTCTGACCTCTCTTTTTCTATAGGTATATGTCAGTGTCATACAAATACATCCTTTACAAAAGAGCCCTTAAATACTCCAACTACTCATATTTTACACACAGAGTAAAAGAAAAGATCTAAGAAAACCCTGTATCACAAGTTTTTGCACAGCCTGTAGGTCTGCTCCATCCAGGGGTAGACAGTTGCAGGTTAGACTGCTAGTTACAGTATATAGTGGATAGAACATTTTTATTGAAGAATATGAGGGGTTCAGTGGTATGGTTGCTGGTAGTCCAAGTGCATGATATGTCCAGTCCAAAATAAGACTTTTATTCAAATGGCATGGCAGTGGTGGTAAAGTATTGGTCCTTACAACATCTTTATGGTTAATTTAATTTTAAAAAAAAAACTGTTATCACATTCAATTCAGCGCTCATATATTTTAGGAATATAAAATGGCTTTAGCATGGGAATAAAAATTAGCAAAACCTACAATGCAGTCAGTAAATACACAAGTCTATGCCTGGTTGCAAGTTTGTAGATTTACTGTAGATCATTTTACTGCATGAGATACGTTTATGGAATGTTCTGAGATTTAAACCTTTAAACCTTTACTAAAACATGGAGTATTACTAACCCCTATAATAGTGTATTATTCCCCTTATCTAAAATCCAGTATTATATTATCTATATCTATATGTATAGCTTCAAACCTACTTGTATGAGATTTTGGAGCATGAAGGTCTGTGAATTTTTGACTACAGCACATTCCTAATATAAGCCTATCAACCCCGAGAGCACGACAGCCCTGCTAACTGCCTCCAAAACCATCACTATAGCAACACACACTGTACATTTGCAGCTAACTCATTGCTAAATGTTTCTTGGCATCATGGGGAACTTAATTTGTGCAGCCCTAATAACAACACTCGCTTCATGTGTTTCTGTTGCTGGCAATACAGACCAACACTGCAGCAAGCACTCGGGAGGAAATTCAAAAGAGACTTGAACATGTAAAGGTAAACAAAGGTCCAGGGCCGGATGGGATTCATCCCAGGGTATTAAATGAGCTGAGCGCTGTGATTGCCAAACCTCTTCACTTAATTTTTCAGGATTCATTGAGGTCTGGCATGGTGCCAAGAGACTGGCGGATTGCTAATGTGGTGCCGTTATTTAAAAAGGGATCCCGTTCTCAGCCTGAAAACTATAGGCCTGTTAGTCTGACATCAGTAGTAGGAAAACTTTTGGAAGGGGTAATAAGGGATAGGGTACTTGAATACATTGCAGTTCACAATACTATTAGTTTGTGCCAGCATGGTTTTATGCGTAACAGATCTTGCCAGACTAATTTAGTCGCCTTTTATGAGGAGGTGAGCAGGAACCTTGATGCTGGAATGGCAGTTGATGTCATCTACTTGGACTTTGCTAAAGCGTTTGATACAGTACCTCACAGAAGGTTAATGATCAAATTAAGGAATATTGGCCTAGAACATAATATTTGTAATTGGATAGAGAACTGGCTGAAGGATAGAGTACAAAGAGTGGTGGTAAATGGAACATTTTCTAATTGGACCAGTGTGGTTAGTGGAGTACCGCAGGGGTCAGTCCTTGGGCCTTTGCTGTTTAACTTGTTTATTAATGACCTGGAGGTGGGCATAGACAGTATTGTTTCTATTTTTGCTGATGACACTAAATTGTGCAAAACTATAAGTTCCATGCAGGATGCTGCCGCTTTGCAGAGCGATTTGACAAAATTAGATAACTGGGCAGCAAACTGGAAAATGAGGTTCAATGTTGATAAGTGCAAAGTTATGCACTTTGGTAGAAATAATATAAACGCAAACTATCTACTGAATGGCAGTGTGTTGGGGGTTTCCTTAATGGAGAAGGATCTAGGGGTTTTTGTTGATAACAAGTTGTCTAATTCCAGGCAGTGTCATTCTGTGGCTACTAAAGCAAATAAAGTGCTGTCTTGTATAAAAAAGGGCATTGACTCAAGGGATGAGAACATAATTTTGCCCCTTTATAGGTCCCTGGTAAGGCCTCACCTTGAGTATGCAGTGCAGTTTTGGGCTCCAGTCCTTAAGAAGGATATTAATGAGCTGGAGAGAGTGCAGAGACGTGCAACTAAACTGGTTAAGGGGATGGAAGATTTAAACTATGAGGTGAGACTGTCGAGGTTGGGGTTGTTTTCTCTGGAAAAGAGGCGCTTGCGAGGGGACATGATTACTCTGTACAAGTACATTAGAGGGGATTATAGGCAGTTGGGGGATGTTCTTTTTTCCCATAAAAACAATCAACGCACCAGAGGTCACCGCTTTAGATTAGAGGAAAGGAGTTTCCATTTGAAGCAGCGTAGGTGGTTTTTCACGGTGAGGGCAGTGAGGTTATGGAATGCCCTTCCTAGTGATGTGGTAATGGCAGATTCTGTTAATGCCTTTAAGAGGGGCCTGGATGAGTTCTTGATCAATCAGAATATCCAAGGCTATTGTGATACTAATATCTACAGTTAGTACTAGTGGTTGTATTTATAGTTTATGTATGTGAGTGTATAGATTGGTAGGTGTGGGTTAGGTGTGCTGGGTTTACTTGGATGGGTTGAACTTGATGGACACAGGTCTTTTTTCAACCCTATGTAACTATGTAACTATGTAACTATGTAAGCAAGGCCCTTGAGTATAAACACCATATTCTAGAACAGTTTTTCTCCTGACAACTACATTCTTTATGTAGCTCTCTGCCCTTCAGGTAGTGTCAGCACGAGCAGCACTAAACAGCATGTCTATTTCATGCTTCACATGGCTGAATAACTTAATTCCCCTTTGGTAGTATGAACCTTGCTTATTTTTGGTCAGTGTGCCTAATAATGTCTGTTAGACAGACCTCTACATAAGAGATTATTTTTTGAAGCAAAGCATGTGTGTTTGTATTGTACTGTCTATATTACATGAACATAAAGATAAGGCATCTTAAGGTGCACTTTATGAACATGTTGTGCATTCATCTGTATGTTCAATGTAGTGATGAGAGCCGACCATGGCACATCACTTGCGGGTTTGGGTTGACCTTCTACAGTAGCTTCTCCTAACACTGCTGGCCTGTGTCTTCTCTCTTCTAAATTTATAGGTGCGTGCCCGCCACACCCAGGCCCTTTTGTGATGCCGCTTTTGATCTGCGGATGTCGGTAAACCCATGGGTCCCATACATCGCTACTGTGCGTGCTTATCCTTCTCTCAATGTCTGCTGATGCTTACTCAAGCCACTCACAATGTAGCAGTTTTCCTAGAATTGCAGCATATTTGTGAATGGAAAGGGGGGTATTGGCTGATGTAGTTGCGTCCAGTATGTCTAAATGAATGTAGCTGCATGGGCATTTTGACGCATATCAAATACAATATCTTGTCTGGCATCATTTCTGGTGTTAAGTGTTAGACTGGGGAAGGTGGGCCCCCCTGGAAAACCCCACCATTCCAGCCTCACCCCACCACCCCCAGCTAAGGGCCCACCGCTCCAGCACATGCCAAATGCATTCCGGGCCCCTAAGCGCTACACTGAAATGATGTGGCATGATAAACAAAAAAATAAACTAAAGTTAGTAACTAAAATAAAATCAAACCATTGTTTATTTGCACCGTATGTGCAAATAGTCTTTAGGTTCACAAAGGAAGCACTGCTGCAGTTGCCACTGCAAAAATTTTCCGTAGAATATATATTTCTCAGAATAACTCAGTTTGAACAATCTTTTTTCCTTGCAGGATTGTAGTTTTTTTCTAGTTAGTCGATAATGATTTTTTTTTTTTGCCAGCTGGTTGACCAATATCCTGCTGATGATGTCAGCAATTTCCCTTTAATGAAGCCTCACAGCTGCAAAAGCTTGATAAAACCACACCAAAGGCACCAGATTTCTATTAGAGAAATATACAGCAATCAGAGCTGTTTTCATCTCTGTGACCTACATAGGAAAAGTCTTTTTAACTAGTTTTGCAGAAGGAAGACATTTTTCAGCCATTTCATAGCATGCATCTCCCTCATTAATGTATTACTTACGTCTGCTTCGCTGCCCTCTCGAAGATTATAGGTTAGATCATGCTGGATCTCAGAAATGAATTTCTGGGAATATTCTGGATATAGCTCTAGAACTTCCCGCAGGCCTTTCAAGCTGATGTACTGCAGATCACAGTAGGTTAAAGATTTCACATTGGCATTGGTTTTTATCACTTGATATTTATTTAGATTGTCTGAGCCAATCAGATCTCCCTTCCCTGGAAGCAGAAACCAAAAGTGTAATGAGCAATAATAACAAGTGAAGTGCAAATGTAGAAACCCACTGTGACCAATCAGATCCTTTTACATAGGCAACAAGAAAGTGCTATAAACTGACTGATTCATATGGGTTACTAGAGCTGGTGCAAACATTGTGGTTTTTATTATATTATCCCACAGCATGATATAAGTTCTATATAAAATGCCTATACAGGCATGGGGCCTGTTATCCAGAATGCTCGGGACACGGGGTATTCCAGATAAGGGATCTTTCTGTAATTTGGATCTCTAACTTAAGTCTGCTAAAAAATCAATAAAACATTAATTAAACCCAACAGGATTGTTTTGCATCCAGTGAGGATTAAATACATCTCAGTTGGGATCAGGTACAAGGTACTATTTTATTATTTTTTTTAGCAGTTTTAAAACTTAGAATTATTTGCTTATAATGGAGTCTATTGGAGATGGCCTTTCCATTATTTGGAGCTTTCTGTATAACAGGTTTTCAGATAATGGATCCCATACCTGTACTATTATTACTATTATTATTATTATTACTGTTAAAAGTCATGTTTAAAGAAAAAGAAAAGAAAAAAGAATTGCTGCCAATCCATATTCCCTGCTGTCAAATGAAAGCAGATTGGATAGAATAACCCATCAAGCCGATTTTCATTGTCTGACCGTTGCTTTCATCCTCACTGTGCCTATTAGTTTTACTGTTAAAAAATGCAGCAGTACCTTTCCTTGTTATTTTTCTGTAATAGTGACAGGGCCCAGCATTGTCCTGTTCATAAGCTCTTGCAATAAATTAACAGATACCATAAGTTTGTAGTTGATGAATGTTGTATTTTAGAAGGTCAGAACATATCATTCCAGAAACCATAGGAGCATTTATAAAATTTATTTTTTTCCAAAAATGTTACAAGGTAAATAAAGAAATATCTGCTACCTGAAACATGTTGTGTAATGTTTATTTAATGGAATAGACTGCAGTTTATTAAACACCTATATGATTTTAGGAGATTACTCCATTTTGATCAGTAGAATATAACTGCAAATGCAAGGTGTTCTTTTTTTTTATTTCAGTACCATTTAAATTTCTATACTTGTGGAATTCTTCTTCTCTTCTTTATGACCACAAAGGTTCTGTTAGTGTAGTCTATAAAGATTCTTTGGGATTTTACTGAGCAGAGGGAAATATAGCAGCTAGCATTTAGATGTAGAAATAGAAGTATACCCAGAAGGAATGTTCTGGGCAAACAAACTATGTCTTCATACCTTCCTGTAGATCTTTTAGATTTCTGTTGAATGAAAAATAATTAATTGTTCCCATAAGAGTTGTTTCTACTTACCAAGGATGGCCAGCACTGTGTTGTCTCTCAGTACCTCCATGGAACCTGAGCATACAAAATATATGGCTTGTAGGGCATCCCCCTGTCGGATTAAATACTCCCCGGGGGCACAAAAGGAGGTTTTTATGCTTAGAGATAGGGATCGCAAGCATCCACGACTGGCGGACTCAAAAATTGGCAGTTGTAAGATCTCCTTGTTCAGATGCATGGCAATATCAGCTCTCAACTCATCAGGAAAGTCCCTGAGAAGCTATAGGAAAGAAAAGAATCATAACAAAGCGAGCAGCACCTAGGCTCTTAGTTCTGTTTAATTGAATAGTACAGGGAGACCAGTGTTTAATCACTCTAAAATAAATATTTCTCAAGGGAACCCTATATTACTGAGTATTATAGCACAGAATAAATAAGATCAGTCTCTGACTAAAGAGATCCTAAGGTGTAAATAGCAATACCCTTTTATACATGTAAGTTATGGGGAAAAAGCTAAGCAAGTGTGAAATTCATTATTAATTCAGGAGATGTTGGCATGCACAGATTCATATATTAAAGGGGTGATTCACCTTTAAGTTAACTTTTAGTATGGTATAGAATGGCCAGTTTAAAGCTGTTTTTCAATTGGTTTTCATTTATAGTTTTTTAATTATTTCTATTCTTCTTCTGCCTTTTTCCAGCTTTCAAGGAAGGGGGGGGGGGGGGGGGTTACTTATCCCAGCAGGCAAAAACTATTGTTATGCTTACTTATTGTTATTTTTACTTTTTTATTGTTTTCTCTATTGAGGCCCTCTCCTTTTCATATATCAGTCTATCATTCAAACCACTACCTGGTTGCTACCTGGTTACTACCTGGTTGCTAGGGCAATTTAGACCCTAGCAACCAAACAGGTGCTGAAATTCAAAACTGGAGAATTGAACAAGAAGCTAAATAATTCTAAAACCACAAATGATAAAAAAAAGGCCAGCTGCAAATTGTCTCAGAATATCACTCTCTACATGACATTAGTGGGGCATTTATCAGCATTTGGATTTTTGAGGTTTTATAGTTATTTGAAACCATGACTGTCTAGTCATTTATTCAAAGATCCAAACTGAAGAAGCAAAAATGATGCAGAAGCTAAAACATTTTTGTATTGCTGTACAAAAAACCCTGAAAACCTCTAAAACCACAAAGCAAAGAAAAATCTTCCAGTTATAAAAAGGACACCTGCCATTGACTTCTATGTGATCTCGACAGCCATATTTTTTCTTTCAGATTTGTTGCATTATAAATAGAAAAAAACATTTTTCAGCAACAAAATTGTAATCAAAAAAATATGAATCGTGAAAAAAATGTACCATTAGTAAATGCCCCCTTTAAAGTTAGTTTTAAGGTGGACAACCCCATTTAAGAGATATAGAAAACTTTATAAAAGTTCTATGACTTCATGATGGAAAAAATATGATCCTTCGCTATTTTTGTATGGGATCATAGAGAGAAGTGAAAGCCACATAATGCCAGTGCAACAAGGTCTGCTTCCAGCAACACCAAGCTGTGAAAGAGAACTAAGAATATATGGCTGCAGGTAAGTTGACAGAGTCTGATCCCCAACTTTTACCACATAAAGGGGCACATGTTAAGGTCAGCAGATGGGTTTTATAAAGCAAAGTAACTTAGTACCCCCTTCAATATGATCTGTATAATAATGTATGGTGTCTTATGGCTTTCCATCTTCAGAAAGAAAGCATCAGCATTTATGGAATAGCTTTCTACAGATGTGTAATCACTATCATGCTATTTTTAGAGCTTCAGTCCCAACACATGGACCTTTCCAACTCCTGGAGAAAGGTCCAGGAGTTCGGACAAAATGTGAGTGCTGTGTCCAGTCTATACCTATATTTTGTTACCTACACCTGGCAATGATATATTTTTCTTTAAAATATACAAGCTGTGTTGAACAATTATTTGCTTTCTGCTGTCATCTTCTAAATCTCACTTAATTTATGGTGGAGACCAAACCTTTCTCCAGTTTAATGTATTAACACATTCAGGATTTACAGAATAAAGTCAGGGGAGTGCCAAGATGGCATTTTCTTTGGTTTACAAAGTGCTTTTTCAAGACTGAAAAAAAGAATGTTTGTTGAATAATTGACACCTTGTTATTAGCTAAAAGTGTCAGGGGAAATTGCAAGCTTTCAAGACTACTTAGATCTCTTCATCAAGTATGTCTAGTATAGCAAACATGATAGCTTGTAATTACCTCCAGTAAAAGACATCACATCTTTGGCAAATAGTCTACGACTCCCTGCTGTTTTCTTTGGCTACATTCACTTTACTTTATTTTAACCTTGTTTTAACCTTTTTTGAGACTTAGAAATCTTCTAAAACAGAGTGGGTTAATGGAGGCATAAGTGACAGGTGAAAAGGCTTGAATTTCTATTTGGAACAACTACTCTGCCAAAAGAATGACTGTCAACCCAGGCTGCTCCATATCAGTGTTTGTAGTGAATGACAATAGCTGCTTTTGTTGTTCGGAGAACTCAGTGGATGCATCCAGCCTCTGGCAATTGAAGTAGCTATTGTACCATCTTCAATGAACACAGGGGAATTACATGGCCTCTACATGTAAAGTCTTTCTTCTTTTCTAACAATTGGAGTCTTCTGTTCCTAGGAACAGGATTTGTCTTGGATAAATACCAGTCTTGCAGGGCTTGTGTGACTTCACATAGTCAGGAAGAGAAAGCTAACAAACACTGCAACATTTGTTTTTTCTTTAACATGCATCCTGCTTTTATACTTTGAGGTACATCAATTCAAATTATGTAAATATCTCTGAAACTTGGTGGGACTTAAAGTGTAGCCTCACTCTCTCTCTCTATAATAATGAACTCTCTACAGGGAGGGAAAACTTAAATACAAAAAGGAAAATTCTTTCCTCACTACCTAATATGCTTGGGGGGACCACTGCAATTTATTTAGAGAAATAATGACAATCCAATGGGCAAAATATCTGTGATTGCTTCCAGGTGCAGTCAGTGGGAAGGGCTCTGCTTATGGCTCATGTGAACTACAGTAGTAGTGAAAGAGAACCAGAAGTGATAAACATTTACTTGAGTCAGAAGTTATTGTCAAAAAAAGTAAAATAGATGCCATTTAACTGTCCTGCTAAATATTAGCATTTATTCTAGGACCTTTAACAGTGTCATAAAGAGAACAATATTTTAAAGGCAGTTCCTTATAAACCAGTAGTTTCAAGCTGATAACTGAGTTGGTTGCCATGGGCATGATTGTAGAACTAAGTAATATCCTAATGGATTTAAAGTGAAAGGTGAAGAAAGTATTTCTCACTAATTGCCTAAATGAATAAACTCCAAGAAAGGATAAGCACTGAAGGTGTAGTTGGGCTATAGCTGGGAAAACAGATACACAACCATGTTCACTAGCAGATCAAGGATATCTTTATGAACCGGCACCCATAACCAGACCCCATGGTCAAGGTGCTATCTTATTAAGGATTTAGGCAACATATTTATTTTATGCTTGACAGACACTTTATGGTTTTGTAGATGATAATTGAAACAACACAATGCAAAATATATAAAAATACCTGTATTCCAAATCACACATTCATTAAATAGATCAAGTATTTCTTTATGAACTGGCACCCATAGCTGCACTACATGGTCAGGATGCTGTTCTATTAGGGATTTAAAGAGGCAGCATGTATACATTTTATACTCTAGAGACTCTTGATGTACTGAGGCAGCCAGCAAGTTTTCATATTTTGTCTCATTGTGTTCAGACACCATTTTTTAAATCCTACCTCTAGATGGTGCTAGAGTGAAAATACTTAAAATGCCATAGACCATGCACCATCTAGTGGTAAATTTTGGTATTCTTTTTCCACTGTGTTACACGGAAGAGACATAACACAACAAAATGGTAGAGAAACTTGGCTGCAGTTTGTCACATATAATAATGAGTGTACAGATAGTGACAAAATATACCTCATGATTAATTCCAAATGTGTCATTTTGATTTTATTGCAGTGACCCCATTCCCATCTCGCAAATACCAGAAAATTAAAATCAGCACTGCTTTGGGCTTTATGCCAGTGGAATATATAGATAAGCAAGACTACATTTGTTCTATAGCAAGAGAAAGAATTTTCTGAGCCTGCCAGGTAGATGTACTTCTTTTTCATATGTGCCATAAAACGAATTCCCACCTCGTTAGCATCAATGCCATTGTTGACTGACCACGTGGTCTGGAAACATTCTAGCATCCTTTGCTTAAGTTGTTTGGGCATGCGGTGCACACGGATAAAATCTTTGAGGTCTTTGGTACGAGTGTGGTACAGAGACCGTCGGGAGTACATCCTCTGAATGATGGCAGTGACATTACCAAATACCACTGCATGCATGAGTGCTAAATAAAGAGTAAAGGCTGAGTAAGACATGGAGAAAGAAACTGATTTTTTATCAGTCAGTAGACAAAATGATAAATATCATTTATATTTATAAATCTAACTATATTTGTACACATTTTTGGCTACAATTAACTACAATTAAAAGCTATAAAATAAACGCTACATCTGACTGGTGGATGATCTAATACATATACAGATGGAAGTAAACTTTCTCAATGCATTTGGCACACACAGCATTGTAGAAAATATACCCTAACTGCAATTTTATTTCCTTACTGAGAATCATACACAGGAAAATGATACATGATGATCAGAGAAAAGCTTTATAGAAACTTTCACAAAGCGTTTACAGCCTCTGACATAAAATAGTAGGAGATAAGATTTGCTCCATGCGCCTAAAATATAATATGATGTCTAAGCGTTTATTTTTCAGACAATGGAATTTTTTTAAAAAAGTGTACAAATGAAAGTCTGAAAAACACACTGACTTGGCTGTCATCCACTGAGATCCAGCACAATGGACCCCTGCATCCTCCCAACTGGGTGGGAGAAATTCTCCGCCTGTGATAAATCGCTTACCAATTACAGGCACTGAATAGAATGGCAGACAATATACTGCTATTTAGAAGTTTTAGAATACACAGCTGTATGTATAATGTATATATAAAAAAAAGTTGTCCAGATTTTCTTAAATTAACATTGTACTACCTTTCTTCACTTAATTAAGCATCACCAACTGATTCCCACCTAACAGCACCAAAGTTTGCTATAACAAGAGCTTATGTCATTCATTTGATTTGGAAGTGACTGCAGATTGTGAAAGGCATTTTGATTGTTGCTGTTGTTGCTGAGAACCTCATAGTAGAGGGATCACCAATTATTTTGCCACACTCAGATGTAAAAAGAGTCGGTGAGCCACAAGCAAGTTCTTTGGGGATATCAAATAAGGTATGTGATTGGCTTTGGTAGCCCCATGTGAGCAGCTAGCCTGCAGGAGGCTCTGTCTCTCTGTGCTTCCAAAATTTGCCTCCAGACCAGAAATGTAAAAACAGGCACCTACTTTGAGGCCACAGGGAGCTACATCAAAGGGGGTGGTGATCAATATGTTGCTCATGAGCCACTGGTTGGGGATGTTGATGGTAAAATAATTAGTATTGCTTGTATTTAACTTTTTCTTTCTTTGTTTGTGACATGGTGTTCCAACTTAAAAACCACTGATCTACACTCCAAGTCCCAAGAATTCTGGATAACAGCTCATATAGTTCTACATTTTCTTTCTGAGACTACATAGCTCTGTTGGCAATCTATAATGCTATACAGAAATAATTGCGTATGTGACCCCATGTGTCACACGTGTGAAGATGCATTCAGAGAATAAAGACAATACTGTCTAAATCAAGGGTCCCCAACATTTTGTTTTCAAGGGATATACATTTAAAAGTAGAAAGTGTTGGAAAATCACATAAGCAACGAAAAAATTCCTAGGGCTTGCGGAGCTTGATAAAGAGCCAATCAGGCTCGAAATGTTGCAGCTGCCGCCATTGTGACAATAAAGGCATTTTAATGAATTAAGACAGAGTGCTGCCTATAATCATTTGAGACCAATGTGAACTGGCAGCCTGTTTGGTTGTATACTTGTGTTTTTTAATTCCTCCAAAACCTGACAAAAACCAGTACAGGTATGGGACCTATTATCCAGAATGCTCAGGACCTGGGGTTTTCCGTATAAGGGATCTTTCTGTAATTTGGATCTCCGTAACTTAAGTCTGCTAAAAATCATTTAAATATGGAATAAACCCAATAGGGTTGTTTTGCATCCAAGAAGGATTAATTATATCTTAGCTGGGATCAAGTACAAGGTGCTGTTTTATTATTACAGAAAAAAAGGAAACCATTTTTAAAAATTAGAATTATTTGCTTATAATGGAGTCTATGGTAGATTGCCTTTCCATAATTCAGAACTTTCTGGATAACAGGTTTCCGGATAAGGGATCCCATACCTGTAAAAAAAATTGAGCACCTGCTTAGGGGCCACTGGAAACAACATCAAAGGGGGTGGTAAGTAACATGTTTCTTGTGAGCTGCTGGCTGGAGATCCTTGGTCTATTTCAATATAGCAATTTTACTTACTACCGTAATTGTTGGAAAGGCTAACATCTATTTTCTTGACCCATGCGGGCAATTGGTAATCACCAGAACACTACGGAACATGTTGCCCATCATGATGTTCTTTCTGGATCGTAGGATTTATATGTGCATTCTGACTCACCTCCAATCATCATAGTACAGATAGAAAAGATCTTTTCTGCATCAGTATTGGCAGATACATTGCCAAAGCCCACACTAGTCAGACTGCTAAGAGCAAAATAGAGGGAGGTGATGTAAGAGCTTCGAAGGGATGGTCCACCAATTAGATCAAACAGCGTTTGGTTCCCTCCATGGCTGCCATTGGAGTGGATGTTGCTATTGGTTGAAATAATTTTCTCTACTGGAGTGTACGGCAATCCCAATCGTTTGGAAAACTCGTGCAGCCACCCTGGAGAAAGCATAAAATATAATGATAAAGAGAATGTATAACATTTGGAAGGTGCAGTTTCTAAACACAACCAAACCGGGGAATGGTACTTGAATGTAGAAGAAATTGGTGAAACTGTTGCTCCATGCTATGTTACAGGGATTTATTACTTCCGGTAAACATTTCTGTTCTGTTACTGAGGCAGACTTGTTCCAGAAAGGCTTGTTGCCAACTTTGCATAAAAGGGATAATTTGAAAAGCACCAAGCTTAGAAATTATTTTATTGTTTTTATTGTATTAATATAAATTGGAGAAAAGGGTTATTGTAAATGAAAAAAGCAATAAAGGGGCCAGCCTTGACGTACAACTTCTCACTTGACATACACCACTTCTCGCTTACCTGAAGAGACCTATAAAAATGTACATATATTATTATGCTGTTTAAAACACTCAGATATTAAAACAATATCTTTCTTTTACAGTCATGTCATGGTTTCCCAAAGTAGCAAGCACTTTGGCTGCTTTCCTCAGACTAAGGTCACACGAGGTAACTATTTTGTGATACTGACAGATGTATGTAGGCATACTGACAGTTGTTACATAATGGTATTTGTTATTCTCCATATATAGTTTAGTTACTGCAACATGTAACCCTAGTTAAAAAGGACTGCTCTGCACAGCAGCTGCTCTCCTTTCCTGCCCTTCTTTTCTGTGCCATGCAACTATCAGTGCTAGGAAGGATAGGTGGACATTGCTTTTTGCACCCTTCTTATGAGCAATTCTAAGCTGTGACAAGTAGGAGGCACTGCTATATAGGCACACTACAATTTCTCCTGCTTGTTTCACCTATGTATTGATGGAAAGGTGGAAAGAAGGGTAAACTACCATCTATTTTTCCAGACCATCTCGTGATACTTGGAAAAAAGGCAGAAAACATATGATGCTGTATATATATATATTTATCATAAATCATATACTGTAGATATGATATGGGCAACTGAAATGCACAATAGTATTACTTTAAACTGACACGGCAAGTGAAAAACTATTTAGGCATGGAAGAAATTTAATACGCTTCATTACTGGCTAGATATCAGTTTGAAAACATCTAGTTTAAGGAGTTTGCCTTTGAGGGAGGGGGTTGTTTTCCATAGTGATATGCGGGCTGGCCCGAAACCCACAGGACCCGCAAGTTGGGTGGCTTCAGGCCGGCATCCACACAACTTTACAATGTGCCCACCCTGCCTGTGACCCTTCCTATGCAAAGCTTCTGCCTTCAGCAGTTGGTATTTATAGATTCTTGCCTGTGTGCCCTGCCCCTTTCAGCACATCATGAAAGGGTCAGGCGCAGGTAAAAAGTGGAAGTGTTAGGGTTGGGTGTGGGTCAATTTTTTGTTGACCTGCACATCACTAGTTCAGCAGTTTCATCCAACGTCAGCCACTGGTAGAATCTTCATCTTGGAAATATCCATAATAACTTCAATTTTGTTTTTGATAAATTTCTGGTGCAATAATACAGGATCTAATTGCCTAATAGTCCTTGTTGAATGTGTGAAAATGTGCAGGATATGTGTTTTTTTTACAAGAAAGCCTACTAGAGGGGTGTTAATTAGACATTATTTAGCTTCTGTCGTAAACACAAATCTAAATATTAACACTTTGCTTTGCAAAATTGCCATACACTGTTGTAATAAACATTAATGAAACATCAAATAGGAGTATAGTACAGGTATGGGATCCGTTATTTGGAAACCTATTATCCAGAAAACTCCAAATCACAAGAAGGCCATCTCCCATAGACTGCATTTTAATCACATAATTCAAATGTTTTAAACCGTAGCTTGTATTTGAGCACTAATATATAATAAACTCTTATTGAAGGCAGAGCAATCCTATTGGATTTATTTAATGTTTAAATGATTTTTGAGTGGACTTACTAAGGTATGGAGATCCAAATTATTGATCCCTTTTCCGGAAAACCCCAGGTGCCAAGTATAACAGCATAACAGGTCCCATACATGTACTTAATGCCATAGAAATATATGTATCTTGTACTATGAAATATTATCATTACCCAGATCAAGAAATGAAAAGAAAGACAACAAAGAAATCCTTCTCTAAATACAGGTATATGGGATTAATTATCCAAAATTCTCGGAGCTGGGGTTTTCTGGATATAGGATTTGATGTGCTTTGGAGCACCTTGACTTAAGGCTGCTAGAAAACATTAAAATATTAAAAACATTGGGTTCTATTGCCACCAATAATGATTCTTACAGCTTAGTTACCATTAAGTACCAAGTACTGTTTTACAATTACACAGAAGAAGCAAATCTGTAAAAATAATTAAGAATTATTTATTTAAATTGCATTATATATTTCTATAGTTCATTTTTATTAATAAATGAAAGACAGTTAATTATGTGTATCTACAACTGAAAAGGGGCTACTGGACCAAAGATCTTACTATCTGAAGACAAGAGAAACAAAAAGAAAAAAAGCAGGGCCATAATTATGGCTGTTGTGAAGATTCTGTGTGTTACCGATAGGCTTTCTATATGAAGTTTTCCTGAGTTTTATGAGGCAAATGCTATTAGGAAGAAGGGTTTTATGGCTCAGTTCTAGAACTGAACTAACTGAACTAAATTTATTCTGAACTGACCATAAGGGCTGTTGTGTTTACTGTGAGGAAGGGGCGATGAATGAAAAGCTTCTAAGGACAAATTGTCTAATGCACAACTGATGGGAAGCTACAGCAGGGTATAAGTAGTAATGGGAAAAAAGTGGATGATGGATTCTTGTAGGCTGTATTAAAGGTATACAGGTAAAAGTAGGCTTGTTAGAGTAGCCATTTATCTATAAAAAAATAGCAAAGTAATCAAAATGTTGTGTATTTTTAGGACAAGCAGCTGCCTTTTGGTTTTTATTATTTTTAATATAGTTCTCCCAATTAGATCCATCACTGTTCAGGCACGATCAATCCGGCCCTTACAGCCTACCCCAAATTCAGTTCAAGGAGACTGTCTTGCCCAAGGCCAGGAGGAATTCTTACAGAATTTGACAGAAGGAACTGAACCCATAATACACATTCAGAGTACAATGACTAAATCACTGATTTCTCTCCGTTTCTCCCATTTACTGATATAGATATATATCTATATCAGTAAATATTGCACTTTTACACCCTTTCTCTTATCCACCATTTAGTGATGAGCTGTGTGCTCCCTCAGAGATCACATGACAGGAAATAATGCAGCTCTGACTGTAACAGGAAGTAGTGTGGGAACAAAAGACAGAACTCTGTCCATTCATTGGCTGATGGGGCCTAGCATGTATGTGTGCCTTGGCTTGTTGTGTGCACTGTGAATCCTACTATGATCCCAGGAGACGGCCCTTAATTCTTAAAATGGCAATTTTCCATTTAGGATTACCCAATAGCACATACTACTGGAAAAGTTTATTTTTATGGAAATGGTTTATTTAGATGAAGCAGGGTTTTACATATGAGCTTGTTTATGCAATATATTTTTATAGAGACCTACATTGTTTGGGGCTATAGTCTTCCTTTAACATAGAAGGAAACCCATGATAGGGTTTCTGATCTTAAGGGCCTGTATAGTAAGTTTGGTATATGGAATGCAGCTATTCTGCACATATTCTGTGTATTCCCATTTAAATGGCTTAAAGGAACAGTAACACCAAAAAATGAAAGTATATAAAAGTAATAACAATATTATGTACTGTTGCCCTGCATTGCTACAACTGGTGTGTTTGCCTCAGAAAGACTACTATAGTTTATATAAGTAAGCTGCTGTGTAGCCATGGGGGCAGCCATTCAAAGGAAAAAAGGCACAGGTAACTTAGCAGATAACAGATAAACCCCCATTATATGGGGCTTATCTACTAGTTATCTGCAATGTAACCTGTGCCTTTTCTCCTTTTTTCCAGCTTGAATGGCTGCCCCCGTGGTTACACAGCAGCTTATTTATATAGTAGCTTTTCTGTAGCAAAAACAAAAAAAAATGTTTTTTTGCAGAGCAACAGCACATTATATTTTAATTACTTTAAAACACTTTAATTTGTTGATGTTACTGTTCCTTTAAACAAAGAAATGGATGAATTGTGGGAATTTTGTTTTGCAAATTAATTCAGTTTGAATTGGAAAATGTTTTTTGAATTTATTTCTATTGTAACTATTTCAAAATACTGTTGATTAAAACCTTTCCCTGTTGTCAGGATAAGCCTATACATTTTAAAGTTAAATCCAAACTCATGCCTCTGCTCTATTTCTAGTTAATAATGAACAGAACTACAAGGTAAAAACAGAAAATAGTTTTTGGAAACAATATGAAGCCATGAAACCAGTCCAAACAATCACTGTTTATGTACATTAAATGCAAATAAATGAATCCCTTTCTATACTTTACTCTTCCTCAGGTTGTTCATGTCCTTTAGTCAAACCCTAAAACATTTTGTTCCAAGCGGCACCTTACCTTGCCCTTCCTTACTACAGGTATATGATCCCTTATCTGGAAACCCACTATCCAGAAAGCTCTAAATTACAGGAAGGCTATGTCCCACAGAGTCTATTTTAGGCAAATACTTTTAACAGTTAAACATGATTTATTTTTTCTCTGTAATAATAAACCAATAGCTTTTACTTGATGGTAACTAAGCTGCACAATCCATATTGATGACTAAACAATCCTATTGGGTTCATTTAACAATTAAATGGCTTTTAGCAAACTAATGACTGAAAAACCTCAGGTTCCAAGCATTCTGCATAACCTTATAGGAGTACCAGCTAACCCATGGATTTCACTGCTCCCATCCATATTTTCAGCAGTTACAGGGTGATTTCTGTACTTATTTTGGCAGAGACCAATTAATAATGACTAAAATAAATTAGGCTGTATGTGTTTTAGTACAACATATGACAGGTGAAGTGGGAGCAAAGTTTTAGGCAAAAAGATTGGATTTATTATCTTTGTGAATTGAAGAGAAAGCATTAGCAGAGCAATAGTTAATAAATTATTCCCTGTGAAAATAAAATTGCTTGAGAAGGAGAATCTGGCACTGACAGTATTTACTGAAAGCCCCAACTCTTGGTAATAACATATAGTACTTAATGCACTGCATTAGATTCTGCTTGAAAGGGATGTTGTGCGCTATGAACTCCTGTTGCCTCCGAATATTGCTGTATTTGTAAGAAAGTGGTCTGCCATATGGATTCTGCATGCTAAAAACTGAAATGCAGTGCTCGGAGGGATTCTAACATGCTGGACCATTATCATATTTTTCTAACAAAACAAGAATTTTTTTTGTAGCAGACGTTTGTTTCTGTATAATACACAAGTCATAAATAACCTATAAAATATATTCTTATAAATGGTGCTTAGTTATCTCATTAGTTATGATTGGCACTTAATGACATCACTTGTGTAGATGATACCCCGAAACTTGTGTATTATAAAAATAATATGTATTTGAAGTGATTGATCTGTAAAAACACATTTCCAGCAGCCATGTGCATTTATTTGTCATGGAACAATTTGGTGACTTTGATTTAGAGAATCCCCTTATTAGCTGAGACTGGCAGGATTCCTATTAGTGGCCTAGTTCAAGTAGGGGGCCAGGACTGCTTAGACTCCCCAGTAAAGAGGTGGCGTTTGGAGGATCAATGCTGAGCAGATCAGAGGCATTACCAGGAGTAAATATGGGACAGAACAATTCTTGAAAGCAACTCTATTTTATATATTATTTTGCTTTTTGAATTATTGTTGCTATATAGTATTTTGTAAAACAAAGGTATGTTTCCCTATGTATGATAGCTGTCTTGTGGCATTGGGTGGAAAGTAAAATGGAATAGCATTTCATAAATGAATTAACACTGCAGTTTGAAGTAATATAGCACTATAGCTAACTGATTGGATCACAAGCAGAACACAGCATCATTTATTGATAAAAACAAATATGTGATTGAATGCTTTTGGTAAGGGCATTATTGCATATTTCCTATGTCTTTGTATTTCTTCTTTTTACAGTGATTTATTTGTAAGTCGTTTGCAAGAGCCCCCCCCCCCCCCCCCAATGAGTCTGTAGCATCCATTTCACTGCCAAAGCTTAGATGCCTGTACTTTCTAGTCTAAATAAAAGCTATGTGAAGTTTAGGAAGTCAGATTATTGTTGTGTTACAGTGGAGCTGCTGTGAGATGACAGACACCTTTTAAACAACCTTCCTGGGCATCATTCCAACCGCCTGCCTTGATTTGCTACACAGTTAGGAAGTTATATTCTGCTCACACAATCTCAGGAGGCTAAGATGTAGAGAACAGGCATGTTCCTCCTATTTAACACTTCCCTAAGGTGGACACCAGCCTACATGCTTACATTCCTTCCACAGAATGTCTGTACAGCCAGGGAAAGGCTTTTAAATTGTTAATCCATCAAACACTATTTATCATTTTATCAGTTTTCCCCATTTGTATTCTGCCCAGAGCATGTTCAGCTACAACACAAACGGTGTTATTGTACACATTCACTTTGATGTATTGAAGTGTCAAACCCCTGAAACGTACATATTTTTTCTCACTTAACTACATCAATAGTGCCCATTATTCATTCACACCTAAGAAGAGCCTGGTGAAAAAGAAGCAACTAACCTTTACGACTTACAGTGTGTTATGAAAATTCCATGTGATGGACAAAAGTTTAAAAGAGTAGTGGAGCTACCAAATATAAATTCACACTGCTGCCATTAAATCATGGGTATAAATCAACACAATATGTTTTAGGTATAAAAAGCGCTTTGTGGAAGCCATTTGTCTTTATAATTGCATGATATGGATGCTTGTCTGTATGAAGAGTTCCATAAATGTGTATAGAGTTGGCTCTACAGTGATATATATATACATATACTACAATACTGTTATAAATATGTTATATTACTATATATATATATATATATATATATATATATATACTGTATATCTGGAAAAATATCTATTCATCACACGTGACACGTGAAGTAAATCAGTGGGTTATTTCTAAACACAGCTGTATATGTGGTTGGGCTAAAATCAACACAAATTTTCATATATTTATATAGTTTGTTAAAGGTACTTGCATCCAAACACTCTCCTTGCATTTCCGTCTAGTTGTTGTAAATGCCATTTCATACGACCTGCCTTTGCAACTGAATCATGCTACTGAAGTATGTCTTTTGACACTGGGCTCTACTGCAACCCCAAATGGTGATATTCCCATGCTTCCCACAGCGGGTTGCTTCACACTCCCTACTCTGAAAATCCTAGCTACAGCTTGCATCAGATTTGCTACCACATGTACAGTAAATGCAAACGTGTTCCTATTAAAACAGAGGATGAAATTCTACACACACCTGTAATTATGCTGTAACTGGAAAATGAAGGTTGCATTGTGTAATCCTTTTCTTATTGCACTCCTGTAGAATTGGCTAACACACTATTTTCTTGGCTGTTAATTATTTGCAATCCAGTAGACCTGACCCCTCTTTGCATTAAAGATACTGGGTACTTGGATTTACAGCACAGTGCCTCTACCTAGTGGAGGAGAACTGAGGAGTACATCTCAGGGGAGTTCCACTAGGAAAATAAATCACACAGTTTTTAGCAACAAAGATATACTTTATATAGAAATAAAGAACAGGCAACTAATACAGATAATTATCCTGCACTGGGGACATGTGGGGGACCTATGTGCCTCACTAGCAGATAACACACTCACTGTCTACCTAGCACAGTCCCACAATCAACTTCAGATGAGATTAAATAATGCACTATTCAGTTGAAAGCAACTGTTCCTTCCCAAGAGCTCTTATACCCCAGGTAGCACTAGGTTCCCCAAAATACCTCTTCTTGGACTTAATAGCCGCTCCCACACAGCAGGTACACAAACAACACCTTTCCTCACACAATAGCCTCATTTTAGTATCTTACTCAATAGGGGGCTCTCAGAGGCTGACACACTGGAGTTTACAGGCAGCTCTGCAGCGCAGACACTCTCCATAGTGGCACTGATCACCTCCTGGTTATCTAGCAACAGTATGGACTCTCTCTGAACAGTTGGGGCTCTTGGCCTTTCCTTCTGACCGAGCTCCACATAGGATGAAGGGGAAACCTGTCTTATCTGGACAGTCTCTTTCACACTGGTACTAGCTGTATGCTGCAGCAGAGGTTCCTTTATAACCTCTTGTTTAACCCATGGATTTAGCTCCAAAGCAAGGCACTCCCTGGGTCCTCCTCTTTTCCCAGAGATGCATCGGTGCTCCCAGCCAATCAGATTATCCCCCTACCTTTAACTGGGCTGAATGATGTCACAGGCAGAAAAGGGAAAAGTTTAGCTTATCCCCTACAATTGTGTTTAAAACAATATGGTGCATCTAAAAATTTGCTTCTGACATTTGCACTACCCACACTGCACATAATAACTAAAGAGTGTGCACATTGGGATTCTGTTCCCTGTAGTGGAGTGGGAATGCTTATGGTGTAAATGAATACAGGGAGCTGTAAATACCTATCCCATCCTCTTTGTTGTTCTGTGCATGGAGTAGGAGGAGGTCCCTTCAATTGTGAGTTGACAGGAACAAAGGCCTAAAAAAGGAAATGCTGGGAGAGAAGCAGCAGTGTAAGAGAAGGTGAGATCTCAGGTATTACTGAGTGTGAAAGGTCAGTGGGAAGCCCAGTGGCAGAAAAGCACTTTCTATTTAGGGTGCCGAAGAAAAAAGAAGTCCTTGTCAGGCCTCTGAAGGACAAAGCATGCTCTTTTCAGGGCACAGAATGTTCTGAGTCCTGGAAAGGACTCCCTTTGGCTAACTGCCATATGAGGATACCCCCGGCAGCTCAGAGAGCAAACAAGTCGGCAGTATTATGTGAAGTTTCTTCTGACCGGCACACTAAAAATAAACCTCTCAACCTTCCCTTTGGGTGTGATTGTGCATCAGAGAAGTTCCCATGGAGGGGTATTACAGGTGGAGGTACAACATTTTATAGTGTACCTACTTTTCCATATGGCAGAGGCACAGGACTCCAAAAAGAAGTAGATCAGGCAGAGGTTCCTTTCAGTAGCACAATAGGGCTACATTTATGATGTGAACAAGGTATATTGTCTGTAAAGCACTGTGGAATATGTTGGTGCTATATAAAGGAAATGAAACAAAATAATGCTATGTTAAAGGCACAGAGGAGGAGAGCTGTGCCAGAGGAAGCTAAAAGAGTCCGTAATTAGGTAACTGTAAGCTAAGAAGCATAGAAGTGCTGGTTATGGGAACAGGCACACAAGTCATATATTCAAAACTAACAAAATGAACATATTTCAGGTCTTTTTTGGCTTTATTTGTATAGTAATATATATGTATGCCCTTAAATGATAGGATTCCCCTATTTTGCCTGTCTAAAAAACTTCTCTAATAATCTTACATCTCTCCAGCTAGGAATACAAGCAATAAATACAAAATTATGTAGAAAAAAAATCCCAATATTTAAGAATAAAAATGCTTTCCAATTTGTTGTGTGTACCGGTGATATAACGTGTTTGTGCACGCCACAGCGCACTGCTTAGAGGCATCATTGACATTTGCAGATTTGTCTTTGGCACCAATTTTATACAGAACTGTGTTTTGTTGGTACAGTTCTAATTTTTAGAGAAACAGGTGGGAGTAGGCACATCTTGTACACAGTATAATTCTCCATTTCACAGCTACTGTAGCCTTTAATACAAATATTTCCTTGAAGATAATACGTATAATTTACAGTGTCCACTGTTAACTAATAAACTCTGAGAAGCCAAATGTTTGTATTGCGATGGCTTCTGATGTGCTCCCTGTGAGAATCTTCAAAGAGAACAGGCGCTGCTTTCTTCCTAATGTTTGAAGATGGTTTTGGCGTAATTACAAAATAACGTGCAGCCGCGTGGGTAGCACTGATAGCTGTTCTGTTATTAGGGAACGCAATTATCACAACCAATAAAATGTTGCTGGTTTCATTTTCCTATCGTTATTAATCTGTGACTTTGTTCCTTTTATTTATAGAACCAGGTCATAAAATGTTTATTGATTATTGAGCTAATATCAGTGAGATACATTTTCTTTTGTAGACCAGCGCACACAGTTTATTAATATTCTTATACAAATATAATAAAGAAGATATTGTGTGCATGAACTAATTTGCATATAGCACCAGTGGCATAAATACCAGTTTCTGGCCCACAATCCAATAGTAGCCCACAGGGTGATTCACAGTTATAGGACAATGTGTTTAATCTTACCCTTGGTGGGTCCAGGTGCTCATGCCCCAGACCTTCAGCTTAGGGAGCCATTTTAGGAGAACACACATAGAGGAAAAACAGGCTGGCACTCTGGTGATCCACAGAAAGTCAAAAAGGCATGTTGCAGTAGATTAAAAGCTTTAGAGTTTATTTAATCCATACATAAAACAAAAAAGCCTTACAATTTCCTACCTTAGGGGTACTTAATCATAGGCTCATAGGCCTATGATTAAGTACCCCTAAGGTACGAAACACGTAAGGCTTTTTTGTTTTATGTATGGATTAAATAAACTCTAAAGCTTTTAATCTACTGCAACATGCCTTTTTGACTTTCTGTGGATCACCAGAGTGCCAGCCTGTTTTTCCTCTATGTGTGTTCTCTTTTCTGGGCCACAAGGCAAATCTATTTAGGAGCCATCTATTCTCAAACACTTGGGAAGATAATCTGTTTTGCACATATATATTGAAATTGCTGATCAGTCTTTATCCACACCAGGACCCCCTCATAACTGCTGTCCCTGATATTATCCCCCATGCAGCTATGACTAGTAAACAGCTATTGGAAACAATGAAGTCACAAACCGTACATATACAATGCCAACATGAGTTTTTGCCCTCAGCGTATGGGCCAAAATTAATATGTAACATTAAAGATTCTTGTTCTGGATCAGTTGCATTGGGCCAAGCCCCTACTAAGTTCCTGTTTGTGTTATATCTGCACATATCCTTGCAAAAATGGTCATCTTTGTAAAGCCAAATACCCACATTTAGGTGAAGAAACCCAGAATTGTACAGAAAAACATGGTGATTCTTGACAATTTGTTATTGATTTACTCTGAATGTGAGCAGTGCATATGATTGGTTGATGAAACCAAATGCGACTCTGAGCAAACAACCACATTTTTATCCAGCAAAAATGAATGAGGAGAAAAAGTTATATCAATTATATCACTATTTATTCGGTAGACTATCTAAGAGTTTTTCTGTGCTAGACACAATTCCGATGTTCTGGCAGAAGATTTCCTTAAAGTCTTTAAAACCACACAACTATATATTTATTCTATGAATAGAATACTTTTACAATGGATAGCATTCCTCTGTTAGTTAAGATGGAAGATTTCTAGGAGATAAAATAACATCTGAAAGACTCTGGACAAATGCTAAATATGTAACAAACAATTGGCTTCTTGTAAGATAAAATGGAACAGGCACAAAGAAGTTACATGGGATGTTGCTGGTAAAGTAATTCTTGATAAGCCAGATGGGTCATGTTCACCTATAAGATTGTCCACTTATGAATGAAATTGGCATTGATTATATTTAGTTAAGGGACAACCATAATCTTATTCTGAGGAAAAATGATAGAACCTGATAAGTATGACTTTGGGTTCCCACTTGTGTTTTGGCACCTAAGGCGAAGATGTAAAGGCTGTCCCCAACGTCCTTTTCCACTACTGCCGCCAACAAACACAACATTTACACAGATCATCATTTCAACTCCCCAGTGCTCAAAGGTGCATTCGATTATAGCCTACAAAGCATAAGCCAGCACACACGATGATGGGTTATTAAATGTAATGGCACATTTCACAGTGCTAAGTTAAATTGTGTTGGTCATAAAAATATTATAAACAGCATGATAGATGGTTGTGGGATGCTATTTGCTGGGCAAACATTTTCATGAGCAACAAGTATCAACAATCTCGCAAGCACACACAACAATTTCTACATAGTCTCTCCCCTATCACTAATTCCAACAGATCTACTATTTGCCCCCAATAATATTTCAGACTTACTACTGCATAGTTAACACTATTTTGTTGAGTAGGTAGAGCCACACAGATAGCTGAATGTGGATGCTACAACATTCTGGGGTGGTATTTTAACCTTTGTTAATCAGCAATGATGGATAAATAATGTAAATGAACACTGTATATGAAATGGTGCAATTCTTACATGTATATTTAGGTGAGAAGGACAATGTATTAATCAGTTCAATAGGTAAATACAAAATAATGATTTATTTGGTGCCATGGATAATGACGGTAGTTGCTGTTATAGGTTTTGGTGCCAAAGAAGATATTTGAAGATTTAGTAAATCTTAAAGGCAGATTTATCAAAATTCGAGTTTGGGAAAAAAAAACAGATATTAAAAATAACCGTGACAGAAAAAAAGTCGCACACTGCTAAGAATCACATTGTTTTGGTAATTTTCAATGAGGTTAAAAACTCAAATGTTTTTCACTGTTTTTCCTTGAATTGTGAAAAAGACAAAGTCAAATTTCTGGCTCCTGAGTGGGATGTTTGTGTTACATTATGTGGTCTTTTTGTGTTGAAGAGTTTTTTTCATGGTTTTTTTATACCCAGTTTGCATTGCAATTGAATAGTCTTTGGGGCTAATTAAGTAAGAAAGGTTCTAAATTTAATTAGTGCAGTTGCCCATAGTATTCAATAAGATATCAGCTTTCATTTTCTTGTAGTAGACTGATCAAAACAAATTAGCGACTGGTTGTATTGGTAACTTTACAACCCTTAACTTAATAACCCTTAAATCAAAACCTTTGTCTTGATTTAAGGGTTCTCCTTACTTTGTTATTGGTGCTAGGGGCTAAATTAAATTCTTTATCTCTGAGCACAAACACAACCATGGTTCCTCCCTACCTGCTTTGCACAGTCAATTCTGTTCAGTCAACATAAAGGACCGCTCTCCCATTATGACAGTGATACAAAATGCTGATTGTGCTGTCACGTAGGATACTGTGCCAGGACAGCAATGTAAACTTGACACTGTATGAGGCAAGAACTGCAGAAGCTGTATTCTTTAGTGCTCCTAGATGGATCAGTATATTTTACCTTTTATATAAATGTATTCTTAGACATTTGAACGTGCTCGTATTATCTGTTACACTCTGCACAGCCCACACCAATGTTTGCTGAAAAATGTTCTTGTATCAAGAGTCTAGTTTTGAGGGTTTTTAAAAAATAGCAAATTGTTTATTGGGATAAATTATTCAGATGATATCATTAACAGTTAAGTATTTTCCATTTTCCTCAATCCCATTCATTTTATACTGACCTATCTCATTGACCTCGATTTCCTTCTGCCCTATGAAGTACCAGATACAGGCCATCCAGTGAGCCAGCAGTCCAAACATAGACATAAGCAGTGTGAGCACCACTGCACTGTACTGAGAGTAGCGGTCCAGCTTCTGCAACAGGCGGAGCAGGCGCAACAGACGGACTGTTTTTAACAAGTGGACTCCAAAATACTGAAGGGAGAAAATAGACACAAGCATTGCTGCTATTAATGATGTTTCCTGTATTACCCAAGATATCATGTACCTATATGGGTAGAAATATAATCGTCCTCAGTTTCAATATTGATTTGTATCATGAAGCTGGTAACATGAGGCATTGTACTAGAAGCAGTTATGAATTAAGTTACTTTTAACAGATAATAATTGTTGATGGTCATTGGCTAAAGAGCATTTATTGACCCCATATCAGATTTTATGGTGTGGATTTTATCCAAAAGCCTGTGACTTAGAAATTAAAAGTTAGCTACTTAATAGCATAAGGCCCTTGGTACCCCTCCATTTGTTAAATGCAAAGAAGTACACATGCTTTTTTCACCTTACCCAAATAACTATTTATATTGTAAAGAGTCTATATATACTATTTTTCAATAGTATGAATGTATACCTGCCCTCTATTGATTTGAATGCTAAACAACTAGGCTTTGTGCCCAGTGTAGTTCCAAGATAACAATACCCAGTGTAAAAGAAATGCAGAGAACCAGTGCAATTCTACTCACCACATTGACACTGAATGCATAGAGGAGGTCAAAAGGAAGGGCAGCTATGAGGTCCACAAAGAACCAAGTGGTTGCATAGTGCACACAAATTGAGCGGGGGTCATACACCACTTGTCCGGATTTGCTGACATAAGTGGTTCGGAAATTCAGCAGGATATCTAGGTGCAGAAGAAGTCAAACAATTGAACAAATCAGATGTGTGCATAGCCTTTTCAATAACACTTATTATTACATGCTGCAAGGCATCATATTTATCACAGGGGAAACAGACAGTTCACCACTTTCTACAGAGCCCCATTCACATTTATAGGTTTTTTAGACTGTTAGGTAGTGAATTGCCTTTTAACCATTTCATGAATATGCCCCATTATATTTTTAAAGCAGCTTTAACCACTTAAAATCAAAAACCCTAAAATCAAAAGCTCTGCTAGATTCTATATTTGTGTTTTTTTCTTTAATTTTTTGCTGCTGTGAAATCTGGTGAAATGCGCACTATAAGATCAAATAGGGCAGCAGAGTAAGGAGTAATACAATTTTTAATGTCTTTTAAACTTTTACATTCTCTCTGCAGATTATTTTCTCTCGCTGAAATAAAATGTAGCTTAGACTCGTAAATAATTAACAGGACGTCTGGAAATAAAACAGTTCTGCAGTTAGACCGCCTGTGAATATTGGGACCACCTTCAATACTTTTTCCTCAGCAGGTCACTGATTTCATGGCTCACTTAAATATTTAGCTGCGGCATCTCTTGTGAATGAATGACTATTTTGGACTCACTCTTCTCTTACACTGACACAACAAAGGGACATCTCAGTGGGGTTTCATCTTGTTCGTGGAACAGATTTTAAATAAATGATAATGTTATTTGTTTTTACAAAAAATAAGCAAAGCAGAGAATTTCTGTAACATATGGGCAGATGCACAGACCATATCTCATTGTGCCTCTGGCTATATTGTTCAGCTTCCAATGTACCCGGCTATTTCAGCTTGCTTGCTAATGGCAGGATAAACTTACCGGTGTAAGTTTTCCTTTGGGAAAGATATTTATACAATGTAATAAATGTAATAAGTAATCAGGTTTAAATGAGGTATGACTGCAGAACAATGTAATAATTTGTAATTTTTTCATCTGATATTGATATATTTGCTATAATTTAATTGTAGCATTAAAGTGATCCTGACACGAAAAAACAACTTTTTAAAATATGAATCTACATAAAAAGTTGCCTATAGGTCGTGTTGATCATTTTTTGCTGATAGGGCTGCTTTTGTAAGTAATTGTTACTTGAAATCCCAAAACCTGACTGTTTTGCCAACCTGACTGTCCCTTCTCAGTCTGTCAGTAACAGCTTCTAATGCTAACGGCCTACTGCTGGACAAATATGGCCGCCCCCTCATAGAAGAACATGGGGGATCAGATAAGGAATGTAAAAGCTTGGACAAATACTTTTATGGCAAAATTAAAAATAGCATGCAAAGACAATGTTATGACAGATCTAAAAAAGGTTTCATTTTTTTCTTAAAGGCTGGGGCACTAGATTGCAGTTTAAAGCTGAGAACCACCAGTACTGGTGTTTTGGGCACCAGTTGAAATAAGAGAGAAAATGCCAATGTGTTCCTTAACCTAATGGCATTCTTTTCTGATCTTGTTGGCAGACTGAAAATAAACACAATTGTAGTAGCACATAATAAATTATGGGTTTTTCCACATTTTCTTTTACTCCTCTCTTTGGCACCTGCTGCATTTAAATGTCAGATGAGCAACGGGTAGGGTATAGTATGATTTTATTCACCAAAATACAGTTCTTTCTCTGGGACAAGGAATAATACCGCTGTCTTTTATACTTGCAGATGCTGCAGCCGGTTGCTGCAAAGGTTTGATCATAACAGTGAAGGACCTTGGTAAATAGTTTGTTGTACTCAGCACACTTTTAAGCTCTAGCTTTGTTTGCTCAGTTTGCCAAAAGCATATGTGTGTATGTATGTATCTATCTACTTGCCTTTAAGTAGCAGTTGTACTTTTATGTGTGTGTGGGTGCAAGGGAGCGTCTACTTTAACAAGAAATTCAGCATTTTCACCCTACTGCGCGTGAGCCAACCCCAAGATTCGGAAGAACGAAGACAGACCAAAGAGAATTGGTGGCTCAGAGCTACTCCGTTGGTGTGGTTTTCTCCTAACAGGAGCATCAGCCCAGAGTAAAAGATAAGTGATTACAATCACAGGGGGGTACCTAACATTTGGCACCCCCAGTGATTTTTACCTTTCCTTCTCCTTTAATAAAACATTACTAAAAAACTTAAAAGCGTTACTATTAATCTGTTTTCTGGATGACCCTTGTAACAAAACAGCAATTTATATTCTAGCTTGGGAAGCTAGAATATTAGAATTTTAGACAAAACAAAAAAATCATATATAAATACTATTTACTATACTATAAATACTATTGTGGCTACTCCTTTACATTATTTTTATAATCATTTTCTTTTATTGCCATCTGGAAAAGATATTGCAGCATTTGTGCTCGGTCAACTGCTGTAAGTTTTTTAAATCAATAGTCAGTTTTTATTTTTTTATAGGATGCGGAAACCTAAATGGGTTTCTGGGTTTTTTTTATGCACAAGGGAATGATATATTTTGCACAGTAATACTGCACATGCACTTTATTACAATAACACATAAGGTTGTTATTGTATGAAATTGAATACAGATTTAGAATAATTTGGTTATTCACTATGTACTATGGCAACATATTTGAAATTGCATTGATTTGCACACTGCATTACTGTCTTATTTGCTATTTTTTTCTGTAATATCTGTTGTGTATTCTCCCTTCTTTTATGGGCCGGTAACTCGGGTCCAGGGAAGAAGAAACAATATATATTATTATGTATTGTGCTGACACATTGGAAATTGAAATTGTATTGCTGCTTTTGCACATTATTTCTGTATTGCTGTTAAGTGTGTGTTGTGTATGGTCTCTTTATTTGGGGCCTGAACCTCAACAATTTCCTCCCACTGTGTAAGTATCTTGTGCGGCTGAGATGACAATAAAAGATTTGAGCTAAACTGAACTATTTACAAATTTACGTAGCTTACTTGTGTTCACTAGGTACTGTAAATATTTTTAGGCAATTCTGCTCTTAAAAAAGACCTTGGGGTATATACAGTATATCAAAGAGATACAGTCTGTACAGTCTGAGTGAAACTCTGCCTCTCTCCATTCATTTCTAGGGGATTTTTAAAAGAGTTTTTATCAATGAGTGAAAGCGAAAGTTCATCATTTGATAAATATGCCTTTAAAAAATGAAATAGAAAGTGGAGAGTGGCGGTATTTCACTCTAGCGGAGTATAGGGTGCTCTAACTTCACTCTTTAATAAATATACCCCCATTGTGTGTTCTGTTATAATATCCTACATTACTGTGTTGTTTTAATATTACATATTGGTAGATTTTAACTCTTTAAAGAACCTAACTCAGATGGGCATTATACTTTTCATGCCACTACATATGGGGCAGATTTATGATGCCTTGAGGATGGTGATTGGGCAAAATGAAGGCAGAAAAGATGAGTGACTTCCTGAACTTGAAACTGACTCCTTTTGTTTATTAAGGATGTTGTTTTAAATAAATTGGGTGTGTTTTCTTTCTGCAACAGAGGTTTTAGGTTTCAAGCTTTTTCAATCTTGTGGAAAAAAGGATCTGGATAAAACAAACGCAATTGATGAACTATTATAACAATTTCCAGTTAATCTGTTTAGCTGAGGTTCGTTTGCAGCTTACCGAGCATAAACAGGATCTCAACAAAGATGTCACTGACACTTGGAGGGCTACGAGTTGAGGAGGTGTCGTCACGAGGGATGGTGAAGCAAACATTGTAAGGGACAGTAACTGCAACGTAGAAAGTAGCCAAGAGGATGAGCCAGTCCCAGCCAGCCTTAAATGTGCCGTAGTGCAGGAGGATGAAGCGGGACTTCTGAATAGCAGCTACCTTGTATTCTGGAATGTTGGGTTTCTCCCCAAACACATTCTACAAAAGACAAACAGTAAATACAATCAGAATCCCCTCTAACATTTAAATATGCAGATAATCAGCAAAAAAATTTCGGCAACTTATTATTGCTAATTGGTGATTGTTAGAAACAGTTTTATTCCATATATTATGGCAATATTACTTATGAGAAATAAACAATTAGAGGCCTATTTATCAACTAAACTCACTTTCTATAAATTATAAACAATTATATAAAGTATGGTCAAAAAATTGTGCAAAGAATACGAATAAGAAAAACTCCGTTATCGGAAGAATAAAAACGAATACAAATAAATAAAGAAGAATACAAATGAAAAAGAGCAAAAGAACCTCTTAAACCTTGAATTAAATAAAGATTTTACAATTTGAAAAGGACACCCACCCATTGATTTCTATATGACCATGCCAGCTTTTAGATGGTGAAGTTTTGTATTAGAGTTTTTCATGGTTTTTACACTTGATAAATAACTAAAAATGTGTGCTTTAGAGTAATTATCTAGATACACGATTTATAATACAAAGTTTGTTCAGGGAAATGAAAAAAAAAAATTAATGTTAATGAATCTGTCCCTTACTGTTTGACGACTTCTGCTGATTATTCTGCAAATTCTATATGTAGATGGGGCACATAATAACCATAACATCCACAAACCTCTGCATTTCATTCTAAACTAAAAGTAACACCTGTTGCATAAAGTATAATGGGAACCTGCCAGTTGTGAAGTGAAAAAAAACTGCGACCTGTAGCACAAAAATCTTAGAATATATCTTGGTTGCCCTTTGAAATGGGTTAGGAATGCATTACTCATTTTAAATGGCATCCCTTCATCCAAGCTACATGCATTTTCTTTTATGCACTTGTCATGGGTGAAGGAAAAAGTGTTGCAGAGAAGATGTGTAACTGAGAGAAAGATGATTAGTTCTGACATATTACCTGCAGTGTCACAGACAGTGACATTCTCTATTAAATAAATGTCAGCCTTATGGAAGTAAAGTTTGTTGTGAGAAATATGTATAATCATAATTTGTTCATTTAGTTATATAGCACTGAATGTCCACTGTTCACGTCAGTCCCTGGTCAAGTGAAGCTAACAGTCTAATACTATATTAGACTATACTGTATTAGACTAATACTATATTAGACTATACTATATTAGACTATACTATACCATATGCACATAATGAGGTCACTTTCAAGAGGAACCAGGTAACTGACCTGTATCGTACATCATTAGGCAGGAGAAAGCCAGAGTGCCACTAGGAATAGCAAGTTATGCCATAAAGAAACCCGACAAGGCAGTAATGCTAATGACTGTGCCACTGGAGTGGTTGAACCAAGGCTATGGTCAATGGTTTGTCCACATTATATAAGCGAAATAATAGTACTGTAACGTGCACAAAAAAATTTATTCTCAAGGCCAACTGAAATGCAACTCTGTATATCTAAAACCCTTCTGCTTTGTGGCAGGTATATTATTTACGTGGTCTCTTTAACTTAATAATTGTTAAGTATACTCTGCTCATGGTGCTCTTATCCAGAATGCTTGGGACCTGGGGTTTTCCATATAAGAGATCTTTCTGTAATTTGTATCTACATACTGTACCTTAAGTCTAATACAAAAATAATTTAAACATTACATAAACTCAATAGGATTGTCTTGTCTCCAGTAAGTAGTGATGAGCGAATCTGTACCATTTTGCTTCATTGAAAATTTCACGAAACTGCTGAAAATTTTGTGAAATGGGCAACTTTTTTGCTGCAATTGTGACTTTTTCATTACTGGACAAATTTTTGTTGCTGTGTATTTTTGAGGCAGTTTTGCAAAAAAATTTGCCAATAGGAAAAATGCAGAATTTCGCAATGAATCCTCACTGCCAATAAGGAATAATTTTATCTTAGCTGGGATCAAGTACAAGGTACAGGTATTGGACCCCTTATCCGGGAAAATCGTTATCCATAAAGTTCCGAATAACCATCGACTCCATTTTAATCAAACAATTCATATTTTTAAAAATGGTTTCCTTTTTATCAGTAATAATAAAACAGAACATTGTACTTGATCCCAACAAAGATATAGTTAATACCTATTGGAGCCAAAACAATCCTATTGGGTTTAATTACTGTTATTTTTTTAGCAGACTTAAGGTGGGTGATCCGAATTACGGAAAGACCCCGAGAGAAAAAGGAAATCATTTTTAAAAATTAGAATTATTTGCTTAAAATGAAGTCAATGAGAGATGACCTTTCTGTAATTTGGAGCTTTCTGGATAATGGGTTTTAGGATAATGAATCCCTGTACTTCCATAATTTAAGCAAGAAAAAAACATGGAAATTGTGTTGAGTTTCATAAGGGTGGGCTACCCACACTGAATATATGTATAATATCTAACTCTATGATCCTTTCTTTTAAACAGCAGGGTCATACACTATTTATTAAAATACACAAACATAGCCCAAATTAGCCCAAATTAAATTAAGCCCAAAATAACAAACTGTCAAATGAGGTTCAGTGTTGATAAGTGAAAGGTTATGCACATTCATTTTTAACAAGGCTCAAAAACTTAAAAATGTAATCAATAAATACAGTTGTTATAGATAATTTCCCTTAACTTCTACAGAAACTTGACAACTTTTTCTTGAGATTTATTTTATTAATTAAAAAAATCCAGACTATGCAAGGTTTCAGAAAATACTCATTTTAGAATTTGACTAAAAACCACCAACCCGATTTATGATAAATAACCCCCTTATTGGTAGTGTTGGGAGCCACCTTTATGGAGAAGGAATTTGGGATTTTTGTGGACAACAATATGTGTAACTTTAGGCATATTAACTTGAGTATACATTAAATTAGGCTTAATAAAAGCATGCATGCATGTTGCTGCAAGCTAATATGAAAAGTAAGTGTGGCAGTATAGTTCAGTAGTGGGATAAAGATAGTGCAGCGTTTAAAGTTGCAGTTTTGCTCAGCATGATGTTCCACAGGGTCACTTCAGAGGTGCATAAGTGTATGTACTTATGCACTGTGCTACTGCTCAGCCAAAATGCCTATTTAATAAATAATAGGTTAGTGGGCTAACTGATACTATATTTTTTTAAAGGTATTTTACTATAGTGAGGTCTGTAACCCTACTTGTATCCATTATTTCCAATTACATCAAATACCATTCCTTTTTTGGTATAAAAGAGAACCGGATATGTGAGTATGTGGTGCTTCCCACCCATGGAATGGGGAATTGAACTAGAATACTATTCTACAGACTTCCAAAGCAGCAAACCCCTTTATACAATTCTAGAGCAGTCTACAAGGCAAATCTCCCTGTGATGTCACACTGAATTGGCAGAAGGAAATGGTTAATATCAAGAAAATCGTTTGATAAGTGAACTCAGCCGACAGAATGCTTCATGTTAGCATGGGACAAATCTGTCTGGAAAAGTAATTTGCACAGACTAATAAGTGTTCCTCTAGGTTTCCAGGCAATATCCTGTAAATCTAATTTACTTATTTGAGCTCCCTGTCAATTCTGTTATTTGTTAAATATTCTCAGTTATATGCCAGTATGGAAATTCAGTTCTTTGCTGTTTTATGAATAGTCTGAGAATAAAGCTCAAATCCTCAGCATGAAATATGGGGGAGGCACTTGCACACTTTGTAGTACCTGCCTCAATAGATATATGCACAATCACTTTGTAGTACCTACCTAAATAGGTATATGCACAATCACTTTGTAGTACCTGCCTAAATAGGTATATGCACAATCACTTTGTAGTACTTACCTAAATAGGTATATGCACAATCACTTTGTAGTACCTGCCTAAATAGGTATATGCACAATCACTTTGTAGTACCTGCCTAAATAGGTATATGCACAATCACTTTGTAGTACTTACCTAAATAGGTATATGCACAATCACTTTGTAGTACCTGCCTAAATAGGTATATGCACAATCACTTTGTAGTACCTGCCTAAATAGGTATATGCACAATCACTTTGTAGTACCTACCTAAATAGGTATATGCACAATCACTTTGTAGTACCTACCTAAATAGGTATATGGACAATCACTTTGTAGTACTTACCTAAATAGGTATATGCACAATCACTTTGTAGTACCTACCTAAATAGGTATATGCACAATCACTTTGTAGTACTTACCTAAATAGGTATATGCACAATCACTTTGTAGTACCTACCTAAATAGGTATATGCACAATCACTTTGTAGTACCTACCTAAATAGGTATATGCACAATCACTTTGTAGTACCTACCTAAATAGGTATATGCACAATCACTTTGTAGTACCTACCTAAATAGGTATATGCACAATCACTTTGTAGTACCTACCTAAATAGGTATATGCACAATCACTTTGTAGTACCTGCCTAAATAGGTATATGCACAATCACTTTGTAGTACTTACCTAAATAGGTATATGCACAATCACCTTGTAGTACTTACCTAATAGGTATATGCACGATAGGTTGAATTTTTTTTTAATGTACAAAAAAATTCCTGGCAGTTGGCAAGAATAATTATCAAATTATGAAAAAGCTGAAGAGAATTGATAGATTTAATAGCATATTTCAGTAAATGAATGGTTTCCCTTTAACACTAACTGAGCATAGAAGTTCTTTAATGCCAAGGCCAGAACTAAGGGTAGATAGAAGTAACACGTGCCTGGGGTGCAACAGTTGGGAGAGCTAGGGTTCAAGACTCGTGTGCCTTTTTGCCCCAAACTATAACCCTGCTCTTAGTTTAGTTTGATGAACTAAGGTGAAGAAAAAGTTGAGCCTGAGAGAGGTTAAATAAAGAGTCTCTGAGAGCAAGTGAGGTGGTTGACACAGGGGTGTTGCCTTGGGTTCCTTTATGCATTGGCTCTGTCGCAGTAAATCAACAAACAATTGATAGCTCCCATCAAACTAACTTGAGGTACAGCAATTAGAACATAAGGAATTATTTGATAAAGATGGTTGTGTGCATGTAAGTATGTAAAGAGGTGGGTTTGATTGACCAATTATAATTCAATTTGCTTTACATATGACTTTGTATGGCAGAATGACCTTTTTAAATGCAGGCTATGCACGTGTCATTATGTTTGTGAATTAGCACAAAGCTGCTGTAAGCACATTAAGAAATCATTGCCTGCTGGGTATTTATTAGTTTTCTAGAAGAGCACAGAGCACCTACATCAGGGGCACATTCATATTCAGGCGCAACAGGCTTTAAGGTTAAGCTACTTGGTTTGTTGAAACAAAAATCATTGGTGTCATCAAATAACAGGAAGGGTCCAGCCTGGAAATTTCTGAAAAATAATGCATACCCAATTCTATTCATATGGAACTTATTATGGATTCGATCTAGCATTGTCACCTGGATAGTATTTTACTGGCAAAAATGATGCTTGATGTCAATCTTATTGGTATTGGGAAAAAAGTAACACATTTACTAATATATAGATATAATACCCATAAAAGGAGGCAACCCTAATTCTTACTGAACTATTTGCAAGCATTTGATACAGGTTCTATCATTAAGGCTTTTATTATAAAGGTATGGGATCTGTTATCTGGAAACCCATTATACAGAAAGCTCCGATTATGGAATGGCCATCTCCCAACACACCATTTTAATTAAATAATTAAAGTTTTTTAAAAAAAGATCTCAAGCATTCTGGATAACAGGTCACCTGTATTAGCTCCTTTATTCTCCAGGCAAACCATTCACTCCTCCTGGATTTATCTTGTTTGGTAATTTAACAAAGGAATCACAATAATAAACTTCTTGTGGGAACATGAGACATAAATTTGTGACCTCTACACCACAGTCTTGTTATGTTTCATATCAAAAGTTCTGCCCTGTAACTGTGTGCAGTACAAGTATGGGACCCGTTATCCAGAATGCTCGGGACCTGGGGTATTCCGGATAAGGGGTCTTTCTGTAATTCGGATCTTCTATCTAAAAAAAATATTTAAACAGTATTTAAACTCAATAGGATTGTTTTGGCTCCAATAAGGATTAATTACAACTCAAGTACAAGGTACTGCTTTATTATAACAGAGAAAAAGGAAACCATTTTAAAAAATGTTAATTATTTGGTTAAAATTGAGTCTATGGGAGATGTCCTTTCCGTAATTCGAAACTTTCTGGATAATGGGTTTCCGGATAAGGGGTCCAATACCTGTACTATAATGCTGCTGTTATCTCAAAATTAGACTTGTTTGCTTTCATACATTAAAGAGAATCCAAACAATATGCCACTAAGTTTTAACTTCAAGCACCAATTATAAAAACAATATTCACTTTGCTTTTTAAACTGATTTGAAGTTCAGTATCACGTTGGCATGGAGACCAGAAAATTGGAAAGCTGCAAAAACATTAGCATTTTAAGTTATTCATTAGGATTAATTTATAATAGATGAATTGATCATTTCTATTGCAAACTGTCAGTAGAAGAAGCGATTTTGGAACTTTGTCTGCTCTTCCTTTTAGCTGTTGTAGTTTATGTTTTATACACGTTTGACTGGGATTTTAGAGGGTTTTGAAACAACAATTAAACAATCAGTGTAACAATAATACTCAACAAACAGAAACATGATTGTCCTGAGCCAGTGCTTATTAAGCCTTCGTATGGTGCAGTATACGTACTCTTACTCTGTCCATTCATTGATTACAAGTTGTTAGAGCAGTCAGTTCAACTGATTAGATAACTAACATATTGAACCAGCTCATTAAAGGCTCACGAACACTAGAATTCCAGCAACCTTTTATCTACTAAATAGCCTGTGGCAGAATTTACATTTGGAACCACAAATGAAAATCTTAGAATGAATAGTGCAGCCATATACAGTAGGGCTGATCAATGAAATTCAGCTTTTATTGGTACACTCTATTCTTTATAAGTGATTTTTATTACTATCTTTATCGATCTTTATTACTATAATATAGTGCATAAGGTACCTATGAATGCAAAATTATGTTTTCATCTCTAGAGTTAATGCCCTTTTTTATGCAAGAAATTACTTGTACTTGTACCTGTCACTGAGTGACACTGCGTAGCATTACACAGCTGCTTGTCCATAAAAATCCCCAGATCCTTCTCAATTAAAGAGACCCCTGACACATTACCATTTAGTGCATAGAATAGGGTATATAGAATTTTTTTATTATATCCCCTTTTTTATAATAGAGGGCTATTATAAAAAGGGATATTAGAAGTCAAAGAGGAGTTCCATGGTATATAAAGGCCAACAGTTGAGTGCTTTTATACAGGTCCTGGAAGTCAGAGATGACTTCTAATATCCTCATCTCCTACAAAGTGGAATACAATATTTTTTTTTATAATGACTTATGTGCATCATATATTGATTTGATAATATTTTTGCTTGAGTGTAGTTTATGTTTCTTGGAAAATAAATGTTCCTAGGAGGGAATAGGCTAAACTGTCCAATGTATGAAACCCACTTATTGTACAGCACTGCGGAATATGTTGGCGCTTTGTAAATAAATGTGAATAATAATAATAATAATAACTGTTGTCCCTAATTGAGAGAAATACATACATTGTTCAACTTTAGCTTGCTCTTGTCTTGTTTTTGCAGGTGCCCAGACAAATGGTACAGAACCGCTCTGCTCCTTCTACGATTGGTATTGAATCCAGGTGGTCTTGTGTCTGTGTAGATTTCCAGATCTTCATCTTCTGTTGAAAAAAAAATACAAAGACATGAATAATGTCGCAAAGGCTACAGACAACAATGAATCAAACCGTCTCAGCATTTATATTATTTATTTCTCTACCACGAAGCAGACTGAAGTCATTGATTTCTTAAAGAAATCAGAAGTGTTTTTTTTTAAATAATTTGTTTACATTGTTTATATACTTAATAATTTATTTGTGAATTACCCAGCCTACCTGCAAACAAAGCGCTGCATTATGGAGGAAAAATGGTAATTGCACTTTAAATTGCACTTTTCTCACTGCACTTTCGATCATAAAGCAAGTTGGTTAAGAGAGATTAGGTTGTATGAATACATTTCTTTCATAAAGGTGCACAATAAATTACAGATGCAAACAGGCAAATATCTCCAATATCTAGCTTAGTCTATGCAGCCCCTCTTTATTAGGGAGATGGATATAGTCTATTAAAGGAAAAGAAAAGGAAAATTCACTAGGGGTTTCAAAGTGTTTAGACACCCCCAAGGGATTGGGTAACACAACCCCCCCAGAATGTTGTGCAGGGTGGTTATGGTGCCTGAAACACATGGAATAAATGCACTCAATTATTTAATTGCAAGTGGTCTATTTTTAGTCTCTTTTTCATTTTCTTGGCACAAGACACCCTCATTGAACATTATCGCTTACCTGAAATCAACCAGGGTGGTATTCCTGCTGCAAAAAACTGCCAATGCCCCAGGAATCCTCTTTGGGTGTAAGGAACACCACACATGCACAGTGGAGTAAAGATTGGACTTCAATTTTGCTAATCAAGTTGCCAATTTCACTCTAGTGTGCAGTGAATTTCATTTGTGTGCTATGTGGGCAGTGTAAAGGTCACTGGGACATTGCGCAAGATGGCGGAATAATGTGGCAGGAGCAGCACCCTGTGCCGGTTCACTTTTTAGCAGACAGAAGCACCAGCCTGGGGTATAAGGTTAGCAATAATGTTAAATGGAGGGGGGTGTCTAACACATTGGCACCCCCAGTGAATTTCCGTTTTCTTGTCCTTTAAATGTCTGGAGTTTTAGTAATGAGTAGATCTGAACATCCATCTATCAAATCTTTTATTTGTCAAATCAAATCAAACGGATATAGACACTTTGCCCCAGGCGGCCTACTGATTTCCAAGCTAGAGAACCGTAGGCTCCCAGAATTGACTATTATCGATTCAATCTTTGTTTTACTTGTACATTTTCCTTCTGTATTAACAATGAGAAATTATAGTGTTGACACTTATTAGTGCAGCATGGGTTTACAGGTCGGACAGTTCCCTGCTGTCCTTAACATTTTGAAAGTGTTTACTTTGTTTTTTCCTTCTCATATTAATAAATGCTAGAAATGCACTGAATACAGAACCAAATCTGAATGTTAAAATAAATGAAAAACTACATTGTGTGAGAATGAGAACCAATCATATTAGGTGTCCAGAGCTTTATATTGGCAAACTGATTACTGGATTTGTTGCACCTCTAATAAATGTATAAATGTGCACTTATGTTTAAATATAGTGACCTGCTTTGTTGCTCTTGGGAGCAGTATAGCCCCATGTTCAACACAAGTTTTGTAAACAAAACATTATTTTAGTCCAGTGTTTTAATTAAGAAAAATGTAACATTTTTGATGTTTCTCAATATAAATATGGCAGAGAAATTAAAACTGCTTTTATTTTCCAACTTTCTGTCTCTGGAAAGTAATTGTGGGAGGAGAAGAAGGTAGATAATTAAATTTCAAGTGCACCGATAAACCCCCTACACAATACACTCCTCCTATGTGAAGGAATGGGAAAAATGGGGGGGGGGGGGGGGGGGCTGTTTATGCAGAACTTATTGTCCTTGTTTAATGAGAGGAGAGGCAGTAATGGAAAAAAACTAATCAATGACCCATTTGTGCTTTAAAATAAAATAAAAAGCTCTGTACAATGAACTTCTCCTGTCTCTAAGCCAGAATCCCAATAAACGAAGAAGTAAGAGCTCATTATCTTTTATTACAAGAAGAGATAACAATAAAAAAAAAACAAATCCATTAGTGCATTATAGTAGAAAAGTAATTTTTTTCCATACAATTTTAAAATATTTTACTTTTGCTGAAAGGGGTTTATACTCTCTCTATATGGGGAATTGCAATCATCTCATTTTACAATTTTGTAAGGCATTCTATAAAGGCATGCATATTTGGAATTGTACTTAATTAGACCATTTAAGAGGAATCTGTTTTCTCTGCTACTGTATCTTACTGTCTTATGGAGCTTCCTTCCTGTTGAGCATTACAGCAATAACTCCAGCAGCTACTTGTGTGTAACATAGTAACATAGTAACATAGTAAGTTGGGTTGAAAAAAGACATACGTCCATCAAGTTCAACCATAATGCCTATATATAACCTGTGTGTTTCTCTACATTCCATAGACATAACAGTCAGCACTTCTATCTCAGCAGCACCATTTACATGGGAGGTCCCTTAATTTACATTTAAATAAGACATGAAGAAACTCAGGGTTTCTTCTTACAAACTGATTGTCTGGCCATTGCATGCTTATAGAGAAAGAGGCACATATAGCGGGAGCCGGTGGGACTTGGTGAGCTGCTAATCAGTAAACTACAAGGCTGTTCAATTCCTCTGAGAAGGTTCTTAGACAAAGTCTTACTGAGAAACTATGAATAGCTCAGAATTGTTAGTAAAGAAAAACAATAGACACATTTTTTTGAATATGCACCAAAGCACACATGTATAACAATATAGAGCTATTTAATTAGAAAAAGCTGTTAAAAAATAATGGAGCGCTTCATGGGCATTAACTGTATGAGCAATACCAGAAAATATCACATATAAAACATCCCTGAATAGGTAACACTAAAGTCCAAACCTTCAAATAAACTGACAACTGACCTTGCCCTATTTCTGTCTGCTCCAGGTGTCTTCAGGAACTGCAAATGTCAGCCCTTTTTACCTCTTCCATATCCCGGGCAGTGTTGGGATGCCAGGGGCCCACAAGAAATGCCAGATTGCAAGGGGCCCATCAGAAAACCTTAGACAATGGGCCCACTCTCCAATCTACTTTTCCTTCCTCTCCTCGCTCAGCCTCTTTATCCTCCTAGTCCTTTTTCTTTAGATACTTAACTCCTGTTTTCCATCTAATTTAGCAATTTTGTTCCTATACAGAAATAGGGAATAACCATAAAATAGGTTGAATTGTTAGAAGTAGGAGGGCACACTGACATCTGATCCCAATGGGAGTTTTCCTGGTATCCTGGTGGACCCCCAGGTCTGCTCTGTCATTAATGGAAGATTTAGAAATTTGAGGGAAAAGGACACACATTTGTTTTGTAATATTATTATCCAATTTTATGTATAAATGTTTAAATACAACCTACTCTACTTGGTGTTTACATGTTAAATTACTATCCATAATTCTGTTCTTGCCAACGCTTTCTCTATTAAGGATATAGAGCTGAGGATCTGCTATTCTGGAGCAAATCAATACCTGTAACAGTAAATTAACATCAAGCTACAGGTTGACGTGCCCGCAGTCTGGTTGAGGAGCAGAGGGCAGAACCCAGCAGGAAGATTTCACCAAGACACAAGCTAACTAAAAGCTAAATAAGGAGGGAGTGTCCTGAAGCATGTCTGAGTTGGTGCCTCTGGAGAGGTTTCTGCTGGTAGAAGATGGATAAAAAAATATATTTGACTTTGAAAAAGATGGGCGTAATTTCATTTTCAAGCTTCAAAAAATCTCAGGCCCAGAATATGACAAAAGGCTTATTAAACAATTCATCATCATAAGAATGATAACTTAACACATGGCATTTTAAATATATCTATATATGTATATACAGAACACACAAACAGCACCTCACTCCAATTACACTGCCATGTAACTGCCTTGTGCACATAAATACAACATACAAAAAATAAATCTCAGCCAGCACCAAGTGTCTTGTGGTTCAAAATCTCTGTGCATTATCACATTTGTATCTACAACCATCGTTTCGTTCCCCTTTGGGTCCTTTTCACTTTAAACCCCAGATTTAGAACCACAAGACCCTTGGTGCTGGCTGAGATTTATTTTAGATATACAGGTATAGGACCCATTATCCAGAATGCTTGGGACCAAGGGTATTCCGGATAAGGGGTCTTTCCGTAATTTGGATCTCCATACCTTAAGTCTACTAAAAAATCAATAAAACCTTAATTAAACCCAATAGGGCTGTTTTGCATCCAATACGGATTAATTATATCTTAGTTGGAATTAATTACAAGGTTCTGTTTTATTTCTACATAGAAAAAGGAAATCAGTTTTAAAATTCTGAATTATTTGATTAAAATGGAGTCTATGGGAGACGGGCATTCCGTAATTCGGAACTTTCTGGATAACGGGTTTCCGGATAAGGGGTCCGATACCTGTATATTGTTTACCATTGGTTTAATCACAAAAAATCCATGTTTTTTGTTATTTTTGTTATTTCATGAGCTATACAGGGCAAACAGGAAAACTGAGACTACTCCATGTTTGGGTCTTGGGGGGCAAGTAATTAGATTACCAGTATACAACACTCTTCACCCTTTCTTGAGACTGTTTTGTAAGTAGAAATTCTCCTGCTTAGCCTGACCTTATTTTAGCAGGGTTGAACTGGCCCACTGGGATTTTTCCCAGTGTCCCAGTGAACTGATACTGTTGGGACCTTCCCCTGCCAGCAACCTGCATGAAAATTAGCAAACAAAAATAAAAATGGCTGTGTGTTCCACTCCACTATAGAATGCACATCCATCTTCATTTTATTCACTGGAGGCGCAGCCTGATGTTGGGCAGTAAGTAGTAGGGATAGGCAGCAGAAAGGCTGTGGGCAGGATTTTATGTGACTCGAGTAGCTGGTGTCTCTTTAATACATAGCCTCTCCCTGATCAGTATATTCTCCATATATTTTCCTTTAAAAACATTTCAGTTCCATACCTGTCTTATCTACAGGAAGCTCAAAAATAGATGTTATTCTTTCTGCTTGAGTAATATGTCATTGACTCTCCTGAATTTCATAAACATCCATAAATGCTTTGCATTTGTGGTGCATTTTAGGTGTTTCCTTATATACAAACTCAAAATGATTTATCTTGCTCTGTGAATTTAAATATTGGCTGTATTTTCCAGAGGAATGATTTAACTCTGAAGTAATCGGCCAAAATGCACCTGCCATTAAACAGCAGTGGCAGCCTGCACTTTGCATATCCCTTTAGTGACAATCTCACATAACAAGGTAAGAAGCAATGACAAGACAAGCAATGACAAGAGAAACATTGAGGAGATGAGGTTACTATAGTAGGACCAGATGACCTTTTTAGTCTCTTGTACCTTCAGACATTGTAAGACAGACATTTCTCTGGAAAAAAAACTTGAATTGATATTACTAAGGCATTCATTAATGCCCATGTAAGCCTGTCACAGGGAACCTTCTCACTAGAAAATAGGCCAAAGGTACACTGTAAGCAATAGAAGATCTGATGGGAAACTACTCATACCATGTTCTAATAATTCCAGCCACCATTACTCACTGCAACAAAAGGTTACGCTCTTTTCAAAGTGACACCATGTTCTCTGGCACTAAAATAAAATTTAGATCTTTCTTGATCACCTCAGTTGTTGGAGAAAAAAGACATTAAATGACAGAGAGACAAAATACCTGCAATCCAGGGTGTATGAATCAGAGCATAAATATTTTTGTTTAATGTACTGAAGGCAGTTCTGATACTAACTCTCTCAATATGCAGATTTACATCTTATTTCTTGCTCCATACAAGGTGTCTATTCTTTCATACGTAAGCACAATTTATTAATATGCAAGTTTTTTTTTTTGTGGCTTTTATTTCACTTGGCATTTACAAGTTAAGAAAGCCCCTTCTACTATACAAGAGGTAATGCACAGGGTTGCTGTACTGATTCCTGTACACAAGAGCTCGGTACTGATAATATGATGCCTTTCCCTTCTCTACTATTCTTTATCTTGAGCTGCCTCGTAGTCCTGAGCACACCCAGCTTGGCACATCTACAAGTTCATTAGGAACAAGAGCTAGTTATAAATTAGATCTGAATGGCTAGCTTATGACCCCTAAGGTGTAATTTGTCCATGCTTTGAATGGAACAGTCGTTCAGAGGGAACAAGAGGTGATACATGAAAAGAGAGGAAAAAAGAATGAAGAATGTGAAAAAGTGTTTATTAGGCAGGCACATAAGGCACCAGACTGGGCAAGGCATGTGGCTGTGTAAGTTTTGCATCACGCATTTCTCTTTTCTCTGTTTACTAGCATTCCAGCTGTCTTCCTGTCTTGCTGAGAGCTTAATATTCAAGTCACATCAACCTACCTAGAACAACTATACAAGAATCCTGCGGCCTGTAAAACATGATAAATTAGCAGGAAAGTAAAAGTTTGTTTGGAGAGCAGTGCATTGGAGGACCTCTGTGGGTTTCTCTTTCAGCAAGGGTGGAAGAATTTCAGGACCCTATGGAGTAGCTTGAGATCAAATGTACTGACATTAAATTAACTAAAATGTTTGCTTTAAAAATCAGCCAGGCACTGATGGGCAAAATAAGAGGAAAGAAGAAAGACTTTTCTAGCAAAGAAACATCTCAGAATCAATATCAAAACCCAACAGATTATTATATAATAATGATAATAAAACAAATGATCCAATATATAGTTCTGCTTACAGAAACCTGAGTATGTTCACAAAATGTAAGGGAAAGTGTTGAAGCAAGCATAAGTTTGTGCACAAATGGAATGATTAAAAAGTGCATTTAAAGTTGTATTTATTAATCAGGCACTAGGGTTGTCACCTGTCTGGTTTTTAGTGTTCTAAAACCTAGACAAGTATTATCCAGCCATGTGAAATGAGACATCATAGCCTCGCCCACAATGTCACACACCCGCTCCCGACGCCCTGTCCCACCACCTTTGTCCATATTTTTAAAGCTGGCAAAAGTGGCAACCCTGTCAAGCACCTACAAATAAACAATTTATTGTCAGCAAATGTCCTGTTATATCAAAAAAGGTTTTCATTCTATATTTCTGTAGGGAAATGGCATTTTGATTCCTGTTTATCTGCCTGTGTTTTCTGCCTATTGTATTCTACAAAGCATATCTGCTATCTAATGTGTAAACATGGCCTTTTGCCCCCCAGTAGCTACGGAGCCCCTTATTTATATAAACTGTAGTTGTATTTCGGAAGCAAACACACAATGTATAACTGTGCAGGGTAACATAACATATTTAAATACATACAAAACACTTTGATCTTAGGGAGACCCATTTATCAGCATTCTCATTTTTGTGGTTTTAGGGGTTTTGAAACCACAACCAAACACATTTCCACTAAAACCATGAATGTCTAGTCATTTATTAAAAAAAAAAATGAACTTAAAAGCAAGAATGAAAAAAGATGCTGAAAAAAACTTGAAAAGTTTTTCGTATTGTTGCACAAAACCCTGAAAACCTCTAGAACAACATGGCAAAGAAAAATCATCTAGTTGTAAAAAAGACACCTGCCATTGACTTCTACATTGAACAGCTTTTAAAGAGCATATTTTTGCTTTTGGTTCTCTCGTAGTTTTTTTCTGCAACAAAATAGTAAATAGTCATAGTAAATAGTAATTATTAATGGTCATTGAATGGGAACTGGTGGGAAAGTGTGAGTGCATACTATATTGGTTAAATGTTATTAAAGTGGGATGAACTAAGTGGTATATGGACTGGCTTATTGATATGAGTATTTTTATTTGTAAAACAAGAAGTCAATACCATCAAAACCAGAACAGATATAGGATCTGTTATTAAAAATCCTTAGCGCCTGGTGTTTTCTGAATTAAAAAAAACAATTAATTTATTTTGTGGCTATGACACAAGGCGTTAATGTTGTTTTTACATATTCAAATGATATTAGTCACAATGAAGAATTGTTTATATAAACAACAGCTTCACAGCTTATTCTATACCTTCATCAAATGCGTTCTCCATTGGGTTGAGCTCAGTGCTGCTGTGTCCTTCCTGCCTTCTGTTCCAAATCAAGGCAGTTGCGCCTATTGCTGAATAGGAACCCTGGGGCTATTTCCAGACCAGGTAGTTCCAGGATTCCCTTATTGTGCTGCATCAATGGGTGCAGTGCACTTGCGCCTTAAAAATAAAGCGGATGCATCACTTGCATCGCAAGGAGAAACTTAACACCTAACAGTAAATATGCTCTTATGTTCTCTATGTGAGTGCATTGGCTCTCCCAAATCCCTAACCCCCTTACTCCAAAGTTTAATGTCAGTTCAGTAACTGAGTGAAAATTTATTTCTGTAATATAACTTTTTTTTAAGATGGAACAAATTATCAGAATATTTTCATGTTATTTTTAAATCTGGGACTTTATGTATCTGAACCTGTGCATTGTTCATATGTTGAATTTGCTTGTTAGAGTCTAGATCCATAAGCATATAATAAGTCATAGTGAGATCTCACCTCTGCAATAGAATTATATATAGATGATAATTAGGTTTTCCTAATCCATCTTAATGTGAGATAGAAATGAGTATGTGCAGGGGTGCCTTCAACACTGGTCAGATTATAACTTCTCACATCTGTTCCCTTGTGACACATCTGTGATGCGTGCATAGCCCTTGAAAACAATTTATTTGGTCAATTGATTTTTTTTATTGTTTTAAATCATTGATTTTTATCTAGACCACCTAGAGAGGTGTTATTTAACATTAGTAAGGCAGATCTATGTGGCTACTAATGGTGAGCACTAGAAATAATTTACTGGAATTCTATGTTTAGTTCACTGGGAAGGAATAAGGCAGTCAAGGTGCAGGTACTTGTATATTCCTGGAGTTTCCTTTTTCCACCTGTAGTGTAGAAGAGAGTGAGCACTGTTGTGGAGAACAGATTGGGAAATCAAGGCAATTTAATGGAAATTGGGGGCTATGCAGTTATTGGGAAAATGTCTTAGTGCAGGTGCCTAGAGGAAAAGGGCTTTGCTTTGATAAAGGGAATACATATCCTATTGGTTTTTATCGGCTACTTCCCCAATGCAAAGTTTCATCAATGTGTGTGAATTTGAACACCAAGTTTTTGCCCATATTTTTTTATGATAATTGTATGCAGAAGCTGATAATGTAGATGAGAATTCAACACAGCTCTGCTTGATGCAATGAACATAGTTTGAGCTATCTGGAGGAAACATTTAACTTAATGCTAACCTACGAGCAGAAATTTGTATTTTTGCCTTTCTAATCCTCTGGGTTTGTCTTTCTGTAATGCTGATGTCGAAAGATGTGATGCTGAAATGGACGTTATTGTTGATGGAAAAATCAGACTTTGAAACTATCCTACGCTAACAGAAAGATATTTGAAAAATCTAGGACCAATACAGCTACTAATATATCTAATACACATAATTTTCATAAACCCAATTCACTTCCTACCATTGATTGTGCATGTGTGCCATGAGAAGAGAAAAGTTTTGGGACTGGTGATCCAGTTCAGTGGTTATAGCTGATATAACCTGACCTGTTTTGTCTATAAATTCCCAAGATTGCAAAATTGAACAAATGCATTAGAGTCAATTTGATTCTTTGTTGCTATACTTGGGTGAACTTTTTACCTTTTTGCCAGTTTAGCAGTATGGTTATCATTAAATAGCTATTCCTGAACAGACACTGATCTGTCTAGAAGCTATTTAAAGAAGTGTAATGTTCTTGGGTTTCCTTTTCAAACTGCTAGACTTTTATTTTAAGACAAGTCAGGTAAAATATGTTTTTCTGTTGAATTGCTAGTAATTTTCTATGAAAACAGGGTGAAGAAAAAGAGAAACAATCAACGATGATTGCTGCAAGGATTACAATTTGACTGTAAATCCTTCCTGTTATGAAGGAATCCAGCTGAATACAGAGTACTATATAACCATCCAACAATCACAAACTGAGGCTATAGAGTAGGCTATGGAACAGGTGGAATGGCCCAAGTGGGATTCACTTTCGCAGTTCCGTAACACACAAAAAATGTCTTGTTTCTATTTAACTTCAGCTACAAAAGATGCTACACATCCTACATTGTATAACCTAGTTCAATGTATTTATGTAACTTTGCTACAGAAATATTATGTTGCTTAATTACTAACATGTAACTAGGTGCTAAATTGCTCCAGTAGTAAGTGTATTATCTCTCTGATCAGTGGTATAACTAGTAGGAACCAGACCACACAGCCATGGGTGGGGGACCTACAGAGGGGGCTCAGAAAGATGTCTTAACAGCTGTGTTAATAAAGCTGTAGCTTTTTCATATTCATCTCTGGGCTCCTGGTGTCTTCTTCAGGAATTGTTAGTTGGGTGAGATATTATCTTAATGAACACAGTCATCTGGATGCTGGGGGCAGTAGTTCACAACAGTTTGCTGTTATGTGTTATATATTACTCGCCAGCAACCTATAAAGTGGTGAATGAAACAAAGGACTGATCCGTATCTAATTATACATTATCCTTTTTTTTAATTTTAGCAAATCCGAATGGAGTGGAGTTTTGGGGGATCAATGCAAAAGAGTTGGACTATGAATTTACTTGGGACATTTTGTTATTAACAGTTTTATGTGTAAACAACAACATCTTTTTGGACATGTTGCAATTATTTTAAAAGGCTTATAAAGTATTAATAAAGCATAAAGTATCAATCATACTTTACCACATTTTGCTTTATTTTCTTTAAAACAGAAGGCAAATTATGCATTAGAATTAGAAACTGCCTTTACTGGAATCAAACCATGCCAACTTTGTGTTATCTGCCTGGAGCTCTCAAACTCCCATAAATGTATATAGTACAAAAGCTGACAGCTCATATCTCTCACCTGTGTGTTTGTCCTCCCCTGAAAAATAATCATTCTTGGTATCTGAGATGTCTTTGTGAGAAGCCAGAAAAAGAACGACTTCACCCTTTTCATTCTTTATAGGGACAATATCAAGAAGACACCAGAAAGAACCACCTGTAAGTACAATAATAAGAGTTAGTGAAGTTTCTGTATGAATTACATACACAAGTAACTCAGTCTTATGTTCTATACAGTATCAACTGACAGCAGTTCCACCCAGATGTGCTTTCACACATTAGGTTGGTATTTTTACTAGAGTAGAAATTTGCCTAGCAATGTGAATGGTGATATGATCCTGGTTTGCCTATTTCAAAGATGAGAACACTGACAAAAACAAATGCAATATGCACACAGAGATTCCAAGGAGATTTATTGCTTGAAAAACTAAAATGTACAAGTGCATTATTCTCTTTTAAATATAGAAGGAACATGCTTAAAAAAGGCAATATTTTGGGTTGATTTCCTGAAAATTTCTCCAAAACCCTTTTAGTCCCACCCATCCATTCCACTTTGTTTCCCAGGCTGTGCAGGGGAGCAGGCGGCACTCAGAACTGTAGGATAGGAACCAATCAGCAGCTAGGCTGACCGCATAGGGAACCGAAGCCTCTCTTTTCTTTGGTGAATGTAGGGCTGTGATTGTGTATCCTGCTCCTACTGTGCTTTTGGCAGGGACTGTTAGAACACACCGACCCCTTATTTGAAACATTTACAAAGACCATAGCAAATCTATAGGAAGCTCCAACAAAGGGGCTATTTAAAAGATAATAATCATTTGTAGCCCAGAGTGAAAGCATCACCATATATAGTTTATTATTGCCCACAAGATTGGAGGGATGTTTAGTTAGCAGTATTATGTCTATCAGGACAGAGGAAAATGCATTGATCATGTCATATGTCATGTCATGTACGCCAGTTTGTGATATTTATCAGTTTTACAGAAAATAGTAAACAATTATTAACAAAGACATCTTTATTAATATCTAAATAAATCTGTGGAGCCAAATCGTTAGAATACTTTGCCTTAAGGTACCATACACGAAATTGCTTACAACAAACAAGTAAAGAACAGTTGAATGTCTAAGACACAAGCATAAACTCAAGAATGAGAGATTTAGAAACTATTTTCCATTTAGATGGCTATATATATTTCCATACAGTGATTTAACTTGGCCATGGAACAAGCATATGTCATTGTCAAGGTTTTTCCAATTGATGTTGGAATCTAGTGACCAAATCCTGTCCCTAGTTTATATAATGGGAATACGGACATGGCTCTTCTTCTTGGGTCTTCACCTAGTAGCAGAGGTGGATATGCTGGGAAACCTGGAGTGGAAGGCCATAGTAACAAGCTTTGGAGGAAACAAACCTTAAAGGAAGGTGAAGAACCGGGATCCTGTGAATGAGGCCAAGGTAGTGGATAGTGGTTTCTGTTATAGAATGCTCAGAGGGGTTGTGAGTTAAACAGACCTTTTTAGCAATGGCAACATCCCCTCCACTGAAGAAAGGAAGTTATTACTACCAGGTGACTAAGGGGGAAATTCACCAAGACACGAACGCTCGGAGCGTTCATACGAATGCTCCGAGCGTATTCTTGCCGATTTTTTCAAGCTCGCGTGACTTTTTCGCGTGCCGTGGGAAGAATTCGGAAAGGCTCTGCCGCTGTTTACAATGGTTGGTACAAAAATTTTGTGACTTTCGGATCGCCAATACGATATTATCGTGAGTAATACGATTTTTTCGTAAGCATTTTCAGGATATTTGCGATCTTCAGAAATTTTCGTTTCCAATACGAATTTTTCCCATTCGTGCATTTGAATTCGTGGATTAGTAAATCTGCCCCGAAGTGTAGGGACTAAGTAAAGGCTAGTTGTATCCCTGAGAGACTTCCACTGAAGGGAGTTCATATCACTTAGGTGTCTCTCTACTGGCACACCCATTACTTTCCCTTTCAGGTACTAGTGCCTGATGCTCTGAACTTAGTCTGTGCTATACCATACCATTCACTCTCAGATTCCATCACCATTTGTTGTACCTATGCTACTGTTTCAAGGAGACATATAAATGAGAAAACCCTTAATTTTGTAGGCAATTATGAAAAATATATGGGGGTGGTTAAACTTTGTGCTAAAAGTTAATCCTATCAGTAAAAATGGCAGCTTTATTGGAGCTCCCTATTAGTTCTCTGTGTCTGTGTTTAAAATGAAGGGTGGGCGTCCCAGCCAGAAGCACAGTAGGAGGGGGATAGCCAATCACAGCCTTGCACTCACACAAGCAAAGACTGGCTTCAGTTCCCTATCAGGTCAGCCTAGCTGCTGATTGGTTCCTATCCTACAGTGCAGTGTACTGAGAGCCTCCGGCTCCCCTGCACATCGAGCGAATTCAGCCAGCAGGAAGTGGAACAGATGGGTGGGACTACTGGAGTATTGGTGGAATTTCTAAATAAATCAGTCTGAAACACAACATTTTTAAGCACAATCCTTCTATATCTAGAGGAGCATAATTCACTGGTACATTCTTAATTTTTATATGATATGTCTCCTTTAATAAATCATCTTTTTGGTTAAGAGTCACTGGCATAATTTCTCAAAGTATTTTATGTTGAGTGTTACAGTTTAGATTCCTAAACCTTCCCTGAACTAGCTGAGAAAGGGAGTTGCAATGTAACATTGTTCGACTGGTCACCTGCTACCTGTTGAATATATTTTGGGGAAAAAAAATTCTGCAAATAGTTTGGCAAAACATACATTTTTCTGATACCAAACTAGATGTTTTGATAAAGCAACTCCCTAGCAATTCTGCAATCTCAAAGCATTGTGGGTGACACTACATTTTGTTGAGATGTTTGTTATCATACTGATTAATGTAATGGCGTTCTGTGTGTTCCAAAATGGTAGCTAGCAGCTGAGCAGATAGAGAATAATGAGATGTGTAGCTCCATGCTGAACAGATTAAAGGCATTATAAAAAAGTTAAATATCCCAAATAACAGGGAACTGTAAATGGCAGACATGTTGGGGGATATTTAATTTGTCTGGGGGCTTTAGGTCCCCATTATATATATATGCAAATATTGCAAGGGTCCAAATTATTCTACATTTCATATAAATGATTTCTTCAGCTAAAAATCGTCAAAGTGAAGGTTCACTGTGGTTTTCTATATATCACCAATGGTTGCTAATTTGGCATTGATGGGGTTTTACAGTATTAATTATATGGGAAAAATCTCTCAGTTACTTTTACACTTTTAATTAAATATAGTCCCACTTCAATCAGCACCAGGGGATAGATTATCAACAGCAGTTCTGCATGTTCCTACAAATGTTAAGCAAATGGAATGCTAATTTATATCACTGGAGAATTAGCTCATGTAAATATGGATTTTGGATCTCCTGGGTTACAGAATTAGATATTCAGCAGCCTTTCATATTTCCTCTTGTCACTCTTGTTAAATAAATGTATTAAATGTATAAATGTAATAAAAGTAACAGGTCAGGTTGTGTATCATTTTAGTTATATATTTAAGATATATATACTGAGATCAAAATGATGCCAAATAAAGTCATACCATGTATGCCCAACACTCTCATCGTTAAGACTCTACAGCGCTCTAGACTGTTAATATGCAAAATAAATTGTTTTTCATCTGTAGTATTTAAAGCTGAATATACTGTCAATCATACAGCATCCATGGAAGTTCTTTGGATTATTGTAAAATAATGGTGGAAAATTAACGAATGGGATTGCAACAGAGAGAAATGGAAAGATGACATAGGGAAGGTTCACTTGGGCAGCAATAGGGAGAATACAAATTGTTTAATCCCAGTAATGAAATATGAAGTAATATATTGCTGGAAAGACAGTTGCGAGCAGTAAACAAAGAATCACAAAAAAGCACAAAACAGTTCTGCGTTCTGTTTCTTAACCTTTCTGTACTTACTATCTTTGTTCTGGTATACCTGTATTTCTGTCATCAGGAAATTGTAAGATAATGTATCATAGAGAGGGAAGAAGAGGAAGAAAGAGGAAAGTGGAAGTTGAATAGTTTGGGGAAAACCCTTTTTTATCTGTAAATGACTCTGTAGAGCCCCCAGAATAACATATGTTTCTCCCAGCACTCTGTCCTATGCAGATTCTGTACCGCAAGCAGCTCAACTTCAGGTCTCTCAGCTACTTCCTAGGCTAGCATGAAGCTCTGCTCAGTTTTCTTTTCTGAGCTCTCCTACTCTCTTTGACTGTGCAGGCGATTCAAAGAGGTGTCCAATGGAAATTCATTTAGGCATGCACAGTAGACAGCTCTTCAACCATCTTCACAGTACAAGAGAAAAAGAAAGCTCTGGAAAGAGACGGGGGCTGAGCTTCACAATATACTAGGAAGTAGATGAGAGAGCTGAAGTTGGTACATAATCTGCATGAGAAAGGTATGTAATTCCAGGGGGTATTGGAGTCTTTTTAGGGCTTTCATGAGAAAGGGCTTACTTATCCTTTAAGGGACAGATTTACAAAAAGTCCATTAGTTCTAATTTTTTTCATTTTCAAATTGGACTAAACTAATTTTCCTGAATGTCTAATATTTACTAAAAAAATGTCACAAGTAAAAGTTGCTATGTGAAAAGTCATAAAAAACGTAACCTTTTCGAATTGTCACCACGAAAATCCCAACGTTAGCGAATTGTCACTTCGTCTTTTTGAAAAAGTTGAGCTTTTGGACAAAACCCAGTGAAATCTCTAATGTTTTGAGACAAAAGAAAGAACTTCAAGGAAACTTCAAGGAAAGGGAATACATTTGCCATTGACTTTTCTTTATCAAGTTTAACCTGGCAAATTGTCTAATTTGGATTTTTAGTGATGGTCGAAATCATTCGGCAGGCATGGATTTGCACAAAACGGGCAACACAATTCACTGCGTAAAAATTTGCAGCGCAAAAAGAAAAAAAAAAAAAGCTTTTTTTGGTGCGCGTGTCTGACCTACCCAGAAGATAGTTACATAGTTACATAGTTACTTAGGGTTGAAAAAAGACCATTGTCCATCAAGTTCAACCCATCCGAGTAAACCCAGCACACAACCTATACTAACCAATCTATACACTCATATACATAAACTATATATATACAACCAGTAATACTAACTGTAGATATTAGTATCACAATAGCCTTGGATATTCTGCTTGTTCAAAAACTCATCCAGGCCCCTCTTAAAGGCATTAACAGAGTCTGCCATTACCAAATCACTAGGAAGGGCATTCCTCAACCTCACTGCCCTCACCGTGAAAAACCACCTACGCTGCTTCAAATGGAAGCTCTGTTCCTCTAATCTATAGGGGTGACCTCTGGTGCACTGAATGTTTTTTTGGGAAAAAAGAACATCCCCCAACTGCCTATAATCCCCTCTAATGTACTTGTACAGAGTAATCATGTCCCCTCGCAAGCGCCTCTTTTCCAGAGAAAACAACCCCAACCTCGACAGTCTAACCTCATAGTTTAAATCTTCCATCCCCTTAACCAGTTTAGTTGCACGTCTCTGCACTCTCTCCAGCTCATTAATATCCTTCTTAAGGACTGGAGCCCAAAACTGCACTGCATACTCAAGGTGAGGCCTTACCAGGGACCTATAAAGAGGCAAAAATATGTTCTCATCCCTTGAGTCAATGCCCTTTTTTATACAAGACAGCACTTTATTTGCTGTAGTAGCCACAGAATGACACTGCCTGGAATTGGACAACTTGTGATCTACAAAAAACCCCTAGATCCTTCTCCATTAAGGAAACCCCCAACACACTACGATTCAGTAGATAGTTTGCGTTTATATTATTTCTACCAAAGTGCATAACTTTGCACTTATCAACATTGAACCTCATTTTCCAGTTTGCTGCCCAGTTTTCCAATTTTGTCAAATCGCTCTGCAAAGCAGCAGCATCCTGCATGGAACTTATAGTTGCTGCTAAAGATGCTGCTAATTATACATAATTACATTGGTGTTTCCTTTAGCACTATTGCCTTCGTACAGTACAAAAGATAGCAGTAACCTGTGGTCCTTCATGGCACTTTAGCTATTGCTATAGTTTCAGGGAGTGGCCAACTCTAAAAAATAAAACCTTGTCTGTATAGTGGTGGGTAGTGATAAGCGGATCTGTCCCCGTTTCGCCATAAAATTCGCAAAACGGCAAGAAAATTCACAAAACACATTTGTCACGCAATATTTTGACGCAGACACGCCTTTTTGATGCAACCATGCCCAATTTGATGCAACCACACCCTTTTTTGATGTGACCGCGCCCTTTTCACCGCCCAATTTGATGCGCAACAAAAATAATTCCGCGTGACAAATTTTTTGGTCGCGGATTTCCCGGAAGTTTCGCAAACCAATTCTCCAATGGCAAAATGCATCATCACTAGTGGTGGGAGCTCAGTAATGTCTAAGGACAATGGACCATTGGTTGAAGATGACTAAACAGTTACTAATGCAAAGCCCCCAGCAGACTATACTGTTTCCACTCTTGCTTAATACTGTTGCCTCCACATAAAGAAGGAACATATTAATATTTTATTTCTCTTTTCAATGTCATATACTGTATATTTATTGCATGCGAGAGGATACAGCTTTTCTTTCCTTGTAGTTATATCTCACTAAATAAAACATCATGTGCAGATGCCAAAAATAAATATATTCATTATCAATAAAATGTCTGATCATAAATATGATAAACTAGCTTGCTTTGAATATAGATGAATGTGTTAAAAACCAGAATGTAATCACTGATGTACATCAGTTAATCTACTGTTGCTTAGTTTAGTCACGCTTTATGTATGGGCATATTTATCAAAGGGTGAAAACAAAACTTATTAACCAGAGGGAATATTTTATAGCTTTCTCACTTTCATAGGATTTTTCATCCTTTGATAAATATGCTCCAAAAATCTAATACAGGCAAATAGAAAGCTGGGGAGCTTCCCTACAGAGGCAGATTTATCAAAACGTGAGTTTAGAGCTTAATACATAAATACTCACCCACGTTCTATTCATTCCTTTGGGAAATTTAGAAGCATATTCATCAAATGGTAAACTCTAAATTCCAGCCATTGATAAATACACTTCTAAAAATCCCATAGGACAGAATAGCAAGTGGGGGAGTTTTTATATATTAGGCTCTAAACTCACATGTTGATAAATCTGCCCCATAGTGTACTCTGTTTAAATTTTGATAAATATGCTCCAGGGAGGCCTGTTTATCAAAATTTGTATTTTTGTAATTTTTGTAATTTTGCCGAGGACAGCTCCCACTGATTTACATGAGCTTGAAAGCTTTCAGATACCAAAGTTTAGCACTCAATTTGTTTTTCACTTTTTACACTTAATTTTCACTTAATTGAAAGTGGTTTCTAAACTATTATTCAAATTCATGATTTTTAGTGAAAAATAATAAATTAATAAATAACCCTATTAGGTTTATGGCACATGTGGTGGCCTGCAGATAAATGCAAAAAATCCACTCCATGTGACTGAACCTGGGCAAACGCAGTGGCTTTGGGTAGAGACACAGAAGTGTACAAATTCAAGTATAGGGGTGTATATTTGGCCTCTATTTATCCAAGAATCAGCCACGTGTGGCATAAGTCTGTGTGCTTAACTGCTTCCCTGACTAGGTGCATGTGTCCATTTGTAGAATAACCAAGCATTCTGCCAAGAAGTCTGGGAGCCAAGCAGCCATTCAGAGGGACAATGAGAAATTCATATATATACAGTGTGTATATATATATATACATAAAATAAACATAGAAATATATTGGAGCAGTGTACAGACTAGGGGGGAGATTTATTAAGACACGAATACTTGGAGAGCTTGCATGATTTTTTCGTGCTTTCACGACTTTTTCGTACGCCCACGCGACTTTTTCGCTCGCTTGCGCGAAAAATTCGGAAAGGTTCTGCCGTTGTTTACAATTGTTAGGTCCAAAAATTTTGGGACTTTGGGATCGCCAATACGATATTATCGTGACTAATACAATTTTTTTGGAAGCATTTTCGTCATATTTGCGATCTTCAGAAATTATCGTATCCAATCCGAATTTTTCCCATTTGGGATTCAAACTCATGTTTTAAATAATCAGCCCCTAGGTATATACCTACTTTAAAAGGATTTCCATTAAATATGTTTCAGTAAATACTGGGAAAGCCATATGTTAGATTATTCTACACATTAAGCCTTATCTACATATTTACATTCTAATAAGGCCATGGTTGCACTGATGAGGTTGCATTAATGCAAGATTCCAGTGAATCAGTACCCTCAGTAGCCCACTATATAATGAAATGGCGAATGCCTATTGTGCTTTAGTTATCTGATATTTTTTAAGTTGCATTTATTAGATAGAGGACTTTCACTGTTTCACTTGCCCAGTCCCTTTTATTTCTCAGAGGAATATAAAATAGTGCATAATCTGTTAAAAAAAATGTAAAAAAATGTCACCTTCTGTTGTCCATAGCTTTAAAGTTAGATTACATCAAGGGCTGGAATTTGGTTTGCATGATCGCTTAGGATATAAAAAGTGTTGGGATTTGGCTGAGTTCTGACAATAATTCCTGTATATATAGCATAGTATGATGCCCTTATTAACAAATATAGCATCAATTTCATCATCTTTTTTTTTGTTAGTGTTTGAGATATTTTGCTCCAGTTTATGCCAAGTAAATAATTTGCCTTATTTAATGCAGCAACATTTGCATTTCCTTTGAATATCTTTATTGGTATTTCTTGATAAACATGAATATATTTTCTGATTGCTGCTGCCATGCAAGATGGAAATGAAAGAGCGTTCAAGCAGGCCAGTCCGCTAATAGGCACATTAGATTAAAGGGAGGACTTGGTGAATTGACAGCAGAATGAACAGCCTGGCAACATCCGAGAAACTTGTCTAGATTAATTCATGATCCCTTCTGTTCAGTCAGCTGGGCTATTGGTTCCAATTTTTAGCATACGTGGGTCTGCATTTACACACTGTCCAAGTGCCAGGGACTACAAATGAACAGAATGCAAAACATCTCCCTTTTATGACAAAGCTCAAGTTATTTGTAAACACTTCGACCTCAGCCGGCAAATGAACACTTATTGTGACAGTCCCAGCCCTGTATTTGCAGAAGGAAGGTAACATTGTGCACATAGCCAGTGCTTATTTTTCTAATAGTTTATTATTACTTATGTGTCTTGTATATTTAGACTGGTGAGATTCAGAGGCAACATGTGTGAGTATGCCTAGAAGTGGCAGATACTTCAACATTATCTAGTGTAGAGAAGCCAGAAGTAATCCCAACAGTTCAATCTCATTTCCTGTTCAACAATACATTTTTTTGACTGGTAGACTGTCAAACTGTCAGAATGCTTTAATCTGAATACATTTTTAATGGGTGTAAGTACTGAGTGAGTACCACTAAGCAGCAGTTCTGAGCACGAACATCATTTGAATCCTTAATCCCAGATGTAAAATGCAAGTGGGGAGAAAGAACTTGCAGCTTATCGATTAATGATAAATTGGCCCCATCATTTATTTCCTGAAGAATCGTGTTGTTTCAAGCAATATTTGGAAAACTGGCTATTAAAATGTTTGGAAACATAGAATTGGGTGCCAGAAGGAGGTGTTCAATCTAATTGGCCTATTTATTATATATTTATTTATGTTGACAATATTGCTTTACAGCAAACCAATGGGTGTTGGAATTCCTGTACTGTATATCTACTCCACACAAATTTTTGTTGCAGTGATTTTAAGTGGGGAAGACAAGAAAGGGAAAAATGTTTCATAGCCATTGGAAGGCAAACCAGGGGTCAAAATGAAAAAAAAAATTAAAAGGCCCAGTTTCTTTCACTCATAAAATGGAGGGCAAAGGGCTGCACCTCTCTCTTAATGCAGCACTACCTCCAATAGAAGCGGTAGTTGGGTGGCAATTGGAAATCCCTAGTATTGCACATCATTCATACAACCAACCAACCAACCAAGCGAGTGCCTTGGGCCTCAAGGCACTGAGGGCCCTATACTTACTGCCTGCTTTCTACATGGGACCTAATGGGGTAATTTTGATGCTTGCCACAATTTGATTATTAAATTAGTTCATGAATATTTCATAAGTTTCATATTGATCTGCATTTATAAAGAATGGAAAAAAAACAAGAATGAACCATACAGAAATGCAATGCAAATACTGTCAGAAAAAAACTTCTATATCATAGTTATCATAGTTTAAAAGCAGATTTTATACTTGTACAAGGACAAAAAGTTGTCAAATAATGCTACTTGTGTGGCCATCATCATTAATTTACTAGGAAACGTATTAGATGCTCTTGCAGAATTCCCATAAACACCACTGATTAACACAATTAACAGAATTTTGTATGAAAATTGCTCTGCATGATCTGCTGAGATGCTGCAAAATAATATACAAAGGGGAAAACGCATAAACAGCAGCAGATGGCCTCGGGCTTCACATCTGACGTGGCACATTTCTTACATATTGCCACTGTTGCTGTAGAATAACAAGCTCAAAGTATTATGCCATTTAAGGAATAACAGAATTGTGCAAGTAAGTTGCATTGCTTGATTTGGTTGGAGCCCCAGGGTCATTTCAAACTGGAAAAGAATCAACAGTCCATAGGTGGCCTCGAGGCTTACATCAGCTTATTTAACTTCAATAGACTTTACTTCCACTTTGCAGCTGTTGACTGCAAACTGGAAGCAAACAGAAAAATAATACCTAGAAAATATCCTAGGTATTAGCTGAATGGCAAATTTACTGATTATGACATCTACCACAGTATATTACTACTGCAAGCAAACATCCGGGCTCTTTCAAATCAGGGCAGAAGCTGCTTTATAGAGGGGGCAGACTGCTTAAAGCAAGGCGTGCAATACCAGGACCTTAACTGATTTGCCATAGTCCCTACACCTCTGTTTCTTAATAATACAACTGCTCGAAGTGTTGGAATAAGCCTCCTTGAAGGCTCCTTTTCATCCTTTATTATTTTCATATGCTAAATCTCCAGAGTCCTTATTTGTTAGACTAAGAAAAGTGCATGTCTATCAAGGGAGCTGTTGTTACATACAGGATTTCCTGTCTGTGTTTTTACTGTGCGTTTGTATTCAGGATTTTGTAATGGAGCTGTAGACAGAATTGTAGATAAGCTAGAATGCAAGGTTTGTTTTACTCATTTAAGCAGCTCTCAGACACTTGCCCACTTTATGTTACGGAAGGGCCATTGTCTAGCACTAGGGGTTATAGAACTGTGTACAAGTAGATGTCACTTACTGTACTAGAATGCAGGCCTTTAATATAGACAGCTCATTTAAGTGTCTAAAATGACAGACCCCTGGAAATGATAAATAATAAAAGGATTTAAGAGAATTTTTATAATCATCTACAGTACGACAAGACCATTAAAGCGGTTGCATGAAAAATAAGGTTTATAGAAACTATGGAATATTTGCAAACAATGGGAACCCTCTTTTAAAAAATTATTCAAGGGATTGGATTTCTCCATGCAAATTATGGTTATTCTGTCTTCACTTTATGTAGTAAGAAAATGTAATAACACCTAGTAAGAAATCATAGTTTCCACAGGGCTCTTGTCTGCAGTCTTTGAGTAGTTGTGTATATATAGGTTAAATTAGTTGCAGAATGATATTTAGATCTAATAATTTTTTCCTTTCCTAGCAGATGTATTAGAGCTAAATCAAATAACTGATTCCAGCACTGATTTATGTAAGAATTCATGGAAATGAGTGTATTTGAATTTTAAATTAAAAAAATGAGAAATGCTAGGGTTTTAGTAAATCTGCCCCATAGTGTTAGCTTTGCAATATCTATAAGACGTTATTTACAACATGCAAAGAGGGTGCAATGTGCCATTGTGCAATACAATATGCCATTTTTTGCACTTTGCACCCTGCTTTCCACACTTGTTGAACTAATGCAGCTCTGCACTTTGTTTTGGAGCACAGACGCCTGTGTTTGCCCTATGAGTGAGGGGAGGCATATAGGCATAAAGATAAGCAAGAGTTCTTGCTCCCCTTACTCCTCTTGCATGTCTGGCTAGGTTCATCATAACAACCCCATATGGGAAAACTTTGCAATTTGTACTAATAGAAAGTGAAGTAGCAACAACTGCAATAATTTAGTGGGTGGAAAGGTGGTCCGTTGGTTTTGCCCTGTAATCTCCACCAGTGGCAGCAACTTATGTAATTGATGAAAATTTCAGTAAAGCACTGCATAAACCTGTTGGTGATAAAATAATCAAGCAGAGACTAGAAATACCTTATTTAAATGTACTGTGAGTGAGCATTTAAAGCAAGGAAGAAAGGAGCCTTGTGTAATATTCATTTGCTATAATTAATCATTAACGAAAACCTTGCTTTTCCCCAAACTCAGTGTTCCAATGCAAATCGAATGTGATTCTGGCCATAATCTTGGCATGCTTAATTATTAATAAAATATTCATTTTTTTCTGACTTGCGATAAGAATAATATAGTTGATTACTTTCGTTGTCTGAAATAAAAATGTGAGCAAACCCTTGGGGTATTGTATGCTCTCACTTTTCATTTGTAGTCCATTTATGTACCAGCTTTTCGAAAAATCACAAGAAAAACAGGAAGGGTCAATTTGTTGAATTACATTGGGAGAAACAGCTGTTCTCTCATGAGTGGAATGTACTTAGTTTTATTATCATTCCACTCCACATGCTTGGGACTCGCCTTATCCACCAATGAATATACTGGAACTTGTCTAAAGAACTGAAAGAATAATATAACCATTTCAGAGAGATAATCTTTTAAAGACAACATTATATATGAATAAAGAAAGAACACTGTGTTTTTGCAGCTAAGTACGTTAGTTGAGTACCTGTGCAAATGTCAAAAAACTTTACATTATAAAGGAAAGATCCAGACATATTCTTCTCCTTCTTTGCCCTATATCAGTTTTATTATTTTTCTATTATTCAGTAAAGTGTCCAACCTTATCATTGTCTGAGGCAGGGACCTGTCACCTAATTACAAATTTATTTCAATCATGTTAGTTGAGCCAAATAAACTTTTCTTACAATATATAATATAAATCTTGTTTCCTTCAGTCTTGGAATTACACAATCACAACAAGCAGGCAGACGCCATTTTGTGGACACTGCTATTAAGGCAAGCTTTGCATGATGCCAAATTCGAAATGGAAAGTTAATGCCTTAAATGCATTAAAGTCAATGGACATTTTTTATCACTCCAAAATGATTAAAGTCAATGTGTGTTTAGGTGTCTTTTTTTGTGGCAGAGTTTTGCAAAAAAATTGCACAGCCTGGGAGAAGTATCCCAAGAGTGACATTAGGCAGGGCCGCTACAAAAGGGACTTTCATCCAAAGCAAGTACCTCTTGTTCCTCCCCCCACTCCAAGGGGCTGATTTACTAACCCACGAATCCGACCCGAATTGGAAAAGTTCCGACTTGAAAACGAACATTTTGCGACTTTTTCGTATGTTTTGCGATTTTTTCGGATTCTTTACGAATTTTTCGTTACCAATACGATTTTTGCGTAAAAACGCGAGTTTTTCGTATCCATTACGAAAGTTGCGTAAAAAGTTGCGCATTTTTCTTAGCGTTAAAACTTACGCGAAAAGTTGCGCATTTTTCGTAGCGTTATAACTTACGCGAAAAGTTGCGCATTTTTCGTAGCGTTAAAACTTACGCGAAAAGTTGCGCATTTTTCAACGCTACGAAAAATGCGCAACTTTTCGCGTAAGTTTTAACGCTAAGAAAAATGCGCAACTTTTTACGCAACTTTCGTAATGGATACGAAAACTCGCGTTTTTACGCAAAAATCGTATTGGTAACGAAAAATTCGTAAAGAATCCGAAAAAATCGCAAAATACCGATCATTACGAAAAAAACGCAATCGGACTCCATTCGACCCGTTCGTGGGTAAGTAAATCAGCCCCCAAGACTCCCAGTTTCCTATCACTTGCTTAGTTGCTTTTTTCATTTAAACCACACTACAAAAAAATATTTGGAGTAAAAAAAAACAAAAACATAACATGACATAGTCTAACATAGTCTAATGGTCAGATTTCCCAGTGGCAGAGCTGTGATTGTTCATTCGGATTCTAAAAGTGGTCACACACTTCCAAGCATAATATAAGCCTCATGGGCAGATGATCAGCGCCGGATTTCAAATCCACCTGCCCCGAGGCCGCCCCCCAGTGCACATGCGCGCCCATTTAAACTCCTATACGGAGCAGTGGGGAGAAGTCCCCATTGCTCCGTATGGCCATAAAATGTTAAAATTTCGTTGCGGTGGGGCGGCATGCCGCCAATAAATTGTGCTGCCCTAGGCCCGGGCCTTTGTGGCCTCGCCACAAATCCAGGCCTGCAGATGATACAATAGACAACTTGGTCCATGATAATCTGTATCTTAAATTTTTTGCCACTATGTGAGTGTTTTAATGTGCCCCCCGTTAGTAGAAAACCACATGTAATGCAACCACTACACCATAATTACAGTACTTATATAGCCACAAGCTGGTCTAAATTTAGAAACAAATACCACAGTTCCTTTTTTCCTTTAAAGCTTGTGTCCATTTAAATGCCCCAATTTGAACCTGCTAGCAGCCTTTTTAAGTTCTCTGTCCAAAAATTCAAGTTCATAGCCCTAGGCCAATAATCTATCCTGCATTTCATAGATTATCGGCATTGGAATTACTTCAAAGAACTCTCTAAAACTGAGAATATTAATATATACATATACATATTTTATTTACTGCCTGTGGGCCCCAGTCTCCCTCCATCACCCAATCTTTGATTGCTCCTGGAAGTTGGTAATAAACAACCATGTAAGAATAACTTCATTTTAGGTTTTTTATCTCAGGGTATTTTAAGCATGTTTACACACAGCTGTATTATCCTAGATAAATGTACTAATGAGGACTGAAAAATTATACTTGTGTGTTAATGTGTGAGAAATAAATTGACATCACAAATGCAGTGCTGGCCCTGTGACCCTGTACTCTGTATGCCACTGCTTTAAAGCTGAAAGGCACTTATAGACCTTATATATGGAGAGCCCTAGAGCCCTAATACTGCACACCAACAAGACCTGCTGTGATTTAGCCCAAAGGTTCTTTTTCCTTTTACTATTTTCTTGTCCTGAGTAAAGATTATCATCAAGGCCCTCCATCCACTCATGACTCACATTTGGTCATTAATCTCTCTCTCCCTCTATATATATATATATATAGATATACATATACATATATATATATATATATATATATATATATATATATATATATATATATATATATATATATATATATATATATATATATAATATAACTTACAGCTCCCCACAAACCATTGAGCATTAGGGACTCCTTAAAAGAGACAATGAACAGTTTTCCAGCTCTCCATCTTAGTTAGTGTCGGTAGCCAAAAAACATAAATGACCGCAGGTTTAATAAATAAGCATATGCATTTATTTTTATTTAAATATTGTTTACAGCTTGCAGCTCTATCTTCTCTGTTTTACCCTATCTTTGAATATCAGGGGCTCAGGGTCAGCAGTGAACAACCGCGGATGTCCCTTATGCTACACTCCATTGTGTGTCCCTCTCATTTAGCCAATTATTTTATTGCTGTTTTACTAATACTTTTTTTATATTTGTGGCTCAGACTGTCTGTGGCTGTTTGGCAGCTTCAGCAGGGTGTAGTTTAGCAGAAGCTGGATGGCCTTGGGTTTAACATTCCATAAATATATATGTATTTGTTTTTTCTTATCTGGTTATTTTTTGCCCATGGCTAAATGGTGGCTTTGCTGGGTACATATGATGGGAAAATAAGGTGAATGAATGCAAAGAATCCTGAAGAATCTAAAATATTGTAAAGGATAATTTGTTTACTGGGTAAGAGAAAAAGATTCATGAATCCTGATGTGTCAGAAATGCATTAAAGTCAATATGTCAAGCCAAGCTGGTCCGACGGGTAATGTCACCCACAAGCACCTCGCACTAGGCTGGAGGCTTAACCTGGAGATGGGACAGGAAGCACAGCAGTGGAGAGAGGCTGGAAGGCCGAACAGCGAAGTACCAAAGGAGTAAACAGAAGGGTAGTCAAACGGATCCGGGTCAAGGGCAGGCAGCAGAGGTTCAAGACGAGGTAACAGGCGTAGGGTCAAATTCGCAGAAATATTCAGAAGTAACAAACGCTAGGCACACCGAAATGATAACCGAGCACTGATGGGCTGTTGCAAAGGCTATTTAAGGCGTCCCGCGACGTGACGCGGCGTCATGACGCCGGCGCGCGTGCGTAACGACACGGGCGTCAAATCGCGTGCACGTTGCGTCAGTCGCGCGCGCGTAATGGCGCGGGCGCGCGTCACGCACGCTCTCCGCGCACGCCGCTTGCGTGAGAGCATCAGACACGGTGCCATTGCGTGCCGAGACGCAAGGCGGCTCGTGCGCTCCATACAGACCCGCCGTACTCTAGGACCCGGGACTCGCGCTGGTGAGTAACCTTACACAAAAAAAGTTTTTTTTTTGCTTTTTTTTTTTTTGCTAATTTTGTTTAGCAGCAAAGATGTGGAATTTTATTGTGGATCCAAAATTCGCTATTCGCTAAAAGCCACCAGTTGAAGTGAATGGTCAATCTAATACCAGAGATTTTTTTTTGTTACATTTTATAACACTAGTTGTTGCACTGGTGTGTACCCAAACCGTAGTTGCCTTGAGAGGAATTTCGAGGAGATTTGTCGCGGATCTCCCTAATCTCCCTGTGTGTCACAGCCCTTAGATTGTAAGCTCCACTGGGACAGGGACTGATCTGAGTAATGTTTAATATCTGTAAAATACTGCAAAAATGTGTGAATGCTATATAAAAACCAGGAAATAATGAATCATTTTGTTTCATCACAAAAAAATTATGCTAAAATGTCCAGGTAAGTGACAAGGCAGCCAGTCATCCCTCCAGATCTACCCAGGTCTCCTTCCCTATACCCCAAACCCCTAGAAAATACACACCAGGAGACCAGGATGGATGTAAAAAGATCAGAACTTTATAAACATGCCGAACTAAGAATAAACCATGAAAACTGCTGAAAACTCCATTCTATATAATAGATCCCATATAGCATTATAAAACAAAGCTATGCTTCACTGGTGTGGAATACAGTATCTTGCTTCTTTGACATAACTAATTGAGATGCTTCTTTAGAAACTGAAATTAGCTACTTAACATACTATACATGATTGTAGAGGTAATCAATTTAAGTAACATAATGAAGGAATATCATGTTTCAGCTTTGTATTTTATAGCTTATAATAGTTAATTATAATATTGACTGTACAGCTCTTTTCATGAGAATAACAGCTACAAGCTACAGGTTACATAGCACATTATGGCCCTGCTACAGACAAGTCTTGTTAAATGTCCATATTTATATGGGGTGAGTGCAGGTGAGTAAAGGAGTAAGCTAACCAGCCAAAGGAAAATTACAATATTGTTGGATGCAACTCAGAATATGTTAATATACTGTAGCTACAAACACTAGCTGGGACAAACATGTATATACACACAGTCTGGATGGAAAGACACCAGCAGTGTGAGATAACAATAGTCTTGATCACAATGTAAAATGTCCAACTAATGTAAAGCGTCCAGCTGTCATCCAAACAAAAAACCCTGTGGTTTTGTTGCTTTGGAAATAATAGTAATAATGCATTTCCCAGATCATCTTCCTCACGTAACCCTTTCTGGGGAGCAAGCAGCATGGAGAGTGTTCATAATAATGTTTAAATTTTTTCCCTTATTTTATTTTTGCAGGAAATAGTTCCCCTGGCTAAAAAAGCAACCATAGCTAAAATACTATATAAGCTGCTGGTACCTGTGTTTAACACAGACTGTATAAATATTGCCACATATTAATAAGTCCACCCCTTAATTATAGAGGGTTTGTAGAATTAGTTTTATGTAGGGTTCTGATCTACAAATGTCATTGGAACATTCTACAGAATATATATGCCAGCCACTGAGCATTCTGCATCTTCGGGTACAGCATTCTCTTGTGTGCAAGGTACACTGAGTTGGACCAGTGTTTTTATTTTTATATCTAAACTCACAAGTGGAAATAAAAATTGAATAGACCAGAGAGCAGCATGAGTGTTAATGTGACTGAGCAATAAACAATACTTTGGTTTTTGGTGGTGTAATGGACATCATGTTGTGTTATTCTACAGAAATCAATTCTAGACATTCTAAAAAGAACTTTCTACATGATAAATTTAGTTCATAAAATGATGTAAATCATGATGAGGTGGAGGCAGGTATGAACTAAACATATACTGTAGATGAGGTGAAACAATGGAGGAAGCAGACCCTGCAAGTGCTGAAAGGCCACAGGACCTAGTGAGAGAACTGATTGATAAGAGGTTACCTTACACATACCCATGATCCTTACCATTCTTACCAATAATGTACAGTTTCTACACTTATCAGGTTTGGAATTTCAACTGAAATCAGATCGCTGGGGCTTAATCACCCAACATAGAGTGTAGCAATTTAGAACTCAATAAGATGAGGCCAAAAATAAACATAAGCAATTAAAAATAACAATACAATTAATTTCACAGTTGCTCTGTTTAATAGTTTCCAGGGTCAGTGATAAGAATCTTGGTTGCATAATGGAAATAGGCAGATAAAATAAATAATGAAGACTAAGTGAAAAGTTGTTTAAAACAGGTCCAACTATAACTTGCTAAAAGTTAACATTTATAATAATATCTTCATTCTGATACATAGAGGTCCAACTATAACTTGCTAAAAGTTAACATTTATAATAATATCTTCATTTTGATACAGAGATTCTTTTCTCTGTAGTGTCTATGAAGATTTTCATTCATCCAGGTCATGGTATATGTAGTATAAATAAATTTGAAGCAACTGGACTTGTTTAGTAATCATTGAAGACGTTTCACTACTCATCCGAGCAGCTTCTTCAGTTCAACTGACTGGTATGGGAAGTCCTCAGCATATATACTCAATATAAACAAAGCAATGTTGTATACGCAGTCCAGTGTAGCGAGGAGTGCACAGACCTTTACATTGGTGAGACAAAGCAACTGCTCTCTAAGCGAATGGCTCAGCATAGGAGGGCGACCACTACAGGCCAGGACTCTGCTGTCTTTCTACACCTAAAAGACAAGGGACACTCCTTTGAATATAGCAATGTCCAAATTTTGGACAAAGAAGACCGCTGGTTTGAAAGAGGTGTAAAAGAGGCCATTCATGTCAAAGTGGAGAAACCATCCCTTAACAGAGGCGGGGGACTTTGACACCATCTGTCTGCTACATACAATGCTGTTCTAACATCTGTACCCCGGCAGTTTTAGAACTCTTCACACATCCATTCATGCAACTCTAACAAGTAACACCTGTTTGAAGAGTTGCATGATACTTGGGTAATCCTTTCAAAGTAACTCCACAGCATTCACACCTCTGTGAGTTTCAGATGTCACCTTTCTGAAGAGTTACATAGTGCCATTGTGATTGGATTAGTGGAAGAGTATATATGCTGAGGACTTCCCATACCAGTCAGTTGAACTGAAGAAGCTGCTCGGATGAGTAGTGAAACGTCTTCAATGATTACTAAACAAGTCCAGTTGCTTCAAATTTATTTATACTAGATTTTCTCTGTAGTATTTCCAAATTCTTGTATTCCATGGGACTTTCACTATTAAGCTTCTATTTCACTGCCATGCATCCCTCACTATTTCCATTTCCGTATATGCATGTTAAGGTGGATATCCAGGATTAGTCATTGTGGTTATAAAGTGCAAGACATCAGCTTTACATCCAAAATAAACTGGATCACATGTTTGCAACTGAAGTTAAAGGGCTTATTATGTAGTTAGTTTGGTTACAGAGAACCAGTGATACATATTTACAGTATGTGTGGTGCTTACAGTAGACCATATTTATCACACTATGTAAAAGTGGAGTGAAGCATTACAGGTGATCAGCAATTAGATTACAAAAGTTAGAAAACCAAAGCAAATGTTACTAGACCATCTGAAGTATAGAGGCAAAATCAAATGTAAGCAGACCCTGAAAGGCCCAACCTTGGGAACCAATAAGTGATCTGACTAACAAGAGGTTTCAATATATGTATGAAAAATCCTTACCAATGTTCCCTCTAATTCATTCTTACCTATGTGTGCACATTTTAAACTTGTGTGTGCATTTTTAAAAGACTGTATGCTCAGGTCAGAATAAATGCAACATTTTGCATTTTTGCACAAAATTCTGTGTGCGCTGGCCTTAATATGTGTGTGCTCAGCTTAGAGCTGGGATCCCCAACCTTTTTAACTATAAAAAAAGTTCCTGGGGGTGACCAAAAAAGGCTGTTATTGGTTATTTTGTAGCCCCTTTGTGGATTGACAGACTACAGGAGGCTCTGTTTGGTAGGGGTCTTTATGCCTCCAAAACTTTTGTGAAACATTTGTGCCAGGAGAACAGTTTGAGGCTCTTTTCTGTTCCAGCACAATAACGGCCACATGCACAACAGTGCTTTCTGCCCCAGGACCCGCTCCACCATGGAAGAGGTAAGCGTGGAACTGGCAAGGGAGTGGTGCACAAGAGGACATAGCTAGAATGCCATGGGTAGTCACATAAAGTTTGTTGGTGGGCTTCCTCTTTAATACTCCAAACAGCTATGAATCTAAATCCAACTCCCTCTTTACACCAATACCTTTTACTCATTAAAGGTGTAAAGGTGCACAGTCCTTTTTACACTGCATTTATTTGTGGAATATCAACCACTTTGTATTGTTCAGGCCCCAGATCCAGAGACCCAGTCCATAGAAGCTTTGTGATGTTCAGTGATGCCTCTTTCTGGTCTCTCTTGTGATAACCTAGAATGCCTTTAGCTGGATTTCAAGGGGGTTCCGGCAGCTGTGGAGAGTTACGGATACTAAATATATAATTATCACTGAAGCTTGGCAATCTTTTTTCTAAAAACATTGCAGCTTCAAGGAAACTTGAATTTTAAAGAACATATTAAGGAGATTCCCTATGCCTATATTTACTCTTTCATGAAAGCAGAGAAAACATGAGACCAGAGGGAATATAGTTCAACAGGAAAAAAATTAAAAACTGCTGATTTTCAAAAGACTTTTTGGTAGTGCTTTGAAACAGACAAGAATGCTGTGGAAAACATTCCCTTGTTTGAAAACTTTCATTTGTTCTTCAGTGTTTGGAACAGAGAACCCATGCAGGGAAAGAACATGATTTCTGTGAGCAGTCTCCCTCAAGGCTGCAGTACAACTGATGTTCAGTGCATTGCATATTTATAAGTCGTAAATGGAAAAAAGCACACAAATAAGAAAAAAAAAATTGCATTTCGCAATGTAATATTGTTCATTAGACTATTATTGCATTGTAAATTTTTATTGTGTATTGAAAACTTTATAAGGCATGCTTAAAGGTAGCATAATCTTTTGGAGCAAACGTTACAACTTTTTCCTTAAGAAGTTTTATTTCATACACTGCGCACACTGTCGCAAACAATCAAATTTGCAAACTCTCTTCCACTGTTGAAAGTACAGTAGTTACTAAAGCCCATATTAAATTCACAAAAAAGCAAATATGTTCACACAGAGGCATACATATTCGCATTGGGAATAATTTTTCTGTTACCAACTTTTATTACATTCCCTCCTAAATACTGTAAAAACGGGCACCATTGGTTGGTATAATATTAATCCTGTATGGTGACATGATGGGTTCACGCATTTTATCACTGTAGGGCTTACACATGATAGTTAAAGAAGACCAACTAATGATAAGGGTATACATATTGCATGCCACTCCCAATCTGCATATCATTGCTTGCAGGTGTGTGGTAGAGCAGCTATCACACAACTAAGCTGGTAAAGGGTATGGAAAGTCTGAGTTATAGGGAAAGACTGGCCAAGTTAGGGTTGTTTAAACTAGAGAAGAGGCGCTTAAGGGGTGATATGATAACTATGAATAAATATATAAGGGGTCATATATCAATAACTCTCTCTGTTATTAATACATACAGTATGTAGTGAAAGATGCCAACTCAGACTTGGACCTAAGGGAAACTAAAAGCCCTTAGGGCACCCTGAGATGCCATTTAGTGTCCCTATGGCTGAAGCTTTAGGGTTCAATGGGCTATTGTCACCCAAGACAACATCTCTGGGACACTGCAGGCAGGTTTCTAGTTTCTCCTGAAGAGGTGCAAACTGCTGACCATGCCTAGACAGTAGGCATGGTGGACATTAAACATGTGAGTGGTGGTTGCACTAATAGCTTTACAAGTAGTGTATTTCTTGAGCAATTATAATGTTAGGGGGGATATCCCCAGGACCCTACAGCTAAATATTGGGCTGACTACAGATTTTAGCTAAATCTTATCCAGAGGCAGCTACATCAGATTTGACCATACTCGATGACTGATCTAGCAAGGTCACCCTCTCTAAACAGCAATAGTCTGGCACCACTAGGAGGTCATATTAATATACAATTACTGCAAGGGCAATTGCATGCTTCATCACATAAATACATTATAAATATCAATATGTTAAAGAAGGAATATTTTAGGAACACTGCACCTTTATGGTCTTTATGGTCTTTATGGAGTCTATTTAGGGAAAAAACACATACCCTGACTCCCTGGTTGTTTGCCAATACCATGATTGCATCTGCAGACCAAAGACTAGTCTACATTGCTAGCAAGATTAACAGGGCAATGAGGTAGTTAAGGTATAAAATGCTTTAATTCTTTTTATCAGTAATGATAGGATGATCACTGGGGAAAATTCTACTAATTCCACTTTCTATAAAGTTATATTCTGCATAAAAATGATGTTACTAAGGCAGCAGGCAAAAGCAGGATGTACCTGAATCAATCTGTACACAGTGGGGTGCAGGGCTGCTTTGAACTGAGGATTGGAAGAACATATCTGCCATTTGCTAGATGATCAATGACTCTTTGAACAACACGTCTGTTACATCTGCAATATTATTAACCCCACATTTACCCCAAAGGAATCAGCTGAAAACACATACACACAGAACTGGTGCTGTAAGGACATTTGTCCCATCACTCTAGGGCTACTGAAAACTGTACCTTATTTTATAGCTCTGTTACTGCCAATGTGCAGCATGGGAGCTCTTCTGATTCCTAATATACTCTCTTGTTTTTCAGTTTATAGATAATAGGGAAAGCATCTTGAAAGCAAATGTAGAGTTTCACTGTCTGTATCTAACGTAAGGACTAGTGCTGCCACATGTGCAGTTTTGTACCAGACATCCCTTTTTTGACAGGGGGAATTTGGTCTTGTAAGTACCATTTATGTTTTAACAGTTTGAAAGATGCTGTGGCATTATAACCAAAAAATGTATTACTGCTAAACCTGTGTTTTTAACTATAATGTATTTGTTTGGGATCTTTTATAGATACATTCTAAAACACAGTTCTACATCTGCCCTTTTGGGGCCACAGTGCGTTATTAATAAAGCTAATTCTCTGAATAAGAGGTTAAAGATTAAGAAAAAAGGTGATGGAGAAGGTCTGTCCAACATGTTGTCCCCTGACTGTAGATGAATTACAGCTTTCACCATCTGTGTCTAACTTTGGCTGCTGGTTGGGAATTTCTTGATCTCAGGTAAATACATCATGGTGGCTCAATGGGTAGCACTTCTGTCTTGCACCACTGAAGTGCTGAGTTTAATTCTTGGGCATCATCTGCAAAACATATGTAGGGTTCCTCCTGGTACAACTCTTTCCCTCTTTCCTTCCACACTTAAACAGGTGGTGGGTTAATTGGCTTTTGATAAAGTTGACTCTAGTGTATTAATGTAATAGGGACAAAAGCTTTTGGCAAAACATTTACAGAGCATGTGATCCTATGTACTACTCCTACAAATAATTGTTTACATGGCCCTTATTCAAATACACAATGTCATTTTGTTTTAACAAAATTACCCCCTACTACATCTTGTAAAAATGCTACCGGGTGCATCTTGTCCTTTCTTTTCCTTCTCATGGCAAAGTGATAAACAGGTTATCATGGAACAGTAGGGGTACGTAAAGAACATTCATGTTCTGCTCTTTAGGTTCTAGGTGCAGGTAATGTCATCTTCAGCTGATAAGGAGCATAGATGTATGCTGGTTTTGTGCACTCATTTAATGTATTAAAGCCCTATCATATCTTTAACTTCTGTGGAAAAGCCCTTAAAGAGATGGCATATTGAGTATTGAATTGGAAGTTATACATGATTCCAGTTGATGATGCTGATGCGGATGGGCCTCCCCCATGATTTTAACAGCACAGCAGCAGAGTCAGGAGTGTGCATGTAAGACCCTCGCGCAATCGCCAATTGCGCTGGCCTTTGCGCTGAGAAGTAAAGAAATGGACAAAATACAGAGGTTATAAGACTTTATAGTTGTTAGACTTATTTTGTATTGAATTACTTTACTAAATTTATAAAACTCCAAGCACAAGGATATACTGTAACAGTAGGGATGGCAGACCTAGTAGCTGAATAAGGGAATCACTAAAAACAACTAATGCTCAGTTTTACCATATAAGAAATAAAACAGATCATGTTCAACAAAATAAGAACTGAAGAAATAAACTGCAGATTTTGTCAGCTTATCTGCCTGTGTATGGGCCTTCCTAATAGTTATCTGACAGAAAATCGGACAGATGTCTATCATGCAGATTTAAATATCCTGCCAGGGCCAGGACCACATTGGCTTGTTGGCTTTTTACAGTTGTTGTAATCCTATTGTTTGGATGATCAGATCAACCCAGTATCACTTACCTGAAGTTTGGAATATTGGGGAAAGTTTAACTTGTTTGGTGACCATAATCAACTCATTTGCCAGCTTGTTTGGCCAAGATCTTTCAGTGTATGGCCAAAGCTAGATATTGCATAACTTTAAGGAAATCTTTCTCATAGCTTCTATAGATAGAGCTAACATGCAAGCAGTCAGACCCTTTGTTATCATCTTAGGAAGGCTAGACCTCTATAATATACTGTATGTGAAAGCAGGGATACTTTTAAGCTGTGTAGAACATTGTATCGTTTCAGGAGACTGGAGGTATAATGACACTCTGATTAATAACCCAAATATGTATTGTGCAATAAATTTCTCACAGATACCTTCTGAGGGTAATAAAAACTCAATTTGCTGGATCAGCAGGTGTAGGTCAAGGCACGGATGCCTTTAGGCTTAAATTTTTCCTCTGTGCTCATAATGTGCAACACTATAATGCAGCTAAGCTCTAGGTTGACTAAGATCAATGCTTGGGAACATTAATACATCTCTCTCTACCCAGTGGGATGCACTATAATCAGTAATCAGACTACTGTATCTTTTCCAGCAAACTAGAAAAAATATAGTAACTTTTGATTGGCGCCACCTCAGGGGTCCTTGCCACCCCGAGACAGGCAAGTTGATGCTGCCCCTCCCCCCCATGCTTTGTTTTTTCGTGTTGGAAAGGGTCGAGATAGAGCCACATCTCAAGCACAGAGAGCACAATAGAGCTCTCTGCACTAGAAGAACCAAATCTCTGATTTATAAATTGGAATTTCAGCTCTTTAGTTATAAGGAGCAGCTTTTTGCCTCCTTGGTAACTAGGGTGAGTTTTTCAGCTTGCCTCATGGCAGCAGCGTCCCTGGTTTTTATGTTTTTGTTATTCCTATAATTTTTGAAGTTAATTGAAGTTAGTAATTATTAAATGATCTCTCTTCCATATAATTATTAGGAGCACTACTATTTATTCAATTTCTAGAAGTTCATATGCTATATAATTATTTGATAATACATAATTATTTTTCAGTTTAAATAAACATCTAATACCAACAATTTCCAAATAATTTCCTAAAATGTAACAAGAAACAATCCAATATATGTGAAAAAGAGGTAATAAAACATAGAATATCAGCATTATAAGACAAAAGAAAGTGGCTGGCACAGTAAAAGTTTATAAGAGGCTCGCTTGGCTTTGCTTTTAAGGTTACAGGGTGTATATATTTAGTAAGTAAACGTTCTACAGACAGGTGAGTTTTGCAGGTGATGGTGGAATGGGAGAATATCTATGCTCTTTTGTGTATTTCCCATGCATAATACATTCGGGCACCTTGCAGAGCAGCATTCCTGCTGTCCCTGGAGATTTGAGAACATATATCCAGTTATCTCAGACTCAGGAGCCACAGAAACTATTTCAGAAAGTAGAGGTAGTGCCATATGGAAGGCACAGAGTTGAATTCTAGTCTGGAAGGATCTCTGTCATCATCTGCTACCTGAGCAGAGTTCTGGAAGCTTTTCCACACTAAATTGTCCAATTAAAAATGCAAGGTGTTCTCTGTCCCCGAGCAGCTCACTGTACATTTCACTTTGGCCTTTGCTTTGCCCCTGTGCTTTGTAGAACACAATTCCGCTTGCTGTCTGTCAGCTGTATGTAAGCTTTGGAGCCCCTGCCAGCAGGTTATAGAAAGGACTCTCCTTCTGTAATGTATAAAACTCTTTGTAACACAACTATCAAAGGGTAATAAAATGTATAATTGTGACCAGGAAACAAGCAAGGTGCCTTAATTATCTTATAGTAATACTGTCATACTTTTATTATGCCCTCCTTGCAGTCTGTGACACTGTGTAGGGAATGCTAAGCTATCTACATCTCATTGAAGCCAAAATTACTCTCAGTCCAGTGGACATTGTCGTTTTCTGCTGTAAAAGTTAATACATCAACTTGGTGCTCTGGAATAATTTTCTTTACTTACCACCAGGACTAGTTTAATAAATAGGCATATGTGGCATATACCTACAGCTCACCAGCCTAGGGGGCAACCATCAGACCTGTCATCTAATATAACCTTTAACTGAAGCATCCTCCAGAAATAGCAGAAACCTCATTTTAATCAACAGCTAGAGCACTTCAAAATAACCACCTTATTTTTTTTTCTAATACTTTATAAAATGGAAGGCCCATCAGTGAGATCTTTTCCCTGGGCCCATTAATACCTTAAAGGGACCCTGCTTACCACATGCAAACACATGCCACAACTAAATTTAAATTTAACCCTAGATTTTCTTAAAACTTTCAGTCCTGTGACTTACTATCAGCCCACTGATTCCTCTAATGTTCTTCTTTTGTAATACTATGCTGTTGGGCTAAGTATATGAACTGTATCTCATACATATTTGCTTTTTCTTCAGTCCTCAAATATAATGGACAAATATAGTTACTAGAAGAAAGAATTGTGTAAAACTAATGATAAACAAAGAGGACAAAAGGAAAAGCCTTTCCCCAATGCATATAAAATAACACAAAACTTGCTTTAGAAAAATCATGTGTAAAACGTCTTCTCACTTGCTAGCATGTGTATAACCATAGGAAGGTTAAAAATGACATTATTCAGTACACTTGTATACTCTGGATTTATACTCAGGATACAGGAAGCTTAATCATAGAGAAAGGTTCAATTATCTAGGACAAAGAGCAGGCAGAGGGAAATTATCTTCAACTTAAAATCATAAATGATCCACAGAAGGCAAAGACAAGGCACAATGTAATCACCATTAGTTACAAGCCTAAAGCCACATTGCCTCCTTGTAGTGCTAAGGGCACTTTTAAAGTTAAGAAATTGTAGTAATATTTCAAGGAAATTAACACTCACACTCTATGGCTCATAACACATGTACTACTTTACTAAACAAAATGGCTATCCTAAACAATACACAATGCTACGGTACTATAGTGAATAAAAAATTTTACAGAAAATATTTAGCTTCTTTTAGGAGGTGTATTTTAACAGAGGATCCTGAAGAGCTGAAGTCTTTACAAGAAGGCAGAATCTCTGTGCCTTGAAAAGAACCACCTTCAATGGGGGATTATGTGTCTAGGCCCTCTCAAAGTCCAAAGTCCTAGATGAAATTCCCCTCTTTAGTTCTAGATGGGATACCCTCTTTTTTCTCCTGTATGGGTCTCTTCTCTTCAGTCGAGGATGGGATTCTTTAACATCCTACATGGGATTTCCCTGGGAGAGCAAACTCCCTCATTTAGATATTGGAGAAAGATTAAAATGCTTAAGAAAAAATTGGAATAGTCACGATAATATCATATTGGCGATCTGAAAGTCATGAAATTTTCATACCGAACCATTGTAAACAGCGGGAAAACCTTTCCGACTTTGATCCTTCTGTGCATGATTTTGGAAGCCTCCCATAGGACTCAATGGCACTCTGTAGCTCCAACCTGGCCCAAGGAAAGTCTCCCATAGGGCTCAATGGCACTCTGTAGCTCCAACCTGGCCCAAGGAAAGTCTCCCATAGGACTCAATGGCACTCTGTAGCTCCAACCTGGCCCAAGGAAAGTCTCCCATAGGGCTCAATGGCACTCTGTAGCTCCAACCTGGCCCAAGGAAAGTCTCCCATAGGGCTCAATGGCACTCTGCAGCTCCAACCTGGCCCAAGGAAAGTCTCCCATAGGACTCAATGGCACTCTGCAGCTCCAACCTGGCCCAAGGAAAGTCTCCCATAGGGCTCAATGGCACTCTGTAGCTCCAACCTGGCCCAAGGAAAGTCTCCCATAGGGCTCAATGGCACTCTGCAGCTCCAACCTGGCCCAAGGAAAGTCTCCCATAGGGCTCAATGGCACTCTGCAGCTCCAACCCGGCTCAAGGAAAGTCTCCCATAGGACTCAATGGCACTCTGTAGCTCCAACCTGGCCCAAGGAAAGTCTCCCATAGGACTCAATGGCACTCTGTAGCTCCAACCTGGCCCAAGGAAAGTCTCCCATAGGGCTCAATGGCACTCTGCAGCTCCAACCCGGCCAAAGGAAAGTCTCCCATAGGGCTCAATGGCACTTTGCAGCTCCAACCTGGCCCAAGGAAAGTCAGGATACCGAAGCTTGAATGAATCCGAAACTTTCGTACTCTGCGCGACAATACGATTTTGTCACAAAAATTTTGTTGCAAGGTACGAAATTGTCGCACAAGGTATGAAAACTGTCGCAGAAAATACGCTCGGAGCACCCGTACATTCATAAATGTCCCCCTAAGTGTTTATAAAGAAATATGGATGCAGCATTTTCACTAGTTCACCTACAGTACTATTTTACATAGAGTCAGTCATCTAAAATATGCTGTGGATTGTTTGACTCTTTTTATTCAGCTAGATGTTGTGCTATTTGCATCATAGCTGCTTCTATCTTTCATTCCCAGTAAATAGGTGTAGTGATCTGACCCTTGAACATAAGGGCCTCATCTACCAGTCTAGTTTAATCTGAAAGTAGACACCTCTCAGTAAAATGACACCAGCCCTAAGGCCAGGGCACTGAGACAAATGATTGGATTTTCAAAAGCGATATTTCAAAAATAATCATCATCATTCATTGTATGGATACTGTGGTGATGAAGGTAATAAAAGAGTCATACAGAGTCACATGTACTGAATCATTTACCAACCTCAAAAGAAATGAGAATGGTGTGGTAAATGAATGCTATGTTCCAGCTACTATAATGGAAATATAGGCCCACAGCAAATCCAAACTTTTGTTGTACTATTATATGTGTGCTTTAAGACACTGTATATGTTAATAGGTATAGAAATGCTCTTTCCTTAATAACTGGTTGGCAGGCTGTCAGCCTTTGAAATAAAAATAACAAAAGAGACCAGAATTACAATGTAAACATATAGATCTGCTGCATTTTACATTATATTTAAATATATATTATGTAGGATTTATTTTAAGAATCCTAATTACATGAGTTAAATATGAAAAGTTTTAAAATTTTAAATAATTTTGAAGGTTTAGAAATATATCACATGGAATAATGGAATAAGATTAAATATAGTGAAATGCAGGGGCAGAGGCAAAGCATTCTGATTACATTTGAACAACAGAATTAATGATTAGTAGAAGTAGATAGGTGCCTTTGAAATTGCTGGTAACTTGGTGCATTGGCCAATAGCAACACAATCACAAGGTTAAAAAACTGCCATATCAGCTGCTCTAATCTGTCTACTCCTTTGAGTGCATGAGAGATTCAAGTACTCTGGGTGGCTATCTGTTGGATGCCTTAAAGACAAACCCAGAAACTGGAGAATACTTAGAACGCTAAACCCAAGACTTAAGGGATCATGAATCAATTACTCCTGTTGGCAAGAAGAGGTGATGGGCTCCCAACCCAACAAGTGCAAAGAGGTGGGGGGGGGGGGCTACTGTTACTAATTATGGAGCCAATCCTAGAATATTAATCTGTGAATACTTAGGTAGGGCTGGTAACAATTAGTCTCTTTTCTTTCTCACACCTCATCCAGGCACCCAGAGTTTTGCACTTTGGGAGAAGGAAAGAGCATATCCCCAAATTCTAGGGATGAAATGCCAGAACTGATCTTTGTACATGTATTCCCCTCACCTCCACTAGGCCAGGGGTAAGAGGATGGTTCCCATTGTACTCTCTACAGCCCCACAGAAGGGGGAATGAAAAACACACAATTATGTAAAGGGGTGGGGGGGTTGGGGCACTTTTTCATTATTTTGTGCAGGCAATGATGGTTAGTTTAAACATTCAGTATGTTGAGCTTTCACAGATTTCTATACATTTCTATACAGTTCCCGGGTCAAGAACATGGTTAGAAGATGTTCCTCCTGGTCAATCATTTAATATGAGTGTGCCTTTAAAGCCACACAAAGAACAAGAGTGTCATGAGTCTGTGGCTTATTTGGGACTTAACTCTGAGTTATTTAGTGTATGTTTTATATAACACAGTGTTCAGCAGCCAGTATTCTACCCACTTTTTTTTAAATATTTCAGTAGTTTCCATGCTGCAGCCTTTCTGTAGTGTTGACCTGTATATTTGACCAGTCTTCAAATGGAATAGACAATAGGACCTGTGAGGTTTTCTGAGCCTCTGTATATCCAGTGCTCTTTACTATTTTTTGCAATGCTTTACCAGCCCGGGGCTCATTATTTATGCTGTAAGATACTCTTACTGAAAATCCGTATAATAAAAATGAACAGTTCAATACACGGCAAAAAAACTGATTGTTGGTTACCAAGCAACACTAGTCAAAAGATCCCAAATGCAACAGTCTTTAAATCATGGCTTCTTGGCTAAGCTAAATTCCAAGTAATTTTCCCAATGTTTGCACTTTGCACACTGCTTTTTTGCAATTGCAGATTAACTGCAGGCCTCCCTTGAGGAGGTGCTGTTTCCAATAGGCAGTTCTCTATTCAAGAGGTGTGGGCAGGGGGTGGCACATAGGAAGCAGCAGAGTATACAGGCCACAGTGGGACCCTATCCTTATCCTTCCAGCTGTAAACTGCTTTTAATTGACATAATTATGTAGCAGCGTAGGTCACCCTGCCAGGTGATTATCCATCAAAACATGGTGGTCCACATTTTAGGTGATAGTTATTCATGCAGGGTGGCATGTGGCACTGAGGTGTGAGCCGCATACAATCAAATCCTATGTGTGCCTTATTAAGGACTTTTCGTTTAATATGCCGTGTTTTATACAGAATCTTCAAGAGGCTGCTGTTTTTAATGAAACTTGTACTCCAAAAAGTAATTCTTGCTAAACATGCCATTTTTTAAGTTCAGATGTGATGTATTTGATCGCCTTTTTAGAAACAGGCCCCTAACAGGCAACCCTGAGCCAAAAAAATGAGCATATCAGTATCTCATAACTATAGAATACAAAGTAGTTGTTTTTTTTTTGCCACCTTAAATATGGAAATGTTCCTTAAGCAGAATTGAGGTAAAAAGAATTAGCATGGGGATACTGAACAGAATGGCATATTGATTTGCTAATGAGTTTCTATGAGTTTTTTTTCCATGTCTTTCTTCCATGTCACCTCCCTGTTAGTTTAAATGATTGTGGCGGCAGAAAGAAGGCACACGTCTCTGAAGTACAACTTGTACCAGATTTGCTGTTTGTTAATCTGGATGAAAGAAAACAATAAGCCTTATGGAGTCATTTCTCAAATTTTCTTCCAGGGGAGGGAAGAAAATCCTTCCAGACTTTACATCTGCAGCCTGGTTCCCCCACAGATCAACATCCAATGTGTTTGAATAATACATTTCATAACACTGCTTTTGCTCTGTCTTTGGAATGATTCCTGGCTGAGTAGAAACATTCTGTTTCAAACAGGGCTTGCAAAGATCAGCAGCTACACAGAAAAAAACAGGTGCATTTAATATTTGCAGAGAGGAAATACAGCCTTGTATCTACCAGGAAAAATACTGACACCTTTGTACTACATTTAGTGGTAGAGTTGGGCAATTCTGCACATTTCAACAGAACAAGGCCTGCTCCCCATTCAACCTGGGTAACATACAGAGATCTATTGGAAATAAATAGATAATAAACATAACTAATCTTTAACTGGCTGCCTAATGGAGGCCATACACTGAAATATTTGCTCATTTGTGAGGCCGCCAAAAACTAAAGGTGGGCGATATCGGGCTAATTCCAATTACAACAGCAGGCATAAGCCCCATTGGATCAGGTACCACATCAACAAGCTGATGTGGTCCCCGATCTAATGGAAAATCAAACCTGCGCAATCAAGATCTGGTCAATTTTAGGCCATATCTCGGTCGGGTAGGCCCATCTGGGTTTAATATCTTCCCCACCCAAACCACATGATTTGTACTGCATATGTCCCTTTTGTTCTGTTGGCACAATCATATTTTCCTAAGACAAATAGCAGTTATCCCTCTCGCACATCCTCAGTGACATTTATATCTGCAAAGAGCACATGTGCGCTGTAAAGTTCATGCAATCAACAATGCAGGCTTACACAGGCAGAATTTATTTTATAAAAAATCCTGCTTGGATTGAGAAGAACTGAGCAAGCTCTGTTAGCCAACAGCCAAAGCCAATTCCTAAGGGAGGGTGCCGAGTGGGTTAAAGGAGAAAAAAGAATTCCAAGTGATTAAGGAGATGCTGCAGCCTTACTATTTAAAGATTTCAAAGAGGCTGTTCAGTAATTTCATTATTTTGTATGCCCTTTAATATAATTATTGAAAATGTTGAAAACCCACAAGCTTTAGAATTATGAAAATTAATACTACTCTTTATGGTTGAACTTCTATACTGATTCATGATAGATTTTAAACTTTAAAATATATTATACAATATTGTTGGTAGTCTTTGCTTCATATACAGTATGTAAAAGGTGGAAAGTAATAAGCAATCAGCTGATGAAATAGGCCAGTGCCTTTGTAATATATATACAGTATTCGATTTCAGGTCTGGAGGAATTAAACCGTGTTACAAAGGGTATCAATTATATCATTCTGCATTTCACCTGATTCTACTTTCAGTTTTAGCCCAGGCATATAATGACATTTCTCTTATACACCTTTGTGAGAAATGCGGGTTCCATCCTATTGAGCAGGAACAATAAATCTTGCGTTGAAGCACTCAAAAATGGTCTAATAGATGTTGTCAGTACAGTGACATGGATGTGTCGTGAAATCCAGCAAACAAGAATTAACACAAACTGACCTAAAGTCTTTGTTCCTGAACAAACTACTCGGAGAACACTCCATGTACAAACTGATTATCCCATATGGTTGCACCTATTTTTGACTTGGTATTTTTCCAGCTAAATAATTATGGGAAAATATCACATGAATGATGAATTCCTGGTGTCTATAGGATGACACATTAGTATAAGAGAAGTGTGGGACAAGAGAAAAATACATCAGTGATAAGTTGCTGGTGTCAATTTGATAACCCACTCATAAAAAAAAGATGTGAACTACCTCAGTTCTCTATACGCAAAAAGCACTTCCCCGTGTGCAATAGCTTTGAGAAAAAAGCCAATGTTTGCTTTTGTTGTAATTAGTGATGGGCAAAATAATTCTCCAGGCATGGATTTGTGGCAAATTTCCACGTTTCACCATCGGCGGATTAACAAAATTTGCTGCTAAAGATTTTGCCATGCGTCAAAAGAAAAGAGACTTTTCAAAGATTCACATATTTTCTGGACAAAGCGAAACGGAACAGATTTGCTCATCACTAGCTGTAATATTATGGCCAAAATCCGACTTCGGAGAATGTTTTAAACTCACTTTTTATGAGCCTCTGTTCCTGTTTAAAATCCCTATACAACAAATACATTATTCAGATATTTTGTCTACTTTATGCACTTGCTGAATTAATTACCTTAAGATGGTATATTTGTGTCCATTGCTATAAATATAGTGTTAATGATAATGCTGGCCCCCAGATGTAATAAAATAATGAGTCTTTTTAAATTCTGTAACTTCTAAAAATGTTACAGTAAAAAATATTTAAACAGAAATTGTTTAATCTAAAGAGATGGTGAAAATGTAAACGGAACCTTAATAACATACCAATATACATATTTATTTAATCTTATACACATAAACTATAGACACATAAACTATAGACGTTAAAACTGAAAAGGTACAGGAGAGATTTTTTAAAAGCACTCCAATAGGGCAGTCACACTAGAAATGTTACACACTTAACCATTCACTGTCCTAGAGATACATGGTTTAGTGACTAAACCATGTATCTTTAGGACAGCCTGTGTGTATAACTTGCAGATATTTGGGTCATTTATCAACACAGGACATGGATAGTAACCTATGGCAACCAATCAAATTGTTGCATTCAATGTTCTACCTGCATCTAGCTGAGAAAAGCCAATCACTGATTGGTTGCTATAGGTTACTGCCCATGGGCAAATTTGCCCAGTGTTGATAAATGAGCCTCATTGACTTTTAAGACAACTTATGATAATTATTTTTTTTCTTTGGTTGTAGCTAAAGGCTTTAAAAGCAATAATGCCTTTTCATCAAGTGTGCAATTCAGGGCAGAACAGATTTAAAAATGAATGTTTTCATGTATCTGTAGCCATGTTATTTGCTGATGGGGCAACAAGTTCTTCATAATGGCTTTTGTTACATAATATTTGTATTTCACTTCAATCAAGTAGCCTTTAGTCTGCTTCTTTCTGTTTGATACCTGCACAAATTAAATACTATTATTATTATCGTTTGTACTTGAACAAGTCCTCCAGCTGTACCTGAAACGGTTTACATCATTGCAAGAAATTTCGCCCAAATGGAACATTAGGTATTTTGCTGCAAGTAGCAGCAATCAAGATGCCCACATAGGGTGTGTATCATCTAAAAATTAACACTACCATATTTTTTGACAAAAAATATCCCTGTACGCTGAATTATATAAGAAAACCAAAATCAGAAAAGAACAGAAAAGTACACTTATTAAAGGGCATAAAAATAAAACATTGATAAATTAAATAATTTGGGGTTGGCAATATCCCTTTAACCTTTTAAACACTCCACTGCCCACTGTGATAAGCATAGCAAGATGTACTAAATTTACTTGGTCTAACCCAGACTCACCCAAAAATCTATTAACATGGTTAGCAATCTGTTGGCACATGGGACTGCTGTCAAAGTTAAAATAAATGACCCCATCTGGTTATCTGGCTTTTAAATGAAGAAATCCTCAACTACCCACACATGTCTAGGCCTCCCTGATTGCTGAGACCAGTCCCTGCAAGAAGTCCTGATGTTTTTGCTGTTACAGGGAACAATTTCCTACTGAACATCATGCCTAGGCTTGCTATACTCAATAAATGCATCAAATTTGTTCAGGTGTATGGAACGTATTTAACATCACCCTTTTCTTTTTTATCTTAACCTCTTCATGTATTGGATCTCTCACCCCTAATGCAGCATGCCCTACAGGCAGATATCAATGTAATATTTTCTTGTTCTGTGGTAAAAGTGTCTGCTTGCCCTGTATGTAATCACAGAACAATGCTAAAATGGAAAGATAAATAAAGAGAAACACCCATGGGGGTTAGGGCACCTTGATGTCAATGTGTGCTCATAGTCATGTAGGCTTACAACTGAACCACTGACTAAATACTGGCTGATTAGCTGTGTATGCTGATGTGCGAGGGCATTGGCATATATATGTGCTTGTGAGGAGTTGAAGTTCTATGAGAACTGGTGCTTTCTTGGTATTCTGACATTTACTTTTATACAAAATAGCTCATTTAGAAAAAAAACATTTTTTCTTTAATGAAAGCTAGTTCTAAGTAGATTCCTGTATAAACAGGGCACATAAACTATGCAGTACCCCCTGCTTTCACAATATTCAGAAACCTTAAATACTTTTTGCAACGGCAGCTGGGAAACGAATTACAATTCCTCTAGCTCATTTATAAAATGAAAGGGGAAAGAACTAGTTCAGTCACCTAATTGCTGGGTTCTGATTTATGTAAAACCTAAGCTTGAATCTTGTTTGTGTCAGCTCCTTCTGACCTTGGCCATACCCCTTGATGCTCCATACCTTAGGCACTTTAATACGCATATGTGTGTGTGTTCTAACAGGAAGGGATTCTGTGCACAACACTGAAAAAAAATTTCAGTATCATCTAAGGATAAAGTCAATAATATAATAAGATGCCTAGCAGAGAAAATCTGTCAAAGCCTTATTCCTTCTGTATAAATATCTCAAATGATCAACATTGTACAGTCACTGAAACAAATGGGTTAAATATCTGTCACAATGTATCATCTCTTGCAATTCAGTGGTGCACTGAAATAATTACCATTAAATAGCAGTTGAGAACTGATTCATGGTGAGAATGGGCACTGATCTCCTAATAAGCTCCCTTCATTGTGTTAACAAGCTTCAAGAAAAAGAGGAGAAAGGAAAGACTCGGATCTGATCTGAGAAAGCTATGTTTAACAGGTGGTGCTTTGATCAGCAATATGCAGATCAAAGCTATAATTTGACATTCCCTGCCAATTTTTCTGCAATACAATGTTAACATTCTGGTGGAAAGAAATGAAAACCCTTTTTACTGAAATTTGCCAGCGTTAACCATTTTCTTAGTGTAAGCAAACTGCAACATGAATGATGTATAATCTCTGTAAAGAGCCTAAGAATATGCCAGTCCTATATTAATAAAGCATAATAATAAAAAACCACATGATGGGGCTTCCGCTTATACATTGGGAGGATGCAGAACAGCATTGATGGCAATATGTCATCAGTGATTATATGTCTAATTCACAGTTACATGTATAACGTCGTGGAAACCAGTGTAACTGTTTTTTTAGCAGGCTGGGATTTATTACCAACTCACACATCATAAACACCTTAATTTTTAAATGAAGTAAGTGGTAATTTGCAGTTTTTAAACCTTACAGTATAAACAGTACAGACACTTAATATGAAAGTTGTATCAGTTTATCTGTTAGAAGATTTCTAAGCCATAACATTATAATTTTTTTTCTTTATATGCTTAACTGAAGAGATGCACAATGCTTTAAAATTAAATTAAGACCAATGGTATTTGATTACTAGAGGAACTGGGCTATGTGGAGGACATCATAAAGAACATACTAGCTACTTGCAGAGAGCACCTTTGCTGAAATGTAACCTAGGGTCGGGACCAAAACCGAAACCTTATATTGAATGGACTGTTCTCCTCCTAGCTGAGGCGGCATTGGAAATTCTATCTTGTAACTTTCTTTGTTATTTTCCCTAGTCTTTGCCTCTGGCTGTGTTTGCTTTCAGCTGCAATTGTATTAGGTGCAGCTGCAGGAAGTTGGCCAATTTAAGTCTGCCTCCTCCTGCTTGAATCATGGTAATATGAAGTTATGTGAGGTGTTTAAATTAGTAGGAGAACATATGTTGACATTACAAATGGGGTTGGTCATGTAATATATGTGTATAGGGTAGCTCAGCTATATAGCAAAATGGAGGAGAAAACCTCCACATGTCTACTAGTTTTTGAAGGAAGTAATAGAGTAGGGTGACCTAATAATGGAGTTTGAGTGAAGGTTTATCCAGATATGGAGCTGGTTTTGCAGAAATAGAGCTGGAGGTGCATTTGAACCACTAGAGCAGACAGAGTAGCACGTAAAAATGGCTTATTCTCTGTTAGTTTGACAGCAGATGGGTCTACTTTGGAATTCTGGGAAAAACACTGCAGTCCTTCGATACTCAGCTGGATCTTTTGTTCTTATTCCAGCTGGTGGAAGTGGAGGATAAGTAGTAAAATAGTTGCTTCAGTTCTAGCAACCCATAACAACCAATCAGGGGGTAGCATTCATTAGTTTTCTGTCTGAAATAAAATTTCTGGACGGCTGCTATCTCTTACAAAACCTAGAGAAAGCTTTGCAGTTGTTATTACAGTACATCATTACATTCACATGTACTGTAAGTGCTGACTAGATGTTCTAGATTACAGTACTCCATTAACTACTAAATATGCTGCCTACACCAGCCACCAGTCATCATATTATATGGTTATTTAATGCTGCTAAATCATTTGTTTCTAACCTCTATACAGCTTAATTAATAAAAAAGGCTTCTGTGTAATGAATATGATGCATATCTACTGGAGTGTCCAAAGCCTGTATATAATTTGTGTGCTGGTGTGAGAGCATTAACGTGCCTGGGCAAGACTGGGAACTGGGAACCTATTTATTCCTATCACATACTTATTTAAAACTAGAGATACACAATTGAATATTATTGCAAGAGCACACAGAATAAAACATAGTTGACATTAAAGAAGAATGAAAGCCTTCGTTACATTTTTCAGTAACTGCGATGTTCAGAGTATTACAAGCCAAAACTCCAAAACTGTCTGTTAAATATCCATTGGTGCAGGGTGAGCAATACCAAACAAATTAGAATGACTGATTTGCATTTACAATCCAGGTATTTTTATCCATCCCTAGTTGAAATGTTTTCTCTGTATAGCAATATATGTTTTTTTTATTTGAAACCTAACTCTTACCCCCTACCTTGACCCCCCAAACAAGCAAAGAATTTGGAGATTTCTCCCACATGTCAAATTCATTGGGAAAGTCTGTTTTAACTATACACAGCAGGAATAGTTACATTCAAGACAATATAATTATTTTTTTAACCAAAAGATCTGTCAATCAGACAAATACACAAGTGGTCATCCATATGGCTGGCCCACTGAGATACCAATACTATGAATCTGGTAAAGAATTCTTAGCAATCATTTTCAGTGTTATGTTTCTGTGATCTGAAATGTTGGAGAGATAAAATCCCAGCATGCCATTTACCAAATGTACTCTTAAAGAAATATTTAATACTTTTAACAACGTAAATGTATTTTTTGTGAGAAAAATGGACCTACCTAAACTACCATAGTCATATTCGACTGTTGCATGAGATTTGCCAAATATTATCTCGTTACTCTTCAGCAACTAACATTTGTTTTTGGAAATATAGTTCCAAACAGCTGTTGATGGGTGGGAGGTGTTGATATCCCTGCTCTTGAGATTTCAGACAGTTACTGAGAGATGAAAGATGGGCAGTGGGAACAATAATTGCTCAGTTACTACTGACAGTTTCATCATTTGTCTCAATATCCTATTCTCAAAGGCATCGACCACTAAAGCAGCTGATTGATTCTGCAAACTAAAAAAAACAGATGTACAGGGCAGGGAAATATTTCAATTTGCAACAAAGGTTTACACTGAGGCTCAGAGAGGGGGGGGGCTCATTTGTAAATGGAGCACCAAACATATAAAAGATGGTGCAATGCAGATTGGGTCAAAGCTGATTGTGCTATACTATGGAGAATTCTATAGAATGTTATAATAAAACTTTGCTAGTACATTAGAGAGTGTCAGCTGTGTTATAATATGTAGTAGAAGTCTACAATGGTGATATCTTGTGAAGGATTGGAGTCCCAACATCCTCACCTGTATGCATACAGTATACTGTGTAGAGAAACCAACATTTAAGATTCTTCTAGTTTCTTTTAGTTATTTATACTTGCAGATAAAATAGACTTCTTTTTATTTGCAGACTTTAGGGCACATGTACATCCAAAAATGCAGTTAACAAGGGGTAATTTCGAGCACCATCGCCCTGTTTTTTCCCATAGTGCAGCATTTTTATTTGCAGAATTCAAGTGTCATTGTGGCTACGAGGGGGCAATGCGCTTGGCACAATTGTACTGTGCCTACCACAATTGGCCAGATTTGTCACAATTACCACAACTGCACATACATTTCAATGCATATTGGGCTCAAATGTGTGCAAGTCTGTCTGGTGTCATTTCCCAAGTTCAACATGTGTATGGCATTTGAGCCTGATTCTTCAGGAGTAAGTGTGCTGTGCCTATTCATGCTGGGCGCAAAGGGAAGCTTGGAACAACCACCTGGTCAGGAGGTGGCACAGTGCTGAATTCAGAAGGAAGGACGGAACTGCACTGACAGCAACTATATGGATGTTCAAGAAGCTCATTTTGCTGCAAGTACCTTAAATGAAAGTGGTTTTATGCACAACTGACTGCAGAGAAATTGCGGGGACCACAACAACACTTTTCTGATGTAAATGAGTCCTATTATCTGTCACCTTTCCTTTGGGGTTGATGTGTTGATACTTTGTCAGTAACTATATGATCTGTGTTGTCCAACATATGAACTCTGTATTAATAGGGGATATGGAAGCTCCCTTTGCATATACACTTTATTACAATAATTACTATTCAGCTGTGCTATCAGTTGATAAAAAAAAATATATATATACATTTATATAAGACAAGCTACAGGCCAAGCTAAAATGTAATTGACAGTCAGAAACATATTGCTATTATTAAACAGAAAAATCCATGGTAACTTACCACTCTTCCTATAGAGAATAATTTCGGTTTTAAATTCTCTTTTCTCATCTAAGGCTTTCTGGATTTGGACCTTAAGCAGCTCACTAGTCTCTGGTCCATACAGGAACTTGCAGGCGCAACTTTTCTGCATCACCTCAGCCCGAGCGAAGCCAGTCAGGTCACAGAACCCATCCGAACAGTACACAATAGGAAATAAATTAAGCACTTGTGCATTCCCCAGAACAAAGTTGCTGTCTGAAAACAAAGAAAGGGACTAATTTTAAATTAGGTATTTTAAAGATGCAAATATTTGCAGCCATAGAAGACACATGCTTTTATCAAAAATAGCTGTTTTTGAAACAGTCTCAGGCTAACATCACAAATGGTGTAGTTCCTGGAAGTGTTCAGTATAGACTTATGAGAATATGCAGTAAAAAATGTTCAGCTCTTGTAGAGAGACATACAGAGAGCTTATTGTAAGACACCCTACTAAAGATTGATAAGGTGTCTCAGGGTATAAAGGTTTATGCAAAGCAGGGTTATTTCTGAATGGCCTGTTTCAACTGGGAGTGACAGAAGAACTTAGTTTCTGAGGTAAGATTATAACTGTTCCTTCCTAGAAGTTTATTTATACCTGAGAGATTCATTGAATCATTGGCACAATAAAAATGTACAGCTTGCTATTGGAGGGGGCCCAGTTCTGTGAGCAAACATTTGCACCCAATAAAGATGATGAATATGAAGAGCCTAGAACTATGTTTTTTCATTTGCCAGTATGCCCTTTGTATCTATCTTTATTATTGAGACACCAGGTAAAACAAACTGAAGCACAAGGGGGCCTAATATTATATACCTCCCATTGACATTCTTTTTTTCAACCACAAAATCGTGTACAATTAAAGGATCTATATAATGATGACTAAAATATTTTGGTTCAACTTGTATTTACAAAAAGCAACATGTTTTTCATCTGTATCATAGCACAGCTTTTTGTGTTGAGCTTTGACAGGCCAAAGACTATATATAAATCACATGATAAACTTTGACATACATTTTGCTGATCTAAATTGCATTTCAAATTGAATCTTGTCTATGAGTTTTCACGTTACAGACCTTTTTCTCACTGAATTGAATCTGTCCCAGCTATTTGCTAATGCTTTAAGATTATTTTGCACACTGCAATCTGCTCTACAGTTTTCAACACATTTTGTACTACAGAGAGGAGCCAAAAGGGCAGTAAAAATGCAGGAATAGCCAAGGTATGATTACACAACCACTGGTAAATTGCAAATGCAAAGATCTGCATCTAACAACATTATTATTCTGTCCAACAATATTGCTCTCTATGGTTATAGTTTTCAGATTACCCTATAAATTACTTAGATTTACATATTTAATAGCATTATTAAGTTTTCATAAAATACAGAAAGAGAAAAAAATGACTAATGTCTAAATCAGGGATCCCCAACCTTTATTACTCGTGAGCCACAGTCAAATGTAAACACGAGCATCATAAAAGTTCATGGAGGTGCCAAATAAGGGCTAAGATTGGCTATTAGGTGCCTCTATGCACACTATCAGCTTACAGGAGGCTTTATTTGGTAGGAAATCTTGTTTTTATTCAACCAAAACTTGCCACCAAGCCAGGAATTCAAAATAACTACCTGGTTTGTGGGCACTGAGAGCAACATCCAAGGGGTTGGTGAGCAACATGGTGCCCCCGAGCCACTGGTTGGGGATCACTGGTATAAATGATGGGTGGTTGGTAAGTCTATGGGCCTAGCACCACATGTAGGGGGTAATGTAATACACCAATAGGCTGCAATGTTGTTTAAATGCATTTAAGATCCTTGCAGAGAAATTAAATGAGCACCAGCCAATTGTGATAAACATAAAGGAAGGGAAATGCCATTATCAGGAGTAAGAGAAAGGGATTACTATGTTTAGTGATACTGACATATTAACAATCTTTGAAATTACAGTTTTTTTTCATTTTTAATGGCTTTGCATTTCCATTTACTGTATAATATTTCTTACTAGGTATAAGTATTTCAGGTCTGTTAGTAAAGTGAAAAATGGCAATAGTATTACTTAAAAATATATTCATACTAAATCATTGCAAACTGGTTGGAATTGCAAGTATGATTAGTTTCTAGGCAGCCCTCCCCCCAATATAAAACATGACCCTCCACATGGGAGCACCATACTTGAGATACTGTACAGACGGAGAACAATTTATTTTCCCATTACTGCACATACAGCACAATGATCATTTCGTTAGGGAAGAGGTTTGAGGTGTGTGAAAAGAAGTCCAAGCAAAGTGTATACATTTAAATTTAATGAAGAGAAAGAACTTTTGGAAATGATACCTTATTAATTACAGACTTCATTGTATAAAAGACATAAAATCTAGACATTCTGTGACTTTGCATTACAAAAATGCAATCAGCTCATTTCTACTCTAATTTGCAGAAGAAAATCAAATCATGAATCATTTTAAGTCTCCACCAATCCTAGTATCCATTCCCTTCTTGACCAACTTTACCCTAAGAACATTAGCACATTAGTATAACAAGATAATAAACATGTAATCAAAAAGACTGATTGCCATTTCAATTCTAGTGAAACATGGTGGATTGACATAATTGTTCTTTAGAGATAACAAAAAGAGCTTTTAAACTCTGATTTTTCCTCATGGTTGAAAAATTATTTTGAAGCATTAATCTCATTATAGCTGCATTATATGATGTGCAAAGATAATATTTTTAAGAACCAAATCAGTCAATGTACTTAACTTTATCTTAAATGACTTACATTTATCTAGATGCATAATTTTCAGAAAGGAAATAGGTGAATTTTACATTTTCTTATTATATTTTACTTAGGACTGTTCCTATTATGTATATTCACATACAGAAGTGGCCCTAAATATTTTATTTCTCTATTAATTTTATTTCCGTTTATTCCTTACATACTTCCATATTCGTGGACTCAAATAATTACATACAAACAATGTCAATGTTCCACAAAAAGAATCTGATCAGGATCCAGCTTTGATGATTATATTCACCAAGGGTAAGAGTCGCATGATAAAGCCTCATAGTTTTGTTTTTTGTTTTCACTTTCTTTCTTCTTTTTCATCGATGTAATTTGTACATATATGTAAACTGTACAGGAATACATGTGCCCATTTCAAGTACCACTGAAGCCGAAAAGTGGACAGAGCACACATGCTGACATCATTTGTTCAGTAGTGATACACATGTGTCACACACGCATGTGTGTTTTGCATACAGTACACAGTTTAGAGCAGCCTTATGCACTTTAAAGAGGACATATAAGGCCTTATTCACAAATGCTTTGCACTTTTGCACCCTGCACTTTACTGTGTACAATAACCAAGTGTTTTTACTCCAAAATGCAGCACAACAAGCCTGTGTCTGCAGACTAGGTGATGCATATAAGCACCCCTCTCCCCCCTGACTTGCACTGCATTCACATGCCCTATGGCAGGTAGTAAGGACAGGGCTGCCTTGAGCCCAACAGTGGTGCAATAGTGTCAAGAACAGTTATTTAACATGCATTGCACCTTTAGGAATAGAATAATGAATTAAAAAATAAAGTTTGTCCTATTTTAATAAAACTGTGCCCAAAAACTTTTCTGCCTGCTGTTGGCTGCTTTCCCAGACTGTGCAGTAAAGACTGCAGCTCTCATTACTTGCATTGTAGGATGCCTGCCAACCAATCAGCAGCTGAGCAGACCTGACAGGGAACTTCACCTAATATTTCCTTGTATTAAAGCTTACCTGTGATTGACTACCCCACACCCTACTTTGCTTTTTGATGGAGGACTGTTAGGACATGTCCACCGCACATTTGTCACAGACAGACCAGATACAAGTACCTGGACTAATAACTATACCAGATCACTGATAACCTTTATTTTCATGGCTGCTAAAATAACAATCGCAAAATTTTGGAAAACAACCCAAATCCCTATCTCTCACTTTAAAAATAAAATGAACTGGATTATGGTTAACGAAAGACTAACAAGTATACTTATAGACAAGCATGAAAAATTTACGAAAGTATGGGAACCCTGGTATATTTATTCTTTCCCAAACGCAGAAACCTTATCTACTTTTGCATTTTAAATAAACTATTGAAATAATAATTAGGGTAAGTAATGGTTAATGTTTTTTTTTATTGAGATCAAATACAATCTGCCCCCCCACAGCTGCTAACCCTTTGAGAATGTTTCTTTATTTACAACATGGAACCTCAAAGGCAACATCAAGCAAAACATTTAAAGATAATCGTATCTATTTGTGAGAGAACCGTCAAGTTAATTTTGTAGTTCTTTGTTCTGTTCCTCTTTACTCACTCTCTGGTCCCATAATTCACCAAAACTGGGACCACTTTTCTTCCTTTTCCCTTCTCTTCCTTCTTTCTCCCTTTCTTATGGATACATGCTATTTGATATAAAAATGCTTTACTTTGGAATCCATTCTGTAAAAGTTGAAATGCAAATAAAAATTATTGAAAGTTCCTGGAGCTCAAGGTGCCCCAATGTGTACATATTCAGTATGGATCTTGAATGTGAGACATTGCATAAAGATCTTACCTGTACTTGCCTTACTATAAGGGCACATTTACTAATCCACCAATGTCCGAAAGCGTCCAATGCGTTTTTTTCGTAATGATCGCTGTCGCGATTGTTTCGTATTTTGTGCAACTTTTTCGTCGCCATTACGACTTTGTCGTATATTTTCCACTACTTTTTCGCCGCCGCCGCAAAAAATTCGGATTGGTTTTTCCGCCGTTTACAATTGCTCAATATGAAAAAATTGCAACAGCGTCGAAAAAATTGCGCAAAATACGATAAAGTCATGACGGCGACGAAAAAAAGTCACGCAAAGTATGAAAAAACCCCGCAAAATTTCCGTTTCCAATCCGTTTTTTTCCCATTAGGATTCGAGGATTTGTAAATGTGCCCCTAAGTGTCCTTGTGCCCCTGCCTTACACCCTGGGTTGGTTGTGCGTTACTACTACATATCATTTTCTTGTACAAATGTGACACTAAAATGTAGCAATAGGTAAAATCTATACCTATGGAAGATAATAGGTACCTGAGATACCTGAAGTGCAAATATCAGAACTATAATGGGCATGTTTTCCAGTGCTAAACTTCTCACATAAGCTTAAAGTTCTAATGTCAACATACAATCAAGCAAAGAGCATTGTAGTGGTTAGCCTGCATTTTAGCCATATACAGCAAATTGCTACTGAGATGGTATATTAATGTATCTATCAATAATACTAATGAGTAAAAAAAAACATACTTAAATCAAATTGTAAATGTGGTGAGTGATCATTTAGAGAAGCTGACTCCAGAGATGAATGGAAGTTTAAAATGCATTGTAAGAAACTACTATATATATCTTCTTCTCCTCATGCACAAACATTCATGCTTCTGAAATTTTGGGGGATGGGGCACAGAAAAAAAGATTAATGATGTTGGGTACAGTAACTTCTAGTTACAACGGAGAGTTTTTATCAAATTTTCAGAATTTCACCCTTAAAGGGGTTAAAGGAACAGTAACACCAAAAAATTAAAGTGTAAAAGTAACTAAAATATAATGTGCTGCTGCCCTGCACTGGTAAAAGTTGTGTGTTTACTTCAGAAAGTCTACTATAATTTATATAAATAAGCTGCTATGTAGCCATGGGGGCAGCCATTCAAAGGAGAAAAGGCACAGGCATGTAGCAGATAAGAGATAAAACACTATTGTATTCTACAGAACTTATCTGTTATCTGCAATGTAACCTGTGCCTTTTCTCCTTTTTTCCAGCTTGAATGGCTGCCCCCGTGGCTACACAGCAGCTTATTATATAAATTATAGTGTGTAACTTGATCCTGTCTCTTGTTCTGAGCTACACATGCCCACCAGCCAATAAGAAGTGGATCTGGCAGAGGGGGGGGGGGGGAGGGAATGAAACACATGTGCAGTATGAAGCAAGGAGGGAAAGGAAGGGAGAATACCTTTTTAGAGATGGCTGCCTGTTCTAGAAAATGGGAAGTAAGTGTGACTGAGTAAATATTTGATTAGGTGAGCCAAAAGTGTGGTGTTTTTACTAAACAATAGGAGGACTATTGGGCAGTATGCTTTTTAAATTTTGACTTGCATTCTCCTTTAATAAATATGCAGGTATACAGTATATATAAATATATATCTGTGGATACCCTACCCATAGATGAAAAGTGAGTCCTGATTTCAGAATATAATATTAAAGTATAAGAGAGAAAGCAATTTGCCCATTATCAGAAAGTAACTCTGTAAAATGCTGGATAAATAAGGCCACCCTATTTAAATGAAAGCTAATAAATATAAAGTAAAGGGCAACTAACACTCACCAGAGAGGGTTAGACAGTAAGAGACGTATAAATTGGGAAGGTTAATTAACCTGAATCTCCATGGATACCTGCTTGTACCTAAAAACATCAACTCTCTGGTGGCATTCACTTCTATGACTGCAGCCACAGGGTTTCTAATCTTTTATTCATTCAACTGGTCTTTTACATTACACAATTCTAGTAGTATTCAAGTCCACAACTCTACTTCAGGTATAGTCTGGAACCCTGCTAGATGCTCTAGCACCTGCAAAGCAAGTCATTCTTCATGGAATGGTGACTAATATTAATATCTATGTAGATGTATTCATGTGTTACACTATAATCAATCTTCAATACATTTCTTTTCTGAGTACTGGGCTTTCAACCCATCTTCTGCTATTTCCCACAATCCTTTTTTTCCAGTAAAGTGGTTCATATTTTCCTCTTGACATCTTTCCTGATGATATAATCATAGAGAAATCCCTTGGGCTGTAGAAATGCGTTGGTACCAAGAGGATACTTTTGCTTTACGAAGCAGTAGCATGGCAACCCAGAAGTATAATCACTTTTATTAAACCGTAAAGTTATGTTTACATAAGTATATCCGCAGTCTCACTCAACATAACATTAATAGTGCTATAATATTTTGAACAACCTCAAAGGCAGTGACAACTAGATTAGTACAGATGCAAAAATTCTTTCATTGCATTTATATAATATTTATCTTGGGAATTCTCTGTGCACATGGCTTTTTATGCATTCACCTTAAATCCTCTTTCTTTATCAGGTATTTTGCTATCATTATGAATAAGAGAATGGGGAAACTGCAGAGGGAATCCCATAATCTGCACATAACACAGACACTGATAGGTTTATTCGACCTTTGGAATCTATCATGCCTGTGATTTGCTTGGGGAATTAGTCTCTCTCTCTCTCTCTCTCTGGGGAGCCCATTTCCTCTCTGATCAGCAGCAGCAGCAGCAGCAGCAGCAGCAGCAGCACACAGTACTTACCCCAAAGCTTCCTGCATGGTTTCTAGGTCAAACAAAGCGAGTCACTGGAGAAGCCAGAGGGACCCTCATTAACTCTCCCACTGCTGCCAGGGAACACAAGGAGAGCAATGGAGTAAAACTGCTGGGTGCTGCCTGATGAATCTGTTATTACTCTTCCTGAACTGGTTAAGTCAGTGGAATGAATTAGCTGAACTACATTATTACTTCATTAATCCTGAATATAAGGTATTGCACAAAACAAGAAAACTGGGGAACTGGGGAATGATCTGTATTTATCTAGCAGTTCCTTTGTATGCAAAACTACTGCCCTAACATTGATAATGTCAATACAGTAACCCTATCATAAGAAACCATGAGAAACCCTAAACCCTCTATTTCCCCAACCCAATCTTCTGAAAGAAAGCCCTAGGCTATTTATTTAAATACTGTAAATAAAATGGTACAAAAAGAATGAAGAAAACAACCTAAATATATCATCATGTCTGTACTTAGTACAACAACTTGTGGTCAGGGGTGGATATTAAACATACAGTATTGCCCCAAGTACTGTGATTGGACACTATAGTTATGTTCTCTCTGCTTATATGCTGGCAGCACTAAGAGGTATTCCCTGGGTATTTTTCAATGCATTCTAGGACATCTGTATTTCCTAATTCCATTCAGTACCCAGGAACCCTGTGTCCAGAGGCATTGGGCACATAGCAATATGCTAGGTTTGCACATAAATCAGGAAAAACATAAAATTATTGGACAAAGTAAGGACTGAACCAAAGACCCTAACCACACCAGTAGGAAAATAAGTAGGAACTCATGTTTTACCCCAATGCCTGTTCAGAGGCAGTAGGTCTTTTAAAATAAAATCTCTAAAATAAACCAACTCATATGTAAAACCCTGCTTCAGCAAAAAAAAAAAATATTTTCATAAAAATATAATTCTTTAGTAGAATGTGCCATTGGGCACTCCTAAATATAAGATTGACATTTTAAGTACTAAGGGTTGCCCCTTGTGATCATACAAATCACGGTGCACGCAATCGAACCAGGGGCACACATACATATTAGGTCACACCAGCCAATGAATAGACAAAGTTCTTTCTTTTACTTCCACACTTTTTGTTAGAGCTGCATCATTTCCTGTCAGGTGATCTCTGAGGGAGCACACAGACCATCACAAAATGGTTCCTCAAGGTAAAAGTTATAAAAAGGCAATATTTGCTGATATAGATATTTTCCAGTTTGGTAAGATTCATTCTTTCCTGGGATATAGTTTTCCTTTAAGAAGTACTGGGATTTAACAAGTCACTCTGCAGACAGATTCATTATGTCTCGTTATTCTGGCTGAACCTAAATTTGTTTTTGTTAAAGTCCAATGGTGCCTGATAAAACTGACCATGGCAGGAGTACAAATTATCTCATTCTCTTTTCCTGCAGTTTCTTTGAGCACTAAAAAAGTCCTTGGTTGGACTGGACACGGTGTCCTACTGTGGAAAATACTTGATTTAGCAAGGGCTTTCTAATCTCTGAGATTTAATAAGATAATACGCTCAGGAGAAGTTTGCAGATGTCACCATGACCATGGAATGTTTGGTCCCTAATAAGCAATACAGGCAAGCACAAGCACAAATTCCCCAGTGATTGGACATTTCGTCATAATGCTATATTTGGTTCCTGCACAAATTGGTGCCTGGTACAGAAGTTATAAAAAAAAACCCAAAATACATAAACTTTCACGGAACAGTGAAAAATATATTCCAAGTTGACTGTTCACTGAATCCGCTGCTGGTTTGAAGGGACGTACAGACTATGGAAAATTCTTCTGAAAGACTAGTAAAGTATTGCATAAATATGAAGTACATTATTGGAGTAAGGGATAGGGCCCATAGTTATGGAGCTGAAATGACCATTGCATGGCGTGAGCTAACCACCATGATGTGCGAAAATTTTCAGCAGGCATGGATTTGCGGCGAATTTTATCGCTTCGTTATTAGCAGATTTTGAGAGAAACGAGAACAAAATTTGCAGCGTAAAAAATTTGTTGTGTGACCAAAAAAGAAGTTGCACATATCAAAGAAAAAGTTGTGTGCGTCAAAAAGTCACGCCCCTCAAAAAAAAAAAGTGTAGCGCCTCAAAAAAAGTTGCTTGTTTTAAAAAGAAAGTTGCGTGCATCAAAAAAGTTGTGCCCATCAAAAAATATCTTACATTAAAAAAGTCGCGTTTCACAAATTTTTCCACAGTTTCCTGAATTTTCCAGCGAAGCGAAACAGGACAGATTCGCTCATCGCTACCAACAATCAAAAGCTTTTATCAAAGCAGGGATAAAGCATAAACCAGGAACTAAAGTCTTCTTGCTGCTCCTTTGGAGAGAGGCCAAATATTGGTTATATGATGCCATTTAACCTCTGTAAGAAAAAGATACAGTATAATGTGTATCGTATGCAGTTTAAGAGACCCCTTATCCAGAAAACCCCATGTCCCAAGCATTCTGGTGCCAAACCTGTACTAGCATTTCTATTATGACTCTTTTCCAGGTCCGGAACTAGGGGTAGGCAGAAAAGGCACCTGCCTAGGGCGCAACGATTGGGGTATCGTATGCAGTTTAAGAGACCGCTTATCCAGAAAACCCCATGTCCCAAGCATTCTGGTGCCAAACCTGTACTAGCATTTCTATTATGACTCTTTTCCAGGTCCGGAACTAGGGGTAGGCAGAAAAGGCACCTGCCTAGGGCGCAACGATTGGGGTGCGCCAGACAGGAACCTCCTCTGCCTACCCCTAGCCCATGCTTCGTTCTCTTGCCCCCACAGTTTGGCAATGACTCCCTCATTCCCCCCGCTCCACCACACCACCCCTGGGTGGAAGGTGGCTGACCAGGTTGACTAGGGCGCCCAGTCGGCATGGCCTGTCCCTGCTCTTTCCAGCCTGCAAAAAAAAGTGCTATCTTGTTTTGGTTGGTCAGTGATCCCTGCAAACAAAAAAAAGTGCATTTAAAGTGAGTTTTCAGTTTTTAGTCATTCATTTAGTCTTTCATTGATTATCTTTCGATCTAGACCCTTTCATATTCATATTCTATTCTGAGCTTGATAAAAGGCTACACCTTGCCTTTAAAGTTGCTGGAATGTCCTAAGGTGTATGTAATAAAGGCATTTTAAATAAGAAATACAATTGGTGCTGTTCTAAACTATTTTTCGTCTGGATATGCTGATGGGAAGTGGCCACTGGAAGAACCTGCACCTAAAAATAAAAAAACCTAAAATAAATCCACGGTTTTGTGCTGACTACTACCTGCATATTCTATTCTGACATCCTAACTGTGGCCTGGTTGCTAAGGTAAAAAAATCCAGCTACATATTCAAGTTTGAACCCGAGAGAGAAAAGGCAAATAATAAAAAATGAAGACCAATTACCATTTGCCTTAGACTATTGCTGTCTTCATCATACTAAAATATAATTTTAAGGTGCACTGACCTATTAAAAACATATTTGCACTAAACCATGCATGGACTGCTGAAAAAAGTAACATTTAACAGGGGAGTTGATCATTAAAGAACCATATTTTGCCCCATGTCCCTTAGTTGTGGTACTATTTTGCACATACAGAATAATAGTTTGAGAACGTGTACTACTATCCAAATTAGAAAAACATAGTGGGAATTTTACTACTTGATGCAGATTGACAGTAACAGCACTGTTGTTATTACATATTTTAAAGCTTCTACGAGTGAGGAAGGGGCTGCTGGTAACAATAAAAATGTTGATGAAGTAAATGTAATTTTAATTAGTTCAATCGCATTTCATGGACTTTAATGAAATTTTCAGCAGATAGTACAATAGCAATGACTTCTACTCTCACTTTGCAAGTTTTTTTTTATCCTCCCATAGAAGATAAAGGAATTACTACATGTCTTGAAAGTGTAGTGTAATGAGAATGTAATGTAACTAGTCACTTATTATTATTATTATTATTATTTATATAGCGCCATAAATTTACGCAGTGCTTTACAGAACAGAGGGGTACAAAAGACATAACAGTTAACATGTACATATAAACAATACACAAAAGTGGTTTGCAGTTACATTGGATGAGGATCGGAGACACTAGGGGGAGGGCCCTGCTCGCAAGAGCTTACATTCTAAACTTTAAGCTTCATATAATAATTTCAATGTCTTGGTTCAGTTTCGGGGTAAGAGGGAAAAAACAACTAATTAATAAAATAAAAGTGCATGATTGTATAATTTTATCAAAGGTTTGTTCAATGTGTTGCAATATAAATTCGTTGTCATGCATGATGAAGCAATAATATGCACATTTCTACTCTCCCTCCAGAAAGCTAATAAAAATGTTCAAAGAGCGCTCTATTTTACTTTGCTACTGGCAAAGACAATTCATTCACACAGAGAAGCCTATTCACACTTATGTCTAAGTCTGACGTACACAAAGATCCAAATGCAAAAGCTTAAGCCCAAGCAGCCCCCCCATTTTTTTTCTTTTTACATTGTATCTATTAACACTTATTATGGATGTAAAGAACTTGTTAAAAATGAAACTGACTCACAAAAAATGACTATTAAAAAATAAGACCTTAGTATTATTTCTGTAACACAGTTATCAGTAGTTATTAAGTGTTCTTGTGTGTTCCGTGCAGTACCGGATAGCCATTTCACAGCTCACTTATCATTTTAACCGTGTGCAATGTCTAAAGAAGAGTGCCTTTTTTCTTATTCAGCTAGCCATTAAAGGTCATTCCCTCAAGCCTCTTTTTGTCCAGCATGAGCTTTCTTTACAGTCAGATGAACCGTAAAAGAGTTATCATAAAAACATCTCAGGTTTAACTAGAGATGGGCAAATTTATGACACAAATTTAGACATGTTACAATAGCATTGCAGCATGCAAAGTGCAATTTTCAGCTGACATTTTCTGAGTGAGGCATTGAAACAACATAAGCATGTGAACCTTAGCACAAGTTTGCTTTGCCTATTGGCACAACCTGCTTACTCATTTAGGAAAATGGTAGCTCCAGGGTTCCAGAGCATCAATAAATGCACTTGTGTATGATTCAGCAAAAAAGTATGGATGGATGAGCACCATGGTACTTAGCGCAACCATACAAAGTATAGGAACGTTTTTGGACAAAGTACTGTTAATGAATGGGCCTCAATAAGCATAACCAGTTCATTCGTTTTTATGCAACCACAGTTGGCCTTTTCTACGTCTATTTTGTTTCACCCAGTGGTGCTGCTGCCATGAGGTGAGCTGAGAAACTCACCTTAGGCAGCAGCACTTGAAAAAATATGAGCATGCACTCCGATCCCCAACAAAACAGTATCAAGCAGCAACAGTCATGTTTAAAGTTTAAAAAAGTATACAAATTGATTTAATCCATATATTAAAAAAAACACAAAAGCCTTACGCGTTTCGTACCAGTAGGGTACTTAATCATAGGCTAACTGACATTTACTATATACGCAATATTTAAAGCCAAGGTGGCCAATAGGAGAACTCTTGAAATAGGCCAATCACAGACATCATGTAATTATACAATTAAATGACAGAATGTGGAAAGTTACAGAGAAGTTATATAAGGGTTATAATAGTAGATCTGAAAGTGAGAGTAAAACCCAATGCAGAAGCACCCTAAAATTACCAGGGGTGGCAAAAAGGCCTCTTCTGGTAACTTCATGAGCCAAAATTCTGATTTTTAAAATCTGAATTTTCGCTCTTCTAGTGCAGAGAGTTCTATTGTGCTCTATGCACAAGTAACACAGCCCCCTCCCAAGCTAAAAACCTCAGGGCAGTACTAGGGACTGAATCAACCCTGATTTCACCAACTTCATAACAATTAGCAAATATGGGGCAAAAATATTTTGTGAAACATCTCCAGAAACATTATTATAAATGCCTCAGAATGCAGGTAATGATCAGTAGATCATAGATTTAATAGACACGCTGTATGCTTTAGGGGTTTTATGCAGGGACGATGTGAAAGATGGAGCATGGAACAGAAATATAGCAAATATGTGTTTGAAGAGTTAAATAGTCTTTTTCATCAATTTCATCAACAGGCTTTAGGCCTGTAGGGCTTGCCGAGTAGTTGGTTTAATTCCAGAAAAGAGTCTACTTTTCTGCCCAGCTATGATGAAGTGGATAGAGATATTTTCATAGGCTATTAATGGCCTCAAACCGACAGTGAGAGCCTCCCTAAAACTATCCAAAGGCTCACAGGTGAAAAGAAATATGGCCCTCTATATATCACCGAGAAACATAATATAATAATTGGCTTCAGTCTGTAGTAAAACCACCCCTTCTCTTAATGTGCATTCTAGCAAGTTAGAGAGCTAAGCATGTATGCATTAAAGCCTTTTATTGCCAGACTGCAGAGAACTGAAGATGAATGAGCATATTATAGGTCAAGACCATTAATGCAAAGCATGAAGTGCGTTAAATCAATTAAATCCCAAAACAGTCAAATTAAACTTAGAGAGAGACAGAGAGAGAGAGAGACAGACAGAGAGCGGCGTAGACACAACAAGATACTGCATATAATTTTAGGCACTTGGCTAAGTTATTTATTTTTTTATTTACTTTTTTAATACTGTTTTTCAGAACTATTAAAATATCTGTATAGAAATATGCATGTACAGTAAACAATTCTTTATACTGTAGTTCAAGCCCAACAAAACATCTCTAAATGCATAAGAGCTGGCTTTCACCTGCAGGATTGCGTTTCCCAGAGTGAAATCTTGACTTGTGCAGGAAAAGCCACATGTTCTCATTCCAGGATTGCGCTCTACAGTCACATCAGAGACAGCAATATGAAGTCCCAGAAGTGACTAAGCCAAGGGGGGATCAGCGATGTTTCACCAAACAAGCTTTAACAGCATTGCTCAAAACATCTCTAAATAAGGATCTGTCCATTCCATTTCTTTAGATATGGTTTGGATTCATTTAAATTTTTACAAAATGCCTTAGCCGTGGAAGACAATATATGCAACTATCCATTATATCCATTATGTACCAGGTTTATTGGAGAGAAAAAGGAGGATCAAAAGAACAAGTGGGGGTTGTTGGAGGGAAATAGCTTCCTCGGTAACTCTAAGAGCAGAAATGTACATCTGAAAGGTACAAAAACACAATGAATCACAACAGGCTGAATAAAAAGGGGAAAGCAGAGATAGAGCCACAAAATCAATGCCCCTAATATAAAGGGTCAAGAAGAAAGTGAGTTTACAGTAAGAAAAATAAGCTATCTGTGTTTGGTATCGCTATGGTTATGAAGAATGTGCATAGGGGGAAAGCCCTCCTCCCATCCCCTGACTTGCGTGTCATTCAGATGTAACAGTCTGTGTCCACAATGTACTGGCAATCTGTTGCTAGATGCATAGTGCTGCCAGATCCTGGATGTAATTGATTTTAGAATTAGCACTAAGTGTGTTTGTTTTAGAAACCCAGGTGTATTCGAAGTGTGCCTGTGTCTTGGTTTGTAAATCTAGAAGCTTCACTTTAAACTGTTTCCCAGTGTCTTTCTCAAAAATGATAGTATATAGTGATGTACACCTACAAAAAAAACATCAATATAATGGGTTCTCACTGCAGGGGTCCCCTGTAAGATCCCCCAAAATAGCAAAATGTCAGAGAGAAGCAGGGCACTTCCAAAAAATTGTTTATTCACATAACAAAAACCTAAACACTTTTTGACCCCCCAATAAACAAAAGGGGGTCTTCATCAGGGGAACATATAAGGCCTGTTTTTATATGTGGGAGTGCCCTGCTTCTCTCTAATATCTTTCTCAAAAATGGCCAATAATACTCTTACTTTTTAGGTGCATTCTGCTATGGAAGGTACAACTTGCATTCTCTATTTTTGCTCTGTTAGCAACTTGAAAGTGATTTGAGCTCAAAGCTCAAGCTGCTGTCAATCAGAGTATTTAAGTGAATTTAAGTGGAGACAGTGGCAAATAAATGGGCCTTGAGTGGAAATCAACTAATGGCTGATATTATAAACACACTAAGAGAAAGTTTGTTAACACTCTGGGTTATATGAAACATGAAAGATATTTTTGACTCAAAACACCAAGCTGTAAAAAATGTTTGATCCTGGAACTTTCAACTCCTCGCTTCCATTAAAAGAAGTAAAAGAAACTTGTCACACCTTAAAGTCAGCCTGTCTCTATAGTCCATTCAAGAGTGTGCCCAGTTTTGAATTACATTCAAGGGTGAGCAAAGTGCATTTCTCTTTTGTGTAGAAGCACCAGGGTCATCATGATCTAAGATCTCTAACATTTCCTTGTTTCCTGTTGAATTGCTAATTCAAGTCTTAACCGGGTATCTCTTGCCAGATTCAGCTCTTCAGATTAATAAAAGCTAATGCTTTCCCCTTCAAGGTGTGAAGTGAAATGTAAAAAACCAGCAAGCTGTTAAATTAATCCATTTCACTCCCAGGTCTATGTGTAACCTGGCTCTATAAATTAATAGAACATAGCTCTCAGGCAGAGAAAGGTGCATTATATATCCAGCAACAGCCGGCTGTAGGATAATAATTACCAGCAGAACAGTACAGGCTGAATGAAAGAAGACTTTTCATGTTGAGACTCAAGACATAAAGTAACAACACGTATTTCAATCTCTGGTTGCAGGCCTACAATGCATTATTCAGGGGAAGAATGCATTGTACACCTGCATTTTTATATCAACACAATAAAACTCATTTATGGACAGTGGGGCAGACAGCAAAGTGCTAAAAACACAAGCCGCCATGTTTATTGTGCTTTGTCCCACCATCAGTGCCTCTGGTCTCAGGTGCTTGCTCTCCACATTAAAGCACAATGGCCAGCATTCCTCAAAGAATGAAGCATTGCATGTGTTCAGCAGTTACATTTCTCAACCTATAATATCTTTCAGAGATGGAATAAGAAAGCACAGAAATGTATTCAGTAAGGTTCCACTGGTCCAAAACTAAGATCACTAAATGATTTCCTAATGTTACTGAAATCAGTAATGCTGCCCAAGTCGCACTGAAATTTTGCTCTCATACAGAGCAATGGGGACCAGACAAAGAGAAAACTTCAGCATGTCCTGTCCCCACTGTTCCATATGTGAGTTTAAATGGTCTACGCTCTGCTCTTGGGCTACAGAAACCTTTTTGTATAACATCAACTTTTTTTAGAATTCAGTCCATGCATACGTAGTATATTGAGCAACTGTCAATTTCAAGAAAAAAATTTTTTCTGGCTTTTCTTACAGAATCTGAAACCATTTTTTATTATAATAATAAATTCTACTACTTCATTGCAAAGATGCTTTATAATACGCCCAAGTTAATATTAGCACGGGCAGCCTGCTGTAGCTAGCAAACTTAGATGAGCAATGTACTACCTTATTTATAAAGTACTTATTACCAAGAGAAAAATCAACAAAATACTGACGCCAATCCAAATCCCTCAACAAGCAGCTAATGGTGTTGTTTATTACATTATGGCAAGCAGGCACACAAACAGCTGAGGGAGATTTGCATGTGATGTGACCCAACAAAACAAGACTGAAAGGGTACGAATACTCTGAAATACACCCAAACAGATTTAGCTCTGATGGATCTAGGCATTATGCCAACACATAAAACTTATGAAGGAAAGAGAGATGAGCTCATAACATCCCAAAAGGGAAGTCTAAAGCAAATCTAGACACCTAATTGTCCCAAGGGCAGTAATAATGGCAGACAACTATTCATCGTGTTAGGAACAAGAAAGAGTTCTATTCTAATAAAACACTCTTCCTACTCATACTAACTAAAATCCTTAATTAAAATATAAGCAAGATTTGTCTCTAGGATAATTCATTTCAGTATTCTGAACTTTCTTCACAGGCTGAACTTTCCTAACAGAACCTGAGTATACAGGGATTATCGATTATGAGAAACTTCTTTCCATAATTCACTCTGGGTCTGGAAGCATTCAAGTACAAGTAGTATAATGCCCACCATATACAAATTTTATTTTTATATTTTCTTATTGCAGTGTAATGTTTCCAGTTGCCTTTACTGTCATAATTGTGTGTTGAGAAGAATAGTTCATGGAGTCAATATTACACTTCATCACTACACTTCAAATACCAGTTAGCAGTGAATTGCTCGTTGGATGCTTCTTTGTAATGTCTACAGTAAAAAAGCCAGTAAGAAGCCTAACAGAATATTGTAAAAACTCGTTTTAAAAGCATTAGCTTTGTTAGTTCTGCAAGACTCTTAAATGTATATATTGTACATTGCTTCGATAACAAACTTTACAATTGGACAGTAAAGCCAGAGGTATCAAAGAATAGATCTCAGTTAAACTTTGTGCAGCAGAACTCTATGGAATCAGATGTGAAGGGTAATAGTCAGCAACACTAAAGCAACTCTTCTGCTTACCTTCTGTATGCTGGAAAATGTATGTTCTTGGTAAACAACCAATCCAGAACTTAATAATTCAAGTTATTCAAGTCACGTGTTTTATTAGCACACATATCAAACATTAGACAATTTTGAACATACTTCCACTGCCAAACTGCAACATGAAAGGCAATGGGAAGCAAGTGTCCCTCATGAGACATGGGTGCAAGTATATGCAAGTTTGCCACCTGTAGTCTTAATGCAGTGCCTTGTCAAGTTTATGATCATTATTTTGTAGCTTAAAAACCCTCTTTTTGAAGATACATGCACTTGTATAGATACTAAATTATTTAGAAAACAGGAAACCAGGGAATGTGCATTGATCAAGCCCCTCTCTCTTTTGTATGCTTGTATTTGACCAGATCAGTTGCACTTCCATTGTACTTGTATATTTTACTAGCATTGGAGTGCTCCCACAACCCTACTTTTTATGTTGAGAGCTATGTCAAAACCAAACTGTATGAATAACCACCTCTAACATTAAATAAATCAATTAAATTACACTTCTCCACCTATTGGCAACTCAGGTATAGTGCATCAATGCATTGCAATTTTCTCTTTTGCATCTAAATGTAAGCACCCTTTGTAATTACTTTATTATGCATTTTCAAAGAATTTATGGTTAGGCAACGTACTGTAAAAGCAGGAAACAGAATGGCATAAGAAAGGGGCTTTTATTTTCCCATTAGTGCAGTTCTAGTCAGTATCCTTTACAACTTATTTCTCCACATATTTTTATAAAGCATATTGCTGCCTTGGGTTGCATTTCGTCCCAGCATGCCACTGCATTAATATTCCAGACTTATAACATCCATCCTTTGGAAGTCACAAAACATTCATGGATCTGCAGCCTGAACAATATTATCAGAGGCCCAGGGATTTTAGACATTCCCCATCATAAGCTCTTTAATAAAACAGGAGCAAAATAATACTGAACATCTAAGAAGCAACTATGTATCTGGCTGTCTGGAGAGAAGCATTTGTCTGCGTCTCCCTGGGATTTATCTGCATATAATGATAGATGTAATGTAAAGCTAAGCATAATTACTCAGCACTAACTTTTCCCTGAAATCTTCCATAGAGATGCACTTGTCATTATATAACATATTCAAGGGGCACGGGTGTGCAATCATTCTCTTCCCTTGAACATTCTGTGAACTCTTAATTCATAAACTGTAAAATAATGACATTACCTTTCATTGTACATTATATTTTTCTATGACTGCTCACTAGTTATACTATTTTTTTAGTGTACGAATTCCAGTGGCAAATGTGGAAATTAATTTCTGATAATTCTTGCTCTTTGGTCTAGGAAGGTCTAGATTTCTTTAACTCTCACAATGCACCACAACCTTTCATAACATGCAGCACTGTAATTATCATTGCTGCCTTTCAGTGCTGGGGTCCAATTGATTCCAATCTTGGACCTATCTGCAAGCAGTTTGTATCGTTTCCTGTGCCTTTGGGGATTTCCTATGGGTTCCCTAATCTCCTGCTGCACATATGAACATGCAGCATACAGGTAGATTATTTGCCTCCTAAATAAAAGGAACCTAAGGTTCTATGAGAATGTGCTACGAAACCAAAACTGTAAGATCTACTGGGACAGGGATTGATAAATGATAATAAATTAAAAGATGGTAATAAACATGCTGCTTTGGCATGGCATTAATGGTATTTATTTATACTTGTATTGAGATTATTTTATGGGCAAGGGGTCTCTTCTATAGATGCCTCTATAGGTGCCACTGTGCGAACAAATTTGTATTTGCGCATATTTTATGTGGGCTTTGCGAACGCAGAAGCTGTTTAGCGGCCACTTACGGCAGTAGAAGAAAGTTTGCAAATTTAATTGTTTGCGACAGTGCACAGTGTATGTAATAAAACTTCTTAATGAAAAAGTTATTATGTTTGCTTCAAAAGATTATGCTACCATCAAGCATGCCTTATAGGTTCACAATGCACAATTAAAAAATTCACAATGCAATAACAGTCTAATGAACAATATTACATTGTGCACTTTTTTCCCCTTATGACTTTTATTACATTCCCCCAATAATGTCCTATATATATATATATATTGATAATGGGTGAATGCAGAGGATCTCTTGTAACTAATCTTTAGAATTCATTAGGTTTTCTTTTGTAAGGCTGAAAGGTGCATGAATAACTATAATGAGCTGGAGGGCTATTGGTTCAGTTCACCTTCTTTTAATAAATAAATAGATGACGGAATGTTTTACAGTAACTTGTATGTTGGGCAAATACATTTCAGTTGGGTACATGCATCAGGACTATTTATTTTAAGGGGAACGTATAATCACTGAGATATCATTATATTTGTAGCAATCTGACGTCAGAGTGGGGCTAATGTAAGGGAATATTTGACTTCACATGTACTTTTGTTGTCATAATTATATCAGTGAAGGAAAGTTTAAGAGCAAACATTAGAAGGAGGCTATACTTTCTCCTCATACCACCATTAAACTAGAGATGAAAGGGATGATGACACTAGGTTCCTCTATTTTCCTCTTTCTGATCAACAGCTTTAATGGCAATAGTAGGTGATGAAGTTTACATTCAATATTAATTAACTAATTATTATATTAAAGGACATTTGCTACTACACAATCTTTTCAAATAACCAATAGCTACACCCTTTGCAACTGATATTTGTCTTACAACAAGAGGAACACTCCATACTCAAATGGAATCAATACCCTTTTTTAAGTGTAAAGTTTGCTAAAGGAGTCCGGTTAATAACAATCATTTGTTCAGTGCTCCAACCAAGGACTTTCATAGCCAGGGACCATGTCTGAGAGGATGAGCTGACAAGAATGAATGTTCTCCCTCCTCTCAACAGACCGCTTGATCACTAGCAGAAAGGCCACATGGATCTGCCTGTTAATCTTCTCTGAAGCAAGACATTCAATCAGTTTATCAGCTGCTTCAGTCAATCATGGTGCCAATGAGTCAGTGCTTGTCTGTGCTGATAAAATAAGCTAGAAGCACATTATCCAATTATATTAATCTGTTGAAAGGAGGGTTTTTGCACATAGAATATTCCAGATGGGAACTTTGACACTGTTTTATCAGTCTGCTAGCTGTAAGATTGGTATATGGCAACAGAGCCCATTTAATATCATACTTACACCAGACATGTAGAAATAATTTTATTTGGCTCTATGAAAAATCATTTTTATTTTTGACTGGGTTTAACTTCATTTTTAAAGCAAAACAGAGATTCTAATGAAAAATCTATATATATCAGCTATTTGTGGACTTGAGTAACAAAGAATTTTGATTTGTTTCTGTTAATCCAGAACCACAAGGTTAGGGATTCTTAACCTTTTTCTCAGGGGACCCGACCAAAAATGCTTTATGGGCAGTCATGTATCTTTCTTAATGAATATTTTCTATTGCAGGAGGACGTATAAGAATAAATCTTGACTGTAAGACACACTTTCTGCACTCATTTAACTGACACCTTATATATGATCTGAATAATAAGAAACTGCCCTAGAATACTGTAATATCTTATTCCCTATCCCAGTTCATGGGCATTTGTTTTTTAGGATTATACAGAGCATGTTACTATTACAGCATGATGAGTCAAAGCGATAGTTTATTGTGGTTTTCATGAATAGTGTAGGAGGAAGAACAAGGGAGAAATATTAATAAAACAACTATTTATAATGCAGCTCACTCGGACTCACTACTGTTTTCTGTTCTTATAGAATGTATGCTCTTGTGACCGGGGCTCTCCTTCTTTAATTTTTTGGCTAGTATATGTTGGCACTTTATAAATACTTGCTAATAAGATAGTCTTATGGCAAATGGTGTGTGTCTGAGTCTCCCAGTAAATTGCATGCTAAATGACTGAATTCATGTTGCAAATGCCAAAAGGAACAAGAAAAAAAATAGAATAGAAAATAGAAAGAAAGCACTACAATATATGCACATGATCTGTCTCTAAATAGAAAGCGTTATAGTGTATACTGGAATGTATAATTACATAAGTGTCTAATTCCTTGTACAATGATAGCCACAATAAAAAGTTGCGGTGCCCACAGATTAAAACCAAATTCTTGATATCGAGTTGTTCATTTTCATCCATGTTTGATTATTATTATATGGAAAGTAAAATACTCGGAGCTCTACATAACAAGAAATGTATGCATCTCTGATTGGGGCCCCACCAACCAAAAAAAGTTTGGTTAATGAGTGAAAGAAATGACTTTAAATAAAAGCATGTTATAATAGGATAGAAAATATATTTTGTGAAATGGGACCCAGGAACCTGTCAATTGACATTGCTAGAAATCATTTATAGGAGAACGCAACATCACACAAAAAATGTTCTTCATATCTTAGATTTGTAGTTTGGTATTGTATTTACTGAAAGACATGAGATACAGTGCATATTATTTTAGTACTAATAAGTTGAGGACTACAAAAGTTCATACTGTGTGCTGATATCCATATTAATACAGCAAAAAATGTAATATGTCTTTTCCATAAATCTGATGTAACATTTATTTTCTGACTAGTGAGTTCCAGTTGTAAAACTTTTAGAATCTATTGAATAATCTTTCCAGTCATTATTATAAGTGACCTTCACAGAAGTGCTGTCTATGACTATGAAATGAGCTGTCTCTTCAAGTTAGTTCCCATGGGCTCCTTCTGCAAACCTTGTTACCAAATGATGTCTCAAAGAGTCTGACAAAAATGGACTTACATGAATATTGATTTGTGTACTCCAAGGATCTCCGAGAAAACAGTTTAAGCACATGAGGGATTCTCTATTGAATAGAATATTATTTGGTCAGACAGGATTGATCACTATTTGACTGCATTAACTGCAGGGAAATATCCCTGAAGCAGCACCAACCATAAAATATACCCTGATATCATCTATGCCACAAAAACCATCTATAAAATGTCACTTTTGCTAGGATGAACTTAGTGATATTTACACACAAATATAAATTGTTCTTGCATTCAGTACTTTTTCAGCAAGCTGGGAATCACCAAGGAAAGACACCTGTTTTAGATTTCCATTCTTTGTTTGGTTGCTGTACACTGTTTTGGTAAGAATCAATAGCAAGGAGTATTGTGAAGTTAAATATATGCTTGCATTTTATTGATAAACAGAATGGATACATTTGGTATTTATGTCCACATTTTGGTTTTGCTTTGATTCCAATGTATTTTGCAAAATGTCACTATTTTACGAATGCATTTGCAAAAAAAAAAAATTTGAGAAAAAATACCCATTGACTTTATATTATATATATTTAAATATATATATTATATATTTGGAGTGAGAACATTCTTAAGAAATAAACACCCATTGACTCCAATGAATTTGGTAAAATGTTTGCAAATCTTTTGCAGGTTTGCAAGTTTTTCGGTGAAGTGAAAAGGTATTTTTGCCCATCACTTGTATTAATGACATTGTATTGATACTCATAGATGACAGTATTGTCATCAAAGAAGTGATTCCAGAGATAATAAGCAGCAAGAAAAAAAGTTATATAATGGGAGATGGCAGTGGTTGTGGCTGATAAGAAAAGGCAGAGGTTGTATGAGGCTAAGGAAACAGAGAAGATTTTCAGAAACATAAAAAATGGACAAATGAAGATATATAGTGAGTTGCAGAGGAGCTGAGAGCTCTGACAGCTAAGACAAGTTATTCTTTATTTAACGGGGAGCTATGATAATGTATTTAACAGTGGAGGAGTAATTTCTCTCTTAGGTGAGGGCACTTGGATTCTAGAAGCAGTTAAATATAGAATGAAGGGGTGAAGTTGAAGACTTGGAGGCCAATTAGTAGAAGGCTTAAGTTGGCTAGGCAAGATGAGAAGAGCCCATATTGAGTGTTGGCCATATTGGTTGGTTGTTGAACAGAGAACAAGACAGATATTAGCAGTGCAGCACAGGAAAAATAGATTTTGACGGTCGTCAAGGTTAATGAGCAAACCATCAATAGTTATGTTATTGAGTGAAGCAGAGTCAGGTTGAGTTGAATAGATGATCAGTTTAAGATGCACTGGTTCAGTTATAAGGAAATAACAAAGTGACATTTAGTGATCTTCATCTGAATTTCTTTGTCTTTCAGAGTGTGGCATCAAACAATCAAGGCAGTTAGCAACATGGCTTTATGTGTAATCTTCCAAAATCAACTGCAAACAGTTATTAAAACTAGAACAGTATGTCTAGGAGGTTAAAAATTCACTATGGACAAAGGCTACTCACTAGCTCCAATGTAACTCTAACTTACTCCATGATAAGCTGTACAGGTGTCTGAGCCAAACCCAAAAGGGCATTTGATATGAAGAAACCACAATGGGAGGATTCCAGTCTCACCTGGTATATCAACCTCTTTAATCTGTAATGCTAGACTGTAAGTTCTCAACTGCAAGGCCTTCTGACCTCATGTATCAATTTATGCTTTTTCTGCAATCCCATTGGTTTGTTTCTGCCTTTCTTGAACGCCGTAGAATATATTGGCACAAAATTATAACAATAAGAATGCTATTATTCATCATTCGTCATTCTTATCTTCTGCTTGTTCAATGTTTATACAAGAAAACTGCTGTAAATTCAAAAAGGGCTGAAAGTTATACAATACTTCTGATACCTTTATAGCATGCTAATGCAGTCTTAGGATGAAGACACATAGAGCTACCAGTAGCAGCTTCTTGTTGTGACTATTAAAATAGACAATGCTGATCATTTACTGATAATTGGCTCTACATGTGATTTAACAGAGGCAATTCTCAGTATTGTCTATGGCAGGGTATTTTCTTGCTTTAGGGCTCTGATACACGGGGAGATTAGTCGCCCGCGGCAAAACTCCCTGCTCGCGGGCGACTAATCTCCCCGAGTTGCCTTCCCCCTGCCATCCCACCGGCGAACATGTAAGTTGCCGGCGGGATGGCAGACGCGGCGGCGCGATTTGCGCAAATCGCCGAAAAAGACTCGCGAGGCTTTTTCGTCGATTTCCCGAAATCGCCCCGCCGCGTCTGCCATCCCGCCGACTTACATGTTCGCCGGTGGGATGGCAGGGGGAAGGCAACTCGGGGAGATTAGTCGCCCGCGAGCAGGGAGTTTTGCCGCGGGCGACTAATCTCCCCGTGTACCAGAGCCCTTAGTAGCCGTGAAAAAGTAGCTGCTACTAGTAGGTGTATGTATCTTCACCCTAATGGATAATGTGATTGCTAGATGCTACAGTAAGACAGGATTGTAGTCACATAAGTAGGAAACACGTGAGGGATAAACAGATCTTAAATTCTGAGGTTTTACATTTAATTCACAATTTTTTTGAGGTTCCTTATGAAAGACGACAGCCACAAATTCATTAATGCTGTTTTAACCTTTCTTAAAAATTCTGTGTTAATTAGATTCCTATGGGAAGTGAGAAAACAAAGGAAAAATAAAATACCTGCCTTTGATTATGAATTAGCCGGCAGCTGTTTCTTGATACTGAGCATTTCATTTCCTCCCATTCACATTATTGTTACTGAGCATTCCATGAGCTATTGCTGAAATAATGACAGACCTTAGGATTTCAAATGCATCAGTGGGCTGCCCAGAGGACTATTAGCTGCTTTCCTCTTTGAGTCTAGTTTATGATACAGAATTAAAGGACCAGTAACACCAAATTAGGTCAACACTTAATTCTCCTCAAAACTGCTATAGTAGTAGGTAGTACACTTACTACCCCTTGAATTTTTTTTTAATCTTTAGCTTAAATTTTATTTGCAGAATTCCCCATAGTAGAAGGACAGAAAGGCAACGGGCAGCTTGAATTCCTCTGTGAGCTCAACTGGAAGTCAGCTTTGCATTAATGACCTAAAGCACATAAGCTTTTTATCAGCGTCTGCAGTTTAAATGTATGTTTCTATTTCTTCAGACAGCTTTGGGGGCTTTGTTGTGAGCATAAATTTAAACTGCAGATGCTGATAAAAAGCTTTCATGCTTACCATTAAAGCCTAATTGGGCTTTATTTATTAAATATTAAAAAATTTGTATACAGCTCATCCATATTTCTACCTTGCACATATATATATTTATTGGTAATACATTGTGGACTAAATGCTTTAACTCTGCTATGGTTCTAAATGATCAAATATTCTTTGCTGTGTCATCTTTAGCTTTTCCTTTTTCTCTGTAATAATAAAATAGTACCTTCTACTTGATCCAAACTAAGATATAATTAATCCTTATTGGAGGCAAAACTGTTCTATTGGGTTTATTTAATGTTTAAATGATTTTTTAGTAGACTTAAGGTATGGAGATACAAATAACAGAGAGACCTTTTATCCAGAAAGCCCTAGATCTCAAGCATTCTGTATAATAGCTTCCATATTTTAAATCTGAAAAGAGAATATCCACTTTCCATATTGCATACACACATAATCCTATCCACTTTCAACCAGTCATGTGATTCCTGCTCAGCTTCACTCAAAAACATTCAGAGCTCTGAAACCAGGGTCGGACTGGGGGGTGAGGGACCCACCGGAGCTGCCACCACAGGGGCCCGCACCCCCTCAAGGGACCCCTGCCGTAGTCCTCAAACCCCCCCGGGACCCCTACTGAGGACCCAACCCCTTCCCCTGAGCGCACTTACTTACTTAATCGCATTGGGAGAGGGGGGCCTGTGGGCCCTGGAGCACCCTGGCAGGGATCGGCTCTGGGCAGACGGGGCCCACAAGTGCCGGGGCCCACCGGGTTTTTTTCCTGGTGTCCCTCCGGCCCAGTTCAACCCTGTCTGTAACCCCCATTTTCTCTTAATGCTATTGCACATAACGTACGGATTGCTACTGCTCCAACCATGGATGGTCTACTGTTTTTACTGTTTTGTGGGTTACACAAGAGTTTTTACATCCTAAATGTTTTATTGGGTAATATACCATACTACTGCACTTCTCATTTACACTGTATGTCATGGGAAATTATCACAGAAGGTTAGTGTAAAGCTCTGCTCGGATTGAGTCAGGAACCACTAGGCCAGGTGAGCAGCTAGCAGACTTGCTGATTTCTCACCACTTGGCCTTTTCCAATCTGTTCCCAGCAGCAGCCTTATTGGTTTAATGGGGTCAGCCAATCAAGGCTGACCCTGCCCTATATAAGCCCAACTCTCCTCTCTTCCTGTTCCTGAGCAAGCCACTGTCTCTCTTTTCCTTGCTCTGGCTCCTGTGTGGTCCTTGCCTTGTTCCAGTCCTCTTCCTAGTCCTGTTTCCTGCTGTAGTCCTGATCCTGCACCTAGTCCCGTTTGACTCCAGTACTGTTTCATTCCTGATCCAGCTACAGACTCTTCACTTTCTCCATCCCTTTCCTGCCTGTCCCAGACTCTTAGCACTCTCCATCCCTTTCCTTCGTGTTCCAGACTCTTAGCACTCTCAGTCCCATTCCTTCCTGTCCCAGACTCTTAGCACTCTCTATCCCTTTCCTTTGTGTTCCAGACTCTTAGCACTCTCAGTCCCATTCCTTCCTGCCCCAGACTCCTAGCACTCTCCGTCCCTTACCTTCCTGTCCCATTCTCTTAGCACTCTCAGTTCCTTTCCTTCCTGCCCCAGACTCTTAGCACTCTCTATCCCATTCCTTCCTGTCCCATTCTCTTAGCACTCTCAGTCCCATTCCTTCCTGTCCCATTCTCTTAGCACTCTCAGTCCCTTTCCTTCCTGCCCCAGACTCTTAGCACTCTGCGTTCCTTTCCTTCCTGCCCCAGACTCTTAGCACTCTCTATCCCTTTCCTTCCTGTCCCAGACTCTTAGCACTCTCAGTTCCTTTCCTTCCTGCCCCAGACTCTTAGCACTCTCTATCCCATTCCTTCCTGTCCCAGACTCTTAGCACTCTCAGTCCCATTCCTTCCTGCCCCAGACTCTTAGCACTCTGCGTTCCTTTCCTTCCTGTCCCAGACTCTTAGCACTCTGCATTCCTTTCCTTCCTACCTCAGACTCTTAGCACTCTGCATTCCTTTCCTTCCTACCCCAGACTCTTAGCACTCTGCATTCCTTTCCTTCCTGCCCCAGACTCTTATCACTCTGCATTCCTTTCCTTCCTGCCCCAGACTCTTAGCACTCTGCATTCCTTTCCTTCCTGCCCCAAACTCTTAGCACTCTGCATTCCTTTCCTTCCTGCCCCAGACTCTTAGCACTCTGCATTCCTTTCCTTCCTGCCCCAGACTCTTAGCACTCTGCGTTCCTTTCCTTCCTGCCCCAGACTCCTAGCACTCTCAGTTCCTTTCCTTCCTGTCCCAGACTCTTAGCACTCTGCATTCCTTTCCTTCCTACCCCAGACTCTTAGCACTCTGCATTCCTTTCCTTCCTACCCCAGACTCTTAGCACTCTGCATTCCTTTCCTTCCTACCCCAGACTCTTAGCACTCTGCGTTCCTTTCCTTCCTGCCCCAGACTCCTAGCACTCTCAGTTCCTTTCCTTCCTGTCCCAGACTCTTATCACTCTGCATTCCTTTCCTTCCTGCCCCAGACTCCTAGCACTCTCAGTTCCTTTCCTTCCTGTCCCAGACTCTTAGCACTCTGCATTCCTTTCCTTCCTGCCCCAGACTCTTAGCACTCTGCATTCCTTTCCTTCCTGCCCCAGACTCTTAGCACTCTGCATTCCTTTCCTTCCTGCCCCAGACTCTTAGCACTCTGCATTCCTTTCCTTCCTGCCCCAGACTCTTATCACTCTGCATTCCTTTCCTTCCTACCCCAGACTCTTAGCACTCTGCATTCCTTTCCTTCCTACCCCAGACTCTTAGCACTCTGCATTCCTTTCCTTCCTGCCCCAGACTCCTAGCACTCTCAGTTCCTTTCCTTCCTGTCCCAGACTCTTAGCACTCTGCATTCCTTTCCTTCCTGCCCCAGACTCTTAGCACTCTGCATTCCTTTCCTTCCTGCCCCAGACTCTTAGCACTCTGCATTCCTTTCCTTCCTGCCCCAGACTCTTAGCACTCTGCGTTCCTTTCCTTCCTGCCCCAGACTCTTAGCACTCTGCATTCCTTTCCTTCCTGCCCCAGACTCTTAGCACTCTGCATTCCTTTCCTTCCTGCCCCAGACTCTTAGCACTCTGCATTCCTTTCCTTCCTGCCCCAGACTCTTAGCACTCTGCATTCCTTTCCTTCCTGCCCCAGACTCTTAGCACTCTACGTGCCCCTCTCTGTGCCACTTCTTCCTGTCCCTGGTTGTTCTCCCCTGAATTTGTCTAGCCTGTTCCTGATCTTCTATCACCCCTTTTCCAGTTGGCACGATTTCAGTCCTTGCCTGAAGTATCAGTAACCTTAATGCTCCATGTGTTATTATCCTATTATCCTTATATGTAAACACTGCATTCTGACTAATTTACATAAGTATAATATATTTAAGCAGTAAGAGCAACTATACAGAATTTTCCAATTAAGTACATTGGATTGATTTATCAGTAAAGGCTTTAGGCTTTGGTAAACTGATGAGGTTTCATATTTCTATCACTCTTATTATCTACAGTTGCGTATAGCACAACTGTACATACCTTGCTCGGTGCACCATCATCCAGACACAATGAGAAAAACTGACATGACGATGTAGCGTTTGCAATACAAATTTGCTGCCAGAGATGTAAGGAGTAAGTTGCTCTAGGCCACAAGGAATAAATCAGTCCCTAACCACTTAAACAGATACCTATTAAAATAACCATGTTTACTTTTGTCTGAAAATATTGTTAAATGATTTAGAGAAGTACATTTTTGGAGACAATTATTTTTCTGAAAAAAATAGATTTATTATATCTCTTTTATTTATTTTTAATCAAGGAAAAATACAAACATCAATCTGAAATTGGTGTCACAATCACAACATATTTTATAATAACAGTCAAAACTGTAATGCACTTATCTTGTGTGTGGTTATGGGGGATGTTAGTATAGGGGGTACAAGAAACAACAGGGAGTCAGCCAGTACTTTCCCATTTCAGTCTGAGAATTCCATTGTTCATTGTTTGGATTTACAGTAGATATTCCAAGGTGTCCAGACCGTGTCAATCTGATTGCTAATAAATCTAAGTACATTTTGTGTTCTTTTGATTCTTTCCGTTACCCCGTGAGTTGTAATAGAGGTTTGTGACCATTGCTTTTGTAGGAAGAGCTAAAAGAGAAAAGCGGACATCTAGTGCTACTGGAAAATGTCCATGTATCATCTGGAAAATGTCTTTCAAGTAAGAAACAGCCAGTGGGCTGATTCTTTGATAGCTGTGTTTGGGGATTGTAGATATTCCACTTCATATCCCCATATACTATTCCCAGTCTATCATGTATTTCAGGGTATCCTCTGTGTTTTGTAAAATTATTTGTCTACCTGCTTGGAAAAACTGGATAACTTTTTTGTGAGTCCATGAATGAAATAATACAGCAAACACATATCTTCCGTCTGCCTACAGGAGCATTATACATGGATATTTTTCCCACATAATAACTTGTTTTCCATGCTGGTATGAATTGAGAAATTCCTTTCTGGCACCAGGGATTTAAGATTCTGCTAGGTGTTAGTACTCAGTGCTGCTAAAATGCAGTATCGTAACCCAGTTAAATGGATTTTACTGCTGAACGCAACCAAAAACATTCTGACAAAATGACACATTTAATAAACTTTGATGAATGTGCCAGTAAATGCTTTCCTGAATATTGGAAAGTGTTGCCAAATAGAAAATAAAATTGAATTGCTGGGAGTCCTTCAGGAATTCCCCAATTTGATCTTTGCTGCTAAATACTGTATAAGGATGTACTAACTAGGGATGCATCAACTCCAGGATTGGGCTCAGGATTTGGTCTTTTTCAGCAGGATTCGGGTGAATCCATGTGCCTGGCTAACTGAATCCGAATCCTTTTTGTCACATACACAGAAGTTGAACATTTTTTTACCATGCGCTTCTCTTTAGCCCTTTCATGGCCTTATTTCTATGTGCAAACTAGGGTTTGGATTTGGTTCAGTATTCAGCCGACTCTTTCACAAAGGATTCGGGGTTGTGCCAAATCTCAAAATAGTGGATTTGGTGAATCCCTATTACTTACTAAACTCTTTAGTTGATTTAAGGAAAATATATATATGAAAAAATACCCATGGCTAATATCAAATTCTAGTTTTAGCCAAGACATAATAGTTTTAAAAATTAATTCATGAGAATTTTTCCCCCATACATTTTGTAGAGGCCTTTTATTAAGTGGAGGCATTATTTCACATACTTAAGTAAAGAGGTTTCATAGATCTGGAGAGCTTTCACTCACTAGGGATGTTTCTTGCTGATTAACATGTCCTTTAAAATGTCCTTGCAATTTATTCTGATGAAATATAATTATCCAGCAGACCTACTATGGGGAATATAACAAGCTACTTCTAGCTATATTTATATTATAGTCTTTATGCTATTATAAATTACTATCTATCTATCTATCCTCTGTGTATCATCTATCACTATATTTCTCTCGGCCTATGTATCTATCTGTTTATATTTTCAGCAATTCCTGATATCAATATCCATTTATTCATTTGTATATTCATTTGTAACCATTTCTATATTACATTTGAATTACTGTGTGAGGTTCAACTTGCTGATACAAAGATTTATGGTGTTTTGTCCATTACCATAAATATTTATTTCAGCAGTGTTTCAAGGACCTCATAGGAAGCAGTGATTTTCATCTCAGCATCTGTTGAAAAGCAGCCAGGGGCATGCTAAAAGGCACCTGTGTGTCTCTGTTCCTAGGCATAAATGTAGTTGGATCTAAGAACCATTGGATAATATCAGCCGCCTTTGGGGTACATGGGGCACATGTCTGCAAGTGCAGTGAGAAAAGTGCAATTTTGAATGTAATTGCCATATTTTGTTCCCACAATGCAGCATTTTTCTTTTGAATTCCAGCATTACTATGGTCACAAGAGGGTGATGCACTTAAAGCAGTTGCACCAGACACAGCACAATTGTGGCTGATTCACCAAAATAAACAGTTTTATGTGTGCTTTGCATGGAGGTGATGGTAGTCAGGTTCCCCTATGTCAATAGGCCCAGCAGCACTCGATTCAGATGGTAGATATGACTTAACAGAGCTGAGTCTAACTATACAGAAGTACAAGGAGTCCATTTCAACACAAGTACCTTTATTAAAATGGTGTTACGCAGAACTGAAGGTGGGAAATAGTGGGTAGCACAACTGCACTTGGGGATGTACACAAACCCTTTTATAGCTTAAAGACTGTTATATATTCTTCTTCCAGCTGCAGGTGCCATTTTTACCAACAGTGGGCCTGATTCACTAAAGTGCGATAACATTTATTGAAGCTTTTTTGCGTTAAAATAGACGCAATAATTAGCGCGCGATTCACCATAGTATTATCGCGTGCGTTAAGTCGCCATATCGCATGCGTTATTTTTTGCGCGACCACATGCGCTAGTTTTACCGCATGTGTTAATTTCCGCGCTGAAAAGAATACGATCGCATGATTCACAAACACTTAGGCGCGCTAAATATCGCATTGGTCTATGCGAAAATTAACTCCTACTACAGGCAGGCGAAAAATTATAGAAAAGTACAGTAAATGAGTTTTTGGCAATAAAATATGGACTTAGCAGTGTTATTTATTCAAGTATGTGTCTTTTTACTAAATTTTACTAAAGTCTTGGCATGTATGGAATTTTACTACTAATATACAGTACTATAGTGGTAAATCTTTAGTCGCCATAATATAAAGTACTATAGCGGTAAATATTTAGTCGCCATAATATACAGTACTGTAGCGGTAAATATTTAGTCGCACAAAATACATTACTAGGTATAATAATTATAGAAAAGTACAGTAAATGAGCTTTTGGCAATAAAATATGGACTTACAGTGTTATTTATTCAAGTATGTGTTTCCCCTAGAGTGACGCAGCCGCCAGTTTGCAGGGAAATGGTCATATTTAATACAGTAATTTTCTGCAAGTATTGGCGTGTATGGCTAACATGGTGTGCGTTCATTCGCACGACTATTTATATGCGGCTACAAGTGATGAAATGTTTCGCCAGGCATGGATTCGCAGCGAATTTTTGGACGTGCGGTGAATTTTTCCGTGGCAAATTTTTTCATGCGTTTCGCAAAACAATCTGCCAATGGCAAAATGCATGAAAAAACTCGCCACGCAAAAATTCACCGCACGACCAAAATTTACACAACCGTCAAAAAATAATAGTCGCGGGCAACAATTTTTTTGCCCGCACAATATTTTTGCCGTTTCGTGGATCTTTCTAAAGATTTGCTAATTTTTCACCAAAGATAACCAGAACACATTTGCTCATCACTAGTGGCTACTATTTATAAGCATCTACTATTTATATGATACCATTTATATGTGGCTACTATTTATATATACTATTTCTAAGCTACTATTCATATGCGGCGACTATTCGCGTGCGTTATTTAGCGCATGTACTGTCAAATACCGCTTGAAAATAGTCATCGCGAGTTAAAATAGCAATATCGCGCGTAAAATAGTGCAAGTATGCTTATAGTGAATCGTGCGACAAATCGCGAAAATTAAGACGCGATAAAATTTTTACTGCACGCTATAAATAGCGCACGTTTTATCCCACTTTAGTGAATCGGCCCCATAATGTGAAAAACCTTCTTGTTCTTTGTTACAAGACCTTTTCAACAGAGCTGATAATATTTCCAGCAGGGTCTGTTCCAAAAGAACTGTCCTGTCTGGACTGTGGGGCATTTTATAGTTATCTATTGCTCCCTTGGGAATTGTAATAAGTACAGGGTTGCAATGCAACAAACATAAAGATATCATGAACCTTTCACAGCTGCAGAATCTTCAGTAAATCTTATGCTAATTGCTACATAAACATGATAATTATAAATGGTACTTTAACATGATGGGGATATTAGATCCAAAGCACAACACAACATTCCCTGACGTTAAAGAGGGGTATATTATATCAAGAGAACGTATGCGTTAGCATGGTGTGTATCTGTACCTGTGTAAGTAGATAAAGCTAAAGGATTAGAGAGATAGTTATGTCTATAGAAAAATGCAAAGCAAGGCCAGCAAATATCTAAAAGCTACAGATGAAGCACATTTTATTTAGGCTTATTAAATGGCGTGTGCAGTAAGCGAGCCAGGGAAAACAAAACATTGTTGATGCATTAGCATTGATGTAGCAATGCTGATGTCTTTTTGTCTTTTGTCAACACAAAAATGACATTTTGCCTGATGTTTGAACTAAGCCTATAGCTATGTACCTTCATAGTGTCATAGAACACCTTGGTATCTCGTGTCTAGTGATAACTGACAGAAGAACAACTTTATAATGCTGTATATAATATCCCATACAAGAAGTTAACTATATATTTTCAGAAAGCCTATATATATATATATAGAAAGCCTATATATATATATAGAAGTAGAAGTTGCCATGCAGTGCTGCGTATCAGTAGCAAGCAATATGAGGAGACACCTAAAAATATAATTGTAGGGAAGTGATTACTTTTATTAGATAAGGTACATATGCATTATGTAAAATTCCAGATCAAGGTTTAACAAAATAAAAGGACAGGATTACCCAATAGATTTCCAATATAATCCCTTCAGTGTTCGCTAAAGAATAAGGAGCGTGCAAAAGTAAAGCTGGGGTGGAAGTGGGGAATGGAAAATAGAATACCAATCAATCTCTGTTTGACTTTGATACAGTACTTTCCATTATGACTTGTATGGGATTCTTAATGCTACATGTCTCGCCATCTGGAAAAAATGCCAGTTCATTGCAGTCCTTTCTGGTTACACTAATATTACTCAATACACTCATACACTGACATATGCCTGGATAGTAAGCACATAGGATAAAGCAAGTCCTTAATAAATCATTAATCGATGTGGTCCATTCTCAAAAGTAAAACTTAACTGAAGAACCTCAGATAAGTCTTCTGGCTTTTATGCCCTATAGCTTACTGCACATGCCCTGTGCAAGAGAATTAGGGTGGCAGTTATTTTGTTAATATCACAACTTTTAGCAACTCTTGGCATTCATATACCCACACTGAACATTACTGAACACTGCCCACATCCTTTTCACTCATCTTTTAAATCGCTCTTTTACTGCTGAAGAATAACCTGAACTCATTTCCACTTGTTGGTGCTACAACTGGACAGAAGCCCTCCCCTATAAGAGAGGCAGAACAACTATAAACTCTTGTGCCTCCACCCAGGGTCAGGCCTCCACCCAGGGTCAGGACAGACTGTGCTGTAATATTCCTTTCAAAGCTTCTTTGATCTAAACACTACTCTAAGGAGAGGTTTATTTGCAGCAATGCTGTACATTTCTCTCTACTTTCCTCTGCAGGCCTTCCTTTCAGCTCATAGCTCCCACATTCCTGTCCCTGCACAGAACCAGTAGAACAAACAAGTGTTGCTCCAAAGCAGAGGGAATAACAGAGAGAATAGGAAAAGTACCGCCAGGTATCCTCAGCCTCTCTATTCTTCTAAAGTGGAATTCATGAAAAAGTAAAAAAAAAAGCATACATTTCCGTTTACAACTGGCTCATACAGAGCTGCGTACATTCTGTTTTTATTATAGATATATTGTACAGAGTACAGAAGTACAAACTTTTTTTTATAGGTAAAAAAACTGTTTATATGGAGTTCAAGAAGCACCCAAGATATTTTGGGCATCACATGCAAATACCATACCCTGCGCATATAATTGTCACAACAACTTGAGTAGCAGAACGCACAAACAGAGCCCTCTCTAATGTACAGGGCCTCATTATGCCATTGTGTACAGCACCTAGCACCTTATGCCCACCGAAAGGCACAACAGGTGCATTGTAGGACAATGCAGCACTTTCTGTATAATATTTTTACATGTGAAAGTTTGTGGTCCTAGTATCACACCTGCTATGTTAAATGAACTCCAGTTCCTCACAATCAGTTATAATAAATTAAAGTCAATGCAGGTTTGCAGGATTTATACACATGATAGTATGGGTAAGCTTTACGCTTGTAGGGTTCAGCAATATGGTGTATACCTGCATAGCCCACATCTGTGGATCACCCCCTTCCCTAGGGCCTCACTTTGCCACAAATAGCACATGGTTTAATTTTAATATATCAATGTTAATAATATATGAAAGTTAGACAGAAAGACAAACACTAAAAATCAAGCAACTGACACATCGTACTACACATCAAATGGAGGATGACTTAAAGAGATGCAACTTGCTATAAACAATACAATGAATGGCTGTCTTCTATTTTTAAAAAAAGAAGTGCTATAGAACAGAGCTGTTTGACCTTGTAAAGGTGTAATTCATCTTGTATTCTCCCGAATGCTAAATTAGCAGGAACATCACAAGCAGAAGGATCAATGTCTAACCCAGTCTTGAAGAAATGTGGCTCAGATCTGTTATAAGGGGAATCCCCTGTTTGCAAGCCTGATTGACTTGACATCCATCAAATCAATTGTAATTGCCTCAGGGTATAGGAACAAATGCCTGCCATATTTCAAGGCAATGATAATATTTTCAGGACACTTCAAAACTGTCTGACCCTTTGATCCTGGAAAGCCCAAAAGCTATTTCTGAGGGAGATGTATTTGTTATACATGTTAAAAGAAGAACTAAAGCTTTATTATTTATTATGATGCTGGATGCAAGTACTAGACTTAGGGGTGCAGAAGTGTGCCTGTACCTAGCCATGGATTGCTCCATAGAGCAGACGTACAGCACTCACCGACTTGCATGTCTGACTGGAAATTTGGAAATCCGGACAGGCATTTTTAACCCAGACAACCCTTCTAAAAACCTAGCAATCCAGATGAAAGCCAGACAGGTGGCACCCCTACTGCCTCCACCTCCCACACAGAAAAAAAATTCTTATACCTGAAAACAAATAAGTAACTTGAGAATACAGACAGGTGTTAAACAAAGTAGTACCTAAAGCACAACAAGCTTCACAATTGCTTGATAATATTTTAATATTTTGCCACTGGTTTAACATTTCAGTTCCCTGTGAACAAGCAGTATAATGTATTATTAACAAACACATTAAAATATCCTATAGAGTGGACACATATTAACAGAAAATGATACAAATCATAACTCCGATAAAACCATTTGGGAACAAAGATTGGAGATTTGCAGGCCTCATGTGTTTAATATACTTTGGGCTTTTTGAGGAGCATCTCTTTATTTCTACCTCTATGAGACCCTAGTATTGAATCAATTACTTTAAACTAGACAAGTAGATAAATAATCCATAAAAAAAGCCACAGAAAGTAGGAATGCTTGCACACAAAGATGCTCAAATGGCATGGATCTAGCTGGTTATTCAGTCAGATGCAGAAGTCCAGCTCATGCAGTTTTGGTTAGGCAAATAATTTGATACACATGTCATATCAGGGCAGTCAGGTCAGTAGTTGACTCTGTTCTCTTGTACCCATTAACATTTTGATCAGCTGAATCTTTCATGAGGCCCACACATGCAACTAAGAACATAACCGTGTGGTTGGGTGGCTAGCATATGGCTGCTCTAAGAAAACAGCTATGTAGTAAAACCTGAATTGCTCTGTGAAAAATGGAAATCAAAATAATGAAAATAATTGCTTTTATTTGCTGCTGAGTTTTATTTTGTCATGATTACTTGATAACAAGTATTTGTGAAAATTAATATTACACGGAGTCAAGACAGATCACAACAAAATCACAACAAAATAAACTTCAGCATTTACAGAAAAGTAATGGAATTTTCATTACCAATTATACAAAATGTTTTGGTAGGGAAAGTTAAAAAAATCGTAAAGGTTAGTAATAATCAGTTTCATACCAGAGAGTATTCTCAGGAATAGCAATCTTTTTACTCTATGTAGGTCGCTAGTGATGAGCGTTTTTTTTTCGCCAGGCATGGATTCTCAGCAAAATTCCTCATTTCACCATCAGAGAATTTTTTTGTAAAACTGCGGCAAAATTTTTGGCGCAAAAAAAGACACAAAGACGATAATGTTGCAGAGATAAAAATGTAGCAGAGACAGAAAAGTCGCCAGACAAAAATGTAGCTGATACAAAAAACACCCATTGATTTAAAATTTGTCAAAGGGAAAATTTTGTCACCTATTGACTTTAATGAGTTTCAAAAAGTTTTTGCCGAAGTGAAGTGGGACAGATTTGCTCATCACTATAAATCACTAGTAATGAGAAAAACTAGCTGATTTCAGTTAGGTGTTTTTGTCAGGGACGATCTAAATGGAGCACAGGGTTTTGTGCAGGCTTCCTGCTCCCTCGGATTGACACTTGCTGGATGGCAATGTAACACAGTACCTCTAATTCTACCTGTCCTGATGTTGATGCGTTGATGTCAGAAGTGTAAATCTTGAAGCAGGCAAGCTTGACACAATAATGACAGGCCACATGTTTTTTATTCTGACAAAACAGACCGAATGGAGAGAATTCTAGCAAGGATTTCACCGTAAAACCATACAACAAGAAAAAGTTCACTCATCCCTATAAATAACCCCTTGTGTGACATAGTCCTGGGCCACATGTGCATTACATACACCAGCATAGCCCTTATGTAGCTAGCAGCAGGGAGGATCAAGCTATAATTACAAAGTATACCACAGCAAATGGCTCACAGGGTGGCATGCCTGCAAGTAAGCATGGTGACGTCAATGGCTACATATCTGAGAGGCCCACAGTAACTGGATGCACTGTACAAGTATCTTATTGATCACAGATCTGTCAGTATGTTTAGTTGTGGCCAAAGCCAGCATGTATATAGGGCCTATAGCATTCACCAATAATTGTCCATAGGAGTCTGGGCAATGACTTTTCAGCTACTTTCTTGCAGTGTTAAATGCCAATGACAAAGCTTTAGCTAATCTTGGCAGATCTTGGCAGAACTTCTCCCCAAAAATGCCACTTTAAAGGGAGGGTTAGTACAGCCGGCTTTGTCCTATACAGGACAGCTGAAAGAAAGAATAGTACAACACTTTGGGGCCGATTCACTAAAGTGTGATAATGCTTATGATGAATCGGGACTTATTTATCGCATGCTTTTTAACGCAAAAAAGCATGCGATAAATAAGTCCCGATTCATCAGTCATTTCGCATGAGTTAAAACGCATATCATATCACATCGCAATGCGTTATTTACCTCACATAGATATAATACTAACGCATGATTCACAAACACATATGAAGCGTTAAATGCACTAAATATCGCATTTCTCTGTGCGAAAATTAACACCTACTTGGGGCAGACGGTACTTACAGAAAATGGTGGTTCGTAAGCTTTTGGCAACAAAACATGGACTTTACAGTGGGATTTTTTCAAGTATGTGTTGGCCCTAGAGTCATGCATCCTCCAGTTTTCAGGGAAATGGTATTTTTCAGAAAAGTAGTTTTCCGAAAGTAATGGTTACATGCGTAAAATCATGCGCTAATATAGCAAGCGCCGAAAGATATTGCGAGCAGCGGGAAATAACACAAGAAAAACACTCATCGCAAATTAAATAACGCAAAGAACATTGCGTCTAAATTCTGACACCTGTCCTTTTAATGAATCGAGCGTTAAGTCGCAAAAAATAAGAAGCGATAATTGCGTGGGGGGGGGGTGTTGGTCACGCATGCACGTTTGCGCAGCAGGGAGGGGCAGGGGGGGGCACCGAATGGGGGTGGCCTCGGGGCGCCACCAGTTGAAATCCGGCACTGACTGTAGTGAATCGGCCCCTTTGTGTTTTGTTTGCTAAAACATCATACTTGTCCATTTATCTAACAAACTGACTGATCATAAAAACTGCATCATGAAAGGTAACAAGTGCAGAACATAAAAAACCTTGACTCCTGACAGGCACCAACAACTCTGGTCTGTGGATGGAATAAACATCACAGGTGCTCAATGTTCCTGACTCTAGAAAATGCTTATTTTTTCTGTATGTTCCTTAGCTCCTTCCTTTTGCACGTACAGCCCATCAGCAATACAACTGCTGTGCAACACTCACTGCACAAAAGCAACAGGATTTCTGCTTAATTACCAAAGCTGCTGGCACAACTATTATAATAATCAGCGGTCAGGAAACATGAGCTTTGTTGTTCTACAGAACAGAGCCTAATCTGGCAGGTTTGACTCTGCATTGCATTACTGCTTCACCGGAAGTTAATGCGTGAAAGAAATATTAATTAGAACATGACATGTATTCTGGTTAGGTTTTTATGCATCAGCAATTTAAGCAGCAGAACACAGGGTGAAATCAAACATCTGGCATCAGTTTGTACCTCTAGGAGGAATATTTAGCTAATGTACATGATTGCATTAAAAAAATGTCGGCAATAGATGGAAATTAAAAGACTTAATGGGTCGTTTTCATAACAGCATGTGCAAAAAAGGCACACTGCATTCTAGCATTGCCTCAGGACTCTGTGCAGGTTTGACCTGGGCTAATGGGATATCAAGAGGGTTTTTGAGTTGGAGGCCCCGGGTGGGTGTGGACACCCCAGGACAACTCTGTCTTCATGCTTGGCTTTTTCAGAGCACTGACACCTGACAATTGCCCCTCCAATACAGCTCTGACTGAGGGGAGAGGCACTTACAGTATGTGTATTGTGTATGTGCACAATCCTAAAACATGCCCAATTCCTTACCTAGGACTGCTATTTCCTACTTGTCACTGGGGCGGTGGACCTTTAAATAATACATAATAAAAGAATAAATCCCCGATTTTATTTAGTTTATTTTATGTTTAAATAATTTTTTAGTAGACTTAAGGTCCCCATACACTGGCACCTACGGGTGGGCGATATCGGGAGAATCCAGGGTAATTCGATTGTTTGGCCCTGGGGCCAAACGATCAGATTACAATGATGGGCATAGGAGAAGTCGGTCCGGGGACCGCATCAACGAGCCGATGCGGTCCCCGAACCGAATAGATTTTCTAACCTGCCGATTGAGATCTGGCCGATTTCAGGCCAGATATTGGTCGGGCAGGCCCGTCGGGAGTGCTCATACACGGGCCGATTAGCTGCCGAATCGGTTCAAGGGACTGATATCAGCAGCTACTATCGGCCTGTGTATGCGGAGATCCAACTTATGAAAAGATCCTTTATCTGGAAACCCCCCCAGCATTCCGGATAACAGGTCCCATACCTGTATGACCAAATGTTCATTTTTAGACCAGAATTATAGCCAGTGTGGATTTTTGCATATTCGCCGTCCCCATCTTATGATAGAGTGTTAATGAGTTATATCCGTACCATAGGGTGCTCTCCCCAAAGTGACGTAAAGAGCAAACTCTCCATTACAACCAAAGATCTTCCATATAAATGCATGAAACCCTCTGTTGTGGTTTTACAGAAAAGGACATTTTTAGTCAACCCTTTAGAATCACAAACAACAGAGTTTATGCAAAATGCCCAATAGTAGCCACATTTATATATATATGAAAATGTAATAAAATGTGAATAAAGTGTGTTGCATAATGTATGCCATATTGTAAGGGTGGTGGTTGAACATTCTAAGCCCTTTGTTATTAATCCAGTTACTGTACAAGTTTTCCCAGCATACCTGCATGTTCCCTAATAGTAGCTGAATGGTGTAAATGCATGGATATCAAGACAGGTATTCAGTAAGCAGCAAAAATTAATATATTGTTTACACAAATTTTAATAGCGTTATGTTATTTTGTGGCACATTAAGAGAACATATTTAATATATTTATACTGTTTATATGTTCAATGCATCATCTTATTTTGCCTCATCTTAGGTTCCTTATCTTTGCTCTCTTTGTTAAATCAGCCACAAGCATTTCAAGCAGTGGTGTAGTACATTTTAATGAGCTTTTCAGATAAATGGTATTTGATCCTGCTTTGTCCCGTGAGACAGTGGCTCTGATCCTGTGAGTATCTATCTTGAATATCTGCCCATAAAACCAGATAAGACTTTTGTTGTCCGCCAGAAAGGAAACAGAAATAGTCGCATGAGAACCAGGTAATCGATTCCCCCTTTCAAGCAAAAAAACAGCTAATATCTATTCCAGCAAAACAGTAAAAAAGATTTCAAAACAACACTACTTTATACAATATTATCTCCAGGAACTAGATGGTCTAGAACCAGGAACCATGCTGGCCACTACTCCTCATTGAGGAGCCACGGGGGCCTCAAACTTTTGGTGCTGAGGTTAAAAACCTTTGGGCATTTTGCAGTCCTGTGCCAGTCCTCCATTTTTTTGCGAATTGTTGTGAAATGCGCATTGTGCAAAATGGCTAGCAAATGATATTGAGGTTTACGTGAGCATGGCTACTGTGCATGTTTGTTGTGTGTGAATATATCAGCAATTTTCACTTTACAAATATAAAATCACTATTTACAAAATCCTTTTAGCGAATATTTTTTACACCACAAGTTGTGGCGTAATTCTGACGCAGAGTGCGCACATAAATATTCACAATTTGTCATTATGCCATATTTTAAAAACTCTTTCAATTGTGCAATCGTTCGGTGGATAAAAAATATGCAATTATGTTTGTACATTAAATGCAGCAATCTTGTCCAGCTTTATAAATATAAACACGAGCAGGGTAAATATGTTCACTGTGCAAATAATTCTGCACTGCGCAAACTTTATAAATGAGCCCCAATTACTTTTCCCCCTCTGGGCTGTTGGTACTTTAAGATTTCTCCTGTACCCTGTGTTGGATCATTGTGCTCTCTGCCATCGCCAAGCCTTTTGCGTTCCTGTCAGGGATCCTGAGCCCGTTCTGCCCTTGTTTGACCATTAAAATGTTAATTGAATTCTCTTTTGTCTGCCACCAGCGCCAGGAACTAATGGTAGGAAGAAGAGGCCAGTGCCTAGGGTACCATAGGCATCTACCTCTTGTAACTCAGGCCCTGTGCCAATCATATCAAGATTGAATTGCAGGAGAGAGGAGTTGCCAAGCTGAAACATGGTAGGAGTGGGGGTGCATAAGCAGTAGTGTAAAAGGGAGAGGGGTTAACTGGGGGAGCAAGAGAGTAGTTGATGAATTGGACTTTGTTTGTCTGCTGCCTGTCCAAAATATATTTGATCTGCTTTGTCTTTATTTTTATTATTAAATTATTTTTTTGATCAATACCACATTGGCACTAGTGATTAGGGGATTTTTTTGCCAGGTTTTGCTGCAAAACAACAGAGTTGTGCCTTGTGACTAGGACTTGCTAATAAAATATGCCATAAAAAGTTTTTTTAGAAGCTGCTGAATGTATCCAATGTTATTAATTTTGGACAAAATCTGATCACTGATCCAGGAAGAGCTCTGATTGTTATTTTGGTATAAGAAAAAAAATAGATTTTTTTTGGTGTTGGCTTCAGTATTTTTTTGGCCCTCCTTTGTAGCATTATATACCGTCATTGTAAGGCAGTTCTTGATGGACTTAAAGATATATGTATTTGATTAGAGCATCCTGATAAATCTTCTCTATATCTTTAACACTTAACACTTTCTGTAAAAATAAAAAGGCAAGAAAAAGCCATGTACATATCACCCTAGCACCATCCAAAAAATCAAATGCAATGCTGACGGGTTTGCCTGTAACCCTAGGAAGAGACACAATATCAAACAGAAATTAGAAATGGTAATTTTCTATATATCATATTAAATAAATTATAACTAGCCAGCCATCAGGCAGGAGACCATTTGTCTAATATATTATTATTTGATTGAATTTACAGGAATGAGGAAAATACAAGTGTGCTTCTCTTGCAGCGGTGACTATTCCAGAAGGCTAAACCTCATGCTCACTTTGATTTGAGCCCTGAAACCTATTTTACCCTGTTGTTGCATGGTTCCAGTGGCAATAAATGTATCTTCACATGCATGGCATGTATGTAAAATATGTATGGAAATATGGAGAAATGAAATCACCCTGATTACAGTATTATGGGCCAGATTCAGGAAAACATATTTCAGGATATAACACATGGAAAACAAAAAAAGGAAAGTTGTGCTCAACCACTGAATTTTAAACCATTAGACAGGGGTTGTGACCACAAAATATAGACAACAAGAAATCCTCTGCACTCACCCATTATCAATATATATAGGACATTAAGACATTCTGTGCATTAAGCTACCAAGAGATTCCTTCCCCTTAGCCCCTTAAAACTTAGCCCCTTTGCTAAATGTATATTGAAGCAGTAGAATTCTTAATGATTCACATAAGTCAGTGTAGGACTGGCCAGAAGGGATGACTTTTACATACTGTAGTTGGCCAGCTTGAAGTTATTGCAATATATGGACACACAATCCCTGTTTTGCTTAAAGGGGAGAGCATTGCTTGGTAGCTCAATGCACAGAATGTCTTAATGTCCTATATATATTGATAATGGGTGAGTGCAGAGGACTTCTTGTTGTCCACATGGAAAACTCCATTGATGTCTATGGGAAAATATGGAACTGAATTAGTGAATATGATTTTTGTTATTGAATCTGTATCTGTATCTATGTATGCAGGTGTTAACAGGTACAGAGTATCTGCAATTACAAATTTGTGACTGCTGTTTATAGGCACAGCATATGATTGCACAAGAGGCTTATTTATTAAGTCTGCCTAGATTTGTCCCAGTACAGTTAGCATCCAGTAACCCACTTCAAGTCTATTGCAGGTTGAACTGTAGTTGGTAGCTAGTCTAGAACAAGTTTTTCAGGTGTTTGTAGGGGACATGTACTGGACAGATGGATATTAATGCATGGGACAAAATCAGTACATACTTATGGAGTATAGTTTTATGCAGATGGACTATATTTGACTATTGCATAGACACAGCAAACGTACTTATGCAACACAGAATCTAGCTATTTCCTCTCCCTGCACTTTAACAGAGATTGCTATTGCTAAACAGTCACATATTTGACTTAAATAAAGCATATGAACTCGGTGTTCCCATTAGTATGTCATTTTTCTCTCAGCATTTCAATGTAATTTAAGGTAGCTGCTGAATTACATGACATTCTTCAGCTTTCTAGTTTACAAGACTGTTGAATGAAGAGAAATTGGGCTTACCTCGCAGTGTCCTGAAAGCTTGTCAATACACCAGTTCAGTCAATAAAGCCATAACCTTTATGGCTGTGACAAGTACATTTTATAATTGAAGGAATAAAAGCGAGACAATTGGCCAGTATTGATGGCAAAAACATAAGGTAATAAACTGATAGCTAATGGAAGATGGTCAGTTTGCCAGATGGTAGGAACAGTGAATTACTGGGGACGATGCACATGTATTGTACTAATGCACAAGTAACATAGACAATAATCCTAAACCCCATGCTTACACATATCCCTAAACAAGCACACAATATATATATTAAACTAATACCAGATATCTGATCTCTCACACAGTAGAAATGATCTCCTGGCAGTTTATACTCCATTGAGAATAAATAGACACAGAAAATCTGACCTGTCTTCATTTACTTGAAAAATTATATAAATAAACTAGGGGTGCTTACTTTAAAAGATACAGTCAATTCTAGCAAAAAAAATGACCACTTGCACCTGGAATTGTGTCCCAAGGCTATGTATTAATGAAGGAGAGCATGAACAAAAGAGAGGAAAATGGCACCTGTACCATGTTTGTGCGGAGTAATAAAAATTTTCTGAAACACCATTGTCTAATGGACTTCTACTGAGTCCTAATATGTGTCGGGGGGGGGGGGGGGGGCAGACACCACAATCTTTTTGGTCATAGAAGTTTGTAGCTTGACCAGTTTCTGCGGTTGTGGTCAGGATTTCTACATTTAAATATATAAGATCATCTCTTCATCCATGCTGTGCAAAGGACAACAAAACATAAATACTCTTGTCTGGTCCCTGGGTCATAATTCTCAAACTGTACCAAAAATATTGTGAATTGAACAGACTGATGGCTGAGCTGTAAAAAACACAGGTTTATAAGACTGACCCTGAAAGTCCTAAAAGACTCAGGTGTAATTTACACTAAAGAATGCAGAGTAATTGGACATTTTTTCCATTTGCATTCTGCATTCTCCTGTTTACAAATGGCTGTAGACCTCTGTGCACAGAGACCTGAGGCTATCCCTTTAAACAGAGCACTATCTGCATTAGCCATTGCTCTATCCAAAAGTTCTGGGCGGGGGGAGGCTCTTAGGCACCCCAAGACACGCAAATTCAGAAGAGGCAGAGGGCTCTTGGTGCAGGATTCCCCCTTAGTGTTCTTGCACTTCAGTTCTGGGATCCCTAAATCTATTTTTGAAAAAATAGAATTCAGACCCAAATATTTTTCTAAACAGCTCTATTCGTGACCACTATAGGACTGGTACCATCAGATGGTATGAAAAGTTACATTAAGCTTAGCCTATACAGAGATTTACTTACAGGAAAGCTTATCATCCCAGTAAGTAGTTTTGATTTCCCTCTTGCTAGTTGAGGTCAATTAATAAGTCTCTCTCCAGCGCTGAGTGACACAAAAGAACTTGTGATTATTATTATTATTCAAAGTGCCCTTTGCATGGAGTATTAAAACTCATTGGTTCTCTGACAAAAAACTCAGTATGAGAGTACACATAATAGCTTGGACTGCGCGTGCAGTCATTACAGAGCCTTTCATCTCATCCGCTCCTAATGAGAACGGTATCCATTCCTTTAGCAGGTACTGTAATTAATCAGTTCCCTGGCTAAGTGCAGCAGAGAGGCCAGGTTTTTGTGGTCTTCTTCTGTCTGGCTGTACAGAAAGCCACACGGAAGGAAGTGCCAATCAGGCCGGTGATCTTCTTTTTGTATATATACTTTCCTAATAGAAAAATCTTACAGTGACTAGGGAATCTATACACTAAAAATATGAATTATACATTATATACTGTGTATGCTTGTCTTCTGATTGTTAAGGGTACTACAGGCTGTATTAATGGTCTGGACTAGCAGAAACACTGCACTTTAAAGAATCACCAAATCTAACAAGAGTGCAGACACCATTCATTTGCTATATCCCTCTCTTCTCCCCATCCCTCAGTCTATTTCCAGTTTTATTATAATAGTTATACTGTATATGGTGCCAGGATATTCCATAGTGCTTTACAGAGAGATTATATATTATAAACCTCAGTCCCCGCGGAGTTTACAAAAGATGGTAAGAAAGTAAAAAGTGAGGCATACACTTTAACACCCCCTGCTGAAAAGTCAATTTGAGATTAACTGGAGAATCTTTTTTATATTCTCATCCAAATCTGATTCAGTAATTTCCCTAGGCTTTGCATATTTAATGTAACTCTGAGTTGTTGGAGTCTGCCTCTGCCTCAGACATTCATTTACACCTGAACCATGCACTAACCTGGATCTACATGAAATAACACAACATTTGCAAATAACTACAATCGTGAGGCTTCATCTGTACTGAGGTGAATAATTCAGTGTCTTTCTAATTATGATTGACACAAATAAACTGCTTATTATTTCCATAAAACCTGGCCATTCAGAGTGCCCTTAGGACTGAGAGAAGTATCAGTTTAAGAGACATGAGGGAGCAGAGGCCTCAGCTGTTTTACATAATGAGAGTGAAAACTATTAACCTAGAGACATGCAGGTATACAGTCGGAACAGGTCTGCCCTCTGTATACTTATTCCCATACACAAAAAATAACACCAGATTCTTGGAATTTGGTAGACAGTTTTTCAGTGACCATGCCACACACAGCATTACTATTATTTTGGTGTATTTTTTTCGAGTCGGGCTTGCATTTTTTTGAAAAGGTAACTAAAGCAGAGCTGTCAACTAACCCCCATGTCTTGAGGAAGTTATTGATCCAGTCCTGGTTTTTAGGCCTGAATTCTTCATCACACTAAATCATAACATGAAATAAGGTCTTAAAAAGCCTGGAGAAGATCATTGTCTCCCTCATGACATGGTGTTGGTTGGATGCTCTGCTAAAGGATCAACATGTTTATGTCATGTTAAATTCCCCACCAACCCCAGTGCCAACTTTAGCCTTATGTTCTAGCTGCATGACTTGCACAAAAATGCAGTGTGTGTTCTAGCATGCTGGGGTTGACTAGGGGCCTAGGCCCACCGGGTGGCCAGCATGACCCTGCATTTAAGTTGTTTGCTCTGCTGCATTTTTCATAGCTGGTGGCTCTTTTTTTTAATGTTCTTCAAAGATATTTGCCTTGCACTAAAGAAATTATACTGTAACTGACAAAGCTATTAAAAGAAAAGGAAATCCCAATTTACTGACTATTAATAGAAAAGGAAATCCCAATTTACTGACTATTAATAGAAAAGGAAATCCCAATTTACTGACTATTAATAGAAAAGGAAATCCCAATTTACTGACTATTAAAAGAAAAGAAAATCCCAATTAACTGACTTAATAAAATTCAAAAATCTTATGTGAGACATGTGTACATGTGAGAGTCTAAAGCTAGCCAAATTCTACCAGATCTGTTCACTTGGCCACCTTTTTTGCCCTGCAGCCTACAGAGGCCCTTTGAATGTATAACACTTGCCAGATACAATTTTCAAACCTGCCTCACTGATAATAGATCAGTTGCAGAGGACTGCCAATGGGCACCATACACTGACCAATAAGCTGCTGACTAGGTCTGGAGTGACCAAGTCAGTTGCTTTTATTGGCCTGTGTATGGGCACTTTTAGTCTGCCAATGCTTGCCTTGAAAAAATAAGTGTGTTACTTTTTTCCCTGCTCTGATGCATTTTTTCCTAAAATGGGCTTGTGACAAAAATGTAGTGCTTAAATTCACTGGAGGATGCCAACTTATTTGCACGATCCAGTGAACTGGGATTACCTTGTCATTTAATACTGTTAACAACAGCATAAACTTTTCTTACAAAAATAATACAGGTGTATTTGTGGGGTGCTTAGTCCAGAGTGTTGGCAGAATGTCGACTCAGCATATATATGTTGCCCAAGGCAGATTGTAACCTCTGAGTTTTCCATGGCTACACCTTTGTGCCACCTGTGTCATACCTGCATCATAATAAACAAAAAAGCCCAATAAATATAGCCGCCTATCTGTGTACTACACATATAAGTCACTGTATAGATGGACAATAAAGTCATGCTTTTCCTTTAATATATTCCATTCATCACACTCTTCCCTTGCACAGGGCCACATAAACAGATACTGCATACTGTACAGCCTAATAGCTAAGGAATTGGTGAGATTATATGCAGATACCATTGGGGTCAAACCTCTAACCTGAATTTTTTAGTCTGCACCTTACATAAGTGTAACTTTTCCACAACATAACATACAAATATAGATTTGCACCAGAGCAGTAAACCATAGCAACTAATCAGCAGTTAGTACTGACCTGTATGCCTTAAGTAACAATTCTTAAAAATGGCAGAAAAACCTTGTGCCAAGTGTCAAATAAAATGAACAGAAAATTATACCTCTACGTTCCTTTGCCTGATGTATCTACTATGTCATGACTTGTGGGTGAAACAGAACCATTACAATTATCCTCCTGTTTCTCCAAATAGTCAGTCATGTAGGCTGGAATTATGTCAAGCGAGAATTTGCTTTTATAGAAACCATTGGGGAAAAAGCATTACAGATAATGAAAAGGCTCTGAACAAACTGTGACTGCTGGCATTGCCATATTCAGGGGACATAGCTGGGGTCTCCATCCACTACAGTCCATATGTTTTCATTTTTTATCACAAAAGTCAAATACATTTTAATGGAAAAAAAGAAAGTAGGCAAAACAAGTTCTGTAAGGCATGGGGAATTTATTTTCAAACTTCTATAAATACTTTTTACATATGTTTTAATACTACAGTAGTTGGACTTCTCACCTAACATGTAATTAGGTTCTCTTTGCAAACAACAGTGTTTTAATACCGCTATGGGATCTCTTATTCAGAAACCCAATATCTAAAAAGATCAGAGTTCGAGAACATATATTTTATAGATTCAGCAAATCATTTTTGTTAATTTTTGTCCTCTACTCTTAAACAATTAAACCTTGTACTTGATGGGGACTAAGCTGCATAGATTCATATTGGTGGCAAAACAATCCCATTGGGTTTAATGTTTAAATGTTTTTATAGACTTAAGTTATAGTGATTCAGATTTTGGAAAAAAATCTTTACCTAGAAAAGCCCACGTCTCACTTATTCTAGATAACAGATCCTATTCCTATATATGAAAACAGTGCTAAAATAGTGTCACTGTTGTAGTTCCACAAATACCCCAAATATTCCTATATATGAAAACAGTGCTAAAATAGTGTCACTGTTGTAGTTCCACAAATATCCCAAATATTCCTATATATGAAAACAGTGCTAAAATAGTGTCACTGTTGTAGTTCCACAAATATCCCAAATATTCCTATATATGAAAACAGTGCTAAAATAGTGTCACTGTTGTAGTTCCACAAATATCCTTCCACAAATATCCCCCCACAAATATCCCCCCTGCCCAATCACCACCCCCACTCATGTTCAGTGCTTGCTGCCTGCAAGTAGGAGAGCAGCTGTGGAGAGGGGGATTTTTTTTCAACTATAGGTCTAGGGCCCCCGCCACTCTGCTTCCTCAATAGTTATGGCAGTGTGTTTATGTAAGCATCCTTTGCTATCTCTATTGAAGGCACCCTCATCAACCCTGTCGATTCGGCGCATTGTTTGGGGGTGATCTTTGACTCCTGTCTCTCCTTCTCTGACCCCATTAACAACACTGTCAAAACCTGTCACTTTTTCTTACGCAATATTGCCAAAATCCGTCCCTTTCTTTCTACTGCAACAGCTAGGTTGCTCATGCATGCTCTCATCCTATCCCGATTTGACTGCTGTAACCTTCTACTAACCGGCCTCCCTAACTCCCATCTTTCCCCCTATTAAATACTGCTGCCAGAATTCTCCTCCTCTCATCCAGGAGAGTTCAGGCCCTTCCCCTGCTAAAGTCTTTATCGTGGCTTCCTATTAAACAAAGAATATCTTACAAACTCCTTTCTCTGAAAGACCTCCATTCCTCTGCTCCTCACTACATCTCTTCCCTTGTGTCTCCGTATGTTCCTGGCCGACTCCTTCGTTCCTCGCAGAGCAATCGTTTGGTTGCGCCCCCAACTACTACTGCTGTTTCCCGCCTTAAACCTTTCTGCCTTGCTGCCCCTTACATTTGGAATGCCCTCCCCGATTTCCTCCGGAGAGGAGCACTCGCCCAGCACCTGATCTGGGAATCAGCACTTATATTGTAGTGTCACCCACTGTGACCTACAGCACTTATATTTGCCTATTGTAAGCTCCAAGGGGCAGGGACCTCCATCCTCTTGTGTTTTGACTCTTATTGCAACTGTATCTTTTATTTATTTGTCTTTATTGTAATACTTTGTATTTATCTATTATCTTAATAACCCCATTTGTATTAATGTATTCTACTGTACATAAGTAGCGCTTTATAAATAAAGATATACATACATACATAACACATAATTAATGTATCCCTGAAATAAAGTCCATTTTTAGGAGGTATATTAAAGGGGCACTATGCTCCTTCTTCAACACTGGTTCAATGAATATGGTTTTTATACCAAATGGCATCACTAAGCACTAATTACTGATAAAATAACTAGAACCATTTCTAGGGATACATTTCACAGATTATGGAATATGTCAGCCCTATACAAATAAAGTATAATAATGAATCAATGATCTTATACATTATTCATGGATACACCTAGCCAACTTAACATCTTTGGGAAAGTTTATATAGAGTGATATATTAAGTTTACAGACATACAGAACATGTTGTATAAAAGCAAATACATTTTTTAAGCAAGGCTGTCTTATCTTATTCCTCTTGTTTTCCAGTCTCAAACAATCACCACAAACTTGATTCATTGATTTTTTTAATTTTGCAACCTCTTGTAATGCTGCCCTAAACCAAATGGCTTCATTGCTTTCTCATATGTGAATATGGAAATAAGTGCATGGTGCCTGAGTTAATTTCTTGTAGGCTTCTTGGCAGAGCGCTGTGCTAGACAATCTGTCACATTTGCATAACACTCTCCTATTTCCACCTCATTTTCATCTGTTACACAGAGACATCGCTAATCTGGCTGGGCCTTAAACAAATTTTGCAAATGAAGCACTAGAGTAAGAGATCAGTGGGTGTCTATGCAACGGAGGAAATAAAAATGAAGTAAATCAAGGCTGTCTAAACTGTGGCCCTTTTGTCAAACCAAACAAGATGTAGTTCAAACAATATTGTTAGGTGTATCTTATTAACAGCTGGATATCCATGTTTGACAATGTTTTATTTAAATACTAAGGGTATTTTGAGCAAAGACCCTTCTCTAAGGTTGGAACCAAGGAAATATAAAATTTCTATCCTGTCTTTACACCTACACTGATGGTGTGTGGTCTCTCCTTAGAAACAGGTGACAGGACAAGCCATGATATGGTGATGATATGGTGTCTCTAATTCTTAAGCTCCAGGCCCTGTTAGTAGATGCTTCATAACCCCAATGAATTCCAGTTTAACTGAGGCCTCCTCCCCTGCCCATGTTTTTCTGTCTTCACCTCACATTCCCTCAGGCTTTCTTCTTTGCATCTTTTCTGTCATTCCCCTTTTTTATTTGAGAATAAGTAGCAATATCCCTCCCCAGATATGGAGGATTTTTTTTTAATAACAATCATATATTTATCAGTGTAACAAGTAAAAACAATCTAATTAGGATTATGTATAACATCCACTGTTCTATTGTAGATATGCAGAGACAGTGAAATCCTTGCCGATTATTTTACTCTCTGATAGAATTTTCCCTTCTGACAGAATAGCATTGTTCTAATAACATGACACTCTTATTAGAAATCTGTCAGCATGTGCAGTGAATGAAAGTGCCAGCCTTCTCACTCTCTTACCCATTAACCCTTTAACCCGTTGTTCTTTACAGGGGATTCCTATTTATAAGAAGCAGGAAACAATATATAAAAAATTATGAGAGAATGAAATTAGAACCTAATGACAGCATTTGCTTTGGCAGTGTGACAGAAACCTGTAAATGTGCAACAAACTGTCAGCCAGTCAGCGAGAAAGTGAACAACCTGTAGGTTGAATAGGGAATCCAATAAAACAATATGATCAGAGGTTTAGTCATGAGGACTATTTCACCAATGTGTATTCAAGTTATATCCAGGGCTGGCAAACTAGTTTCTATGTGCTGAACAATTTTGTTGTGTAGGAAGTTTCTTACTTTAACATAGAGATTTCTAGGCAACTTTGTGAACCATTGGGGGTTTGAATTAGGAGGTATTATTCATCAGAATGCCAGGAGATATTGCAGTGGTATTAGCTTTCACAAATACTACTGCACCTATATCTATTATACCCATATAATCCCAACCATCTAGTACTAGGTTGTCCTAATATCACGTAGGAGATCACACAGAGCTTGTTTATCTAATACGTTTAATTGATTAAACTCAAACCTAACCCACAAGGTAGGGGACACCTTCTTCCATCCCCCCACCTGCCCCTTTTGAATCTAGCATGGCAACACTACATTCATAAAGCAGTCTGCAGATCTCTGCTCTCCACAGAAACACAATGCCCCAATGCTATTAACCCAATGCCCTATACAATGGGCAAAGTGCAAATAAATGGCTGATTGCAACCTTTTTTTGTTTTTGCATTTTGCACACTGCCTATGGCATTGTAAATGAACCCTCTAGTGAACTGAGATTACTAATTAACTGACATTAGCTCAAATTTTCAATATAGGGAAGTAGCAAGTTGCAGGTGATTTGAACAATGGGCAAAAATAATTAAGACCTCTTTTATAGTTCCGTAAAACATTATATTACTGGGTCTTAAGAACAAAAATCACTGCTTTTCCAAATACCATTGGTCATCTGTGTGCTCTACTTTGAAATATTGTCATAATACATGGTTAGACTTGTGCTGTTTAGCAAGATTGACATTAGTACTTTGACCATTGGTTACCAAAAACAATCTTCTTTGGGCAAGTGGATCCAGTAATTTCATGTTTTTTGACTTCTATGCTGCAGCCTGTTTGCTAGGGTAATTAAGCCATAACAACCAGCCAGAAGTCTAATTTCCAAGTATTAAAGCTAAACATGAAATAAATACATAATTAAAATAAAAATAAAAGAACTGCAAATGATCTTAGAATACTACTGTCTACACCATACTAAAAAGGAACAACTCTTTTAAAACAGTGAATGGAAATTTTGAAAGGTAATCCACTTCTATTGGAAACTAATCAATACATCCAAATTATATGAAACTGGAAACGCTGCAAGCTCCCCCCCTGCAAGCCCCCCCCCCCCCCCCCCCCCCCCCCGGGAATCACCGCATCAACAGACTATTGGCATCTTACTTACAGTAAATTGAATCTTCCCTGTGATTCTGTGTAGACTACATCGGAAAGAACCTCTTGCATGGTTATATTATCTTATGTAGAACTTCTTTCATTTGTATGTTATTATAATAATATTTATTATCCTTTTTTTTCTAATTCACACAATAATACATACATAATACATACTTCATAAATAGGATGAATGTTTCGTCCAAAGATATTGTTATTTTATGTTGGAAAAAAATGAACAAAAAACGGTATTACAAAGTGAATGGATTTACAGAAGGAGTAAAGCATATAACATGTATCTATAATATAAGAGTATTTGGCTTTCAGAAAGTGACTTCTAAAAATCACATAATCATTTTGTATATTTTTCTCCAGGGAAACCAAACCATTTTGCTAGAAATGCTGCTAAATTAATGAGATCCATGCTGTTAAAAACATTAATGTCTAAGCTTAAAAGACTGTTTGCCTTTTTCCACTGACCTGATTTTCATGGTTTCGATTCAGCGCAGTTTATTGCAAGAACACCACAGAATAGGGGGACTAACAGAGACGACCTCCCCAAAAACACCAAGTATAAAAGTAGGGCTTGATGCAGATTAAAAGGGGGTATCAAAATCAGAAATACACTGCAGTGATGAATTACTCTGAATTACAAAATAATGGGTTGCATGCAGAGAAACACTGTTCTGTGACAGAGCGTGTTATGACATTTATAGATCAATTCCACAATTCTACACACAACTGTAGGAGTGATTATTTATTTAGAACCCAATACATTGCAGGGCTAGCAATTTCTTTTTAGCCATTTCAGTATCCATCCTTACTTGAAATAATGGAAGCCCTCTCCACCTTTTTTTCTAATTAAGGCTTAAACATATTACTGTCGTATTAGACCATGTCTTGTACTACAGGCAAAAACTTTTATAGAAGTGGCTTTTGAGAATTTGAGATCCAGCATTTAATAAAGAACTCTCTGGTTTCTCATTCAAACCACTTCCTGATTGCTAGGGTAATTTCAAGCCGAGAAACCAGATATCAGCTAACTGGAGAGCGCTGAACAAATAGTTAATTAATTAATTAAAAAAAAAAAAAACACAAAAAAAACACAAATTAAAAAAATGAAGACCAGTTGCAAATAGTTTCAGAATAGCACTCTCTACATTTAAAGGTGAACAACTCCTTGGCTAATTGCTGGAAAATGTTTACATAATGCTTTAGGCTGTCAGTTTGGGTTGTATGGCACTGTATGAAGTTATTGGGTTGATCCAATAGCAGTACCACCCCTTGGTCTGAGTGCAGAATGTAAGCAGGGTGATGACAGAGGCATTGTGTTTACAGCAAAAATATGTGAATAAGAGAGGAAATAAACACAGAGATGTGCACAGTTGTGATCATAGTTCCTAACTTTACCCTGGTTTACGTACTCTGTATCACTGCAGTAAACAAGCTGAGGATCCCCCTTGCAGCACTGAGCTGAGAATAATTAAGCACTTACTATGGAGATACATGTAATTAAAACAATAGATTCTTTAAATAGATTCACATTGCAACAATGTTTATTCTCTACCAAAGCGCTGAAGGGATTTTCTTGAAAGTGAACTTCCCTTTTAATTAGTCATGGATCAGATACCCCTTGCACTATAAAGCAGAAAGGAGGAAGGAGTACATACACCCACATAGAGGCTTTCCCAAACCAGTCAGTTCCAGACTAATGCTGTCCAACAGTAACAGAAATCTAGCACACATCAGGTTTACACACCAAATGCTAACAAACCATTAGAAAGAGCTGCACAGCATGTTTTTCCTGTTATGAGATAGTATTTTGACTATGAGGATACGTATTTGTTTAGATTTGTTATGCAGAGCAAGCTTCCTAATATGCCTCATGTCTGCTCTTTCCATGAGTTTCTCCTACTAGTAGTACAATGAATGCAGACAGTGTACGGTAGGTTCTGAAATCCTGTATTATTTATATAGATTCTTAAGGCTAGGGTTACAGCAAGGGATATTATATAAGATAGTGAAATCCCAACAAAGTTATATTGGTGCTGTAATATATAAGGATATTAAAAAAACACAAGAACCTCTGTGACCATACAGTAGCTGAGTTCATTTATACAGCACATTGATGTTTGTGGAATGTTATCTGGTAGAATACCCATTACTTTGGCATAAGCACCACTACCAATAACAGCTCATCCTGCAACAACTACTGCATTACTGAAATAGCTGCTCCCCTTAGTTATGAGCACTGGAACGTACACAAAACAATAACATTTCCATGGTGCACTGTAAGGGGCTGATATATCAAGCTTGAAATGTAAATTTCTGCCATGATTAGCAAAAACCCCCTCATTTTAATTAGGGTTTCCAAAACTCTATGGGGCAGATGTATCAAAATGTCAGTTTTGATAAATCTGCCCCACATTTTATTCATTCCAAGGGATTAAAAAGAGTATTAATCAATTGGTTAACTCTTACTTTCACCTATCGATAAATATGCTTCTAGAAATCCCATAGGAATGAATAGAATGTGTTTTTTTTTTTATGTTTTTATGTATTAAGCGCTAAACTCACATTTTAATAAAACTGCCCCTAAATGTTCAATATTTATTAAGCATAAAAACTATTAATATTATTATTAATAAACTTCAACATCTAAAAGCTTACAAGACCAAGATGAAGTCAATGGGAGTTGTCCTACCAATTTTTTTTTTTTTTTAATTATAGTTTTTCAAATCTTTTTATGAGTTTCTAATCCCATTGAAAATGATGAGTAGAATGTAAATTCCTCACAGTCAATTTTTCTTATTCACAGTTTAATTTGATTTGTTTCTAGTCAGGTTTTTTTTAATAAATAAGCACATGTTCGAGTTTTGAAGTTTATTCGAAAAAATCACAAATTCAAATTTTGCTGAATAGGCCTCCAAGGTATTTACCCCAAATGAATAATGAATAAGATATGAAAACTATTTTAACCCTTTCCTTGTCAATAATGAAGAACCTACAGAGAGCTACTGTGACTTGTCTCTAGGGGGGCTGATCAGACAGCTTAGATAAGAAGATAAGAAGGAGAAACAGGTAGAGAAAGAAACAAATGCGATCTGGAGCAACGAAGAATCTTCACTGCAGTCAAAGTCAGAAATAACACTATAAAACCTGAGGTAAAGACTGCAGCAGTATCACTATTAAACACTGAATATTGTCCACATTTATTTGGAAAAATACAGCGAGACCAACAAAAATATCTAGGGTCTCAGATATAGCAGATAGTACCTAGCTGCTATATTATTGACTCATGGTTTTACTGCTTGTTGTTTATGATTGCCTGTCAAGTTCTGCTCATTCTGTTAAATGCCATTTTGTCGCTGCTCTTAAATACATTTGAAGATAACATATGTTGTGGCCACATTATCATCCATATGTTTCATTAACCACACAAGAGTGTATTTTATCACTGTGAAGTCAATTTAGGTTTATTGCAGAACTGTGTCTGTGAAAAATCATAGACAAAGTAATAATGCAAAGCTAAATGGATGAATGGATAGCACTACTAGCTTACTGTGCTGGGATCCTAAGTTCATTTCAGACCTGGGTACCATCTGCAATGAGGCATATGTTTGACCCATGTTGGATTCCACCCAGTACTCTACTTTGCTCCCACACTTCAAAACATAGAGGCCGGTTAAGAAGCTCTGTATACATGCTGGTGCTTTACAAATATAGGAGTGCAAAATAAATTATCTGGCTAACTGTTTTAAGTATTGGGTTTTGAATTTGTAGCATTAATACTGACCTTTATGTGAGAACATTTACCAGCAACTTTCAGACATGCTGCTGTTAGGGTTCCTGACCGCAAAACTGTAAATGTAGTAATCCGTGGGAGCTCTCCAGCCAGGACAAAGACGTGCACAGGAACAAGAAGGACACAACCACAATGGAAGTTCAAACTTGTTCAGGTTATTCTTACGTGATCATAGCTTTTATACCCCTTGTGTACGTGCAGATACAAAGGAATCATTATAAAAAATAGAGTAGAACCTCATTAGCTTCAAGAATGGCCTTCAACGATGGCTAATGCGGGACAGGAAATTTAAGGAGGACACAAGGGGGCACATTTACTAACCCACGAACGGGCCGAATGCCGATTGCGTTTTTTTCGTAATGATCGGTAATTTTGCGATTTTTTCGGCGTCTTTACGATTTTTGCATAAAAACGTGAGTTTTTCGGCGTCTTTACGATTTTTGCGTAAAAACGCGAGTTTTTCGTAGCCATTACGAAAGTTGCGCAAAGTCGCGATTTTTTCGTAGCGTTAAAACTTGCGCGAAACGTCGCGCCTTTTAAGTTTTAACGCTACGAAAAAGGCGCAACTTTGCGCGCAAGTGTTAACGCTACAAAAAAATCGCGACTTTGCGCAAATTTTGTAATGGCTACGAAAAACTCGCGTTTTTACGCAAAAATCGTAAAGACGCCGAAAAACTTGCGTTTTTACGCACAAAAATCGTAAAGACGCAGAAAAAAATCGCAAAAAATACGAAAAAATCGCAAAATGTTCGTTTCCAATCGGAATTTTTCCAATTCGGATTCGAAATCGTGTCTTAGTAAATCAGCCCCAAGGAGTAGAAGAGGCGTTAGTGCACAGATAAGATTAAGTTGGTGCAAGCTGTGCAAGGGTACTTTTTGGGAAAAACAACTATTATGGGATGTTCAAACCTTGCTGTTTGCTGTTACAAAATGGAGATACATTTCTAAAATGGAGTATGATATGCTAAGCATCAAAGTGTATCAAAGTTATCAAAATACATGCATATATGAATATATGATTATATCAATATGAGAATATAGCATATTATATCAAACCTCACAGCTGCCACATTAGCTTAGGAATTTCCAAAAGTAATAAAAGCAGCAGCATTGCTGCTTATGAAAACAAGGGAGGTGTTATATGACTGTGGAGAATAGCTCAGTGAAAGCAACTGACATTTGAACTGAGCTTCTAAATCCCTGTTACAGGACCTTAGTTTGTTCTTACTCTGAGTCCTCTTCCCTAGCACTTCACTCCAAACCTGCATCCTCCTGCTTTCAGTGGGATACAAGAGGCTTAAAGGAACTCCATCCTCATCCTTTATATGGTAGAACTGGGTCATTTTATTGTGCTTTGCACTTGGGCTACATTATAACAGTCCATCATACACAATGGGGCACATTTACTAACCCACGAACGGGCCGAATGCGTCCGATTGCGTTTTTTTCGTAATGATCAGTATTTTGCGATTTTTCGGAAATTATCGCGACTTTTTCGTTACTAATACGATTTTCGCGAAAAAACGCAAGTTTTTCGTAGCCATTACGAAAGTTGCGCAAAGTCGCGATTTTTTCGTAGCATTAAAACTTGCGCGAAAAGTCACGATTTTTTCGTAGCGTTAAAACTTGCGCAAAACGTCGCGCCTTTTAAGTTTTAACGCTACGAAAAAGGCGCAACTTTTTGCGCAAGTTTTAACGCTACGAAAAAATCGCGACTTTGCGCAACTTTCGGAATGGCTACGAAAAACTCGCGTTTTTTCGCGCAAGTCGTAATGGCTACGAAAAACTCGCGTTTTTTCGCGCAAATCGTAAAGACGCCAAAAAAAATCGCAAAAAATACGAAAAAGTCGCAAAATGTTCGTCTTCCAATCGGAATTTTTCCAATTCGGATTCGAATTCGTGTCTTAGTAAATCAGCCCCAATATCTGGTCTACAATCTTCTACTATAAGGTACATACTCCAGGAAAACACTCAACATCTCAGTTAGCTTCCTCGCCCACTTAATCGTCTAGGGTCATTAAAATACAAGGTATGGACATTTTACAAAAGCCACTTTTAAAATGTCCATAAAATACTACAATGGAACAATGTGTTTCTGACATGTACATATGCACAAAAAAATAAAAGAGACAGAAAATATGGCACTGTACACAACAAAACCAATGTGTGGCTTATAGGAGTGTATATCTCAAATGTCTGTACAGAAATCCATAGCTGAGACAAGCTATATGGCATTTCTTTTAAAATTGAAATAAACACTGCATTAAAGGGATGTTTGGCATACTTAACAAGCTAAGGCCTGACACTTTATGCATACATATAAATATCCAGTTTTGTGACTTTTTACACTTTCCCTGACTGCTTTGTTCCACCTTGACTGTCACAGTTTGAAGAAGGTTATTCTTTGGAAATGTATTTTAGACTGAAAAGACAGTTATCCATGCTGCTACCAGGCTAAGCTGATCTCATTGGGTGGATTCCTTTCCACAATACTATGAATTAAGGTAGACTATTGTACAATGTAATAACCTAGTGTAAATTGCGATGCACACAGCAATTTCCATATGCCCATATATAAAGGTGAATGTTTAAAAGAGGGTTACCATGTCTTCCTTTTAACAGGTCAGCCATAAAAATACTTGCTGCATTGTACAGGTATAGGATCTGTCATCCAGTATGTTCAGGGATCTGCGGTTTTCTGGATAAGGGATCTTTCTGTAATTTGGATCACCATACTGTACCTTAAGGGGCTGATTTACTAAGACACGAATTCGAATCCGAATTGGAAAAATTCCGATTGGAAAACGAACATTTTGCGACTTTTTCGTATTTTTTGCGATTTTTTCAGTGCCTTTACGACTTTTCGGAAATTGTTGCGACTTTTTCGTTACCAATACGATTTGCGCGAAAAAACGCGACTTTTTCGTAGCCATTACGACTTGCGCGAAAAAACGCGAGTTTTTCGTAGCCATTACGATTCGCTCGTATCTTGTCGTGACTTTTTCGTATTGAGCACTCGTAAGCGGCGGGCAAAATTTTCAGACTTAGCATGATTTTAGAAGCCTCCCATAGGACTCAATGGCACCCTGCAGCTCCAACCTGGCCCAAGAAAAGTCACCATACTGAAGCTTGAATGAATCCGAATCTTTCGTACTCGGTGCGAAAGCTGCGAAAAAGTCGCAACTTTTCGCACAAGTTTTAACGCTACGAAAAAATCGCAACATTTTGCGCAACTTTCGGAATGGCTACGAAAAAGGCGCGACTTTTCGCGCAAGTTTTAACGCTACGAAAAAATCGCAACATTTTGCACAACTTTCGGAATGGCTACGAAAAAGGCGCGCCAATTTTCCAAAAAATCGCAAAATACCGATCATTACGAAAAAAACGCAATCGGACGCATTCGGCCCGTTCGTGGGTAAGTAAATGTGCCCTTAAGTCTGCTAAAAACATTTAAAGGTGAAATAAACCCAATGGGATTGTCACCAATACAGATTTATGCAGCTCATTTAGGATCAAGTTCAAAGTACAGTTTTATTACAGAGAAAAGGGAATTTTTGAATTAGAATTATTTGCTTATAATGGGCTCCATTGGAGTTTTCAAAATATAGGGTTTCTGGATAAGTTTTCCCATATCTGTATAGCATATATTGGTTTAGAAATATATATAATTTTAACTAATTACAACTGGAATGTAATTATAATCACATGATCTGAATCTGGGGTTTCTGTGTTTTTATAGCTCTGCTGGATAAACTAGAATTGCTAGCATGGCTTGTGAGAGTTATGGAAGATTTCCTGGGACTAGATCAGATGTCCCCACCCTTTTATACACGTGAGCCACATAGAAAAATGATGAAAAAAGTTCCGGGGTGCCAAATAAAAACTGTGATTAGCTGTAAGGGTAGCCCCTGTGTGGACTGGCAACCTACAAAAGGCTCTGTTTGGCATTACACCAGGTTTTTATGAAACCAAAACTTGCCCCAAGCCAGTAATTCAAAAACAAGCATCTGCTTTGAGGAGCAACATTCAAGCAGTTGATGAGCAACATATTGCTCACAAGCCACTGGTTGGAGATCACTGAACTAGAATGTCCCTACACTGAATTCACAGCCAAATCAAACATTTGTTACTCTGTTTTTTGGTAAAGGAAAACTTTTGCAGTACACTACTATTGTGTCTCATATACTGTCACTTGTAAAAGCCAACTTGCACAGCTGGCATCCCAACTGGATATAAACTGAACCACACATAACTCTTTTTTATTCCTATGGTATGTACAAACTGTGGTATAAAAATACACAGCTGCTGTGTAAAGCTTTGTCAGGAAGTTTTTGCATCTTTGATATTATGTAGGAAAGGCAGGTCCCAAATGTCTTCTACTCACTTAGCTTAATGTATATTACTAGGAGGGAGAAATAATGATTTTTAGAATAATGAACAAGAGAGGCAGAATTGGAGAAAAAGGAGAAAAATGACCTTTAGGAAGAACAGGGATTTTGTTTTCTGACAAAAGCTGAAAATCATTCTGTACTATGAAATCAAAGGCCCTATAATGCCCCATGATGCCCTTATGTGCCCTTTAACAATCTTTATTCTTAAATCTTAGAAATCAGAAGAAAATCTCACAGTTTTCTTTTCCAAAATAAACTACAAGCACCTCTCCTTTGCAGCAGCGCTTGTCAATCACATTTGTGTTTAGACCTGCATGTATATGTTTGTATGGTTCTTTCAGGTTTCACTGGATATGGCTCTTTAGATTTTGATGGCTTGTGAGTCTCGCAATGGGAGGCTGTTGTAAAAGGCAGAACTGCCTGGCTGTCAGCTATCTACAGCTTCTATACAAAGCTGGGAATTTCTTGTGGTCTTTAACTGCATCAAGTAGAATAAAATACAGGTCAGGGTCCCTTTACAATGCCTACAACCACAAAATAACAGGGGCACTGCTGAATTCCACGGGAAGCATGTGCTAAGTGGGAAAATGATGAACATGCAATGTGCATATTCCAAGCAAGGTCCAACTCAGCACATAAAGAACCCCAATACATAGCAGTGAAACCAACCACTTGCCTAAAGGTAAATTGTCTTCTCTGGGCCCAGCAGCTGGACTGTCCTTATTCTGCAGTTTGTATCTTGCTTCTCCCTCGAGAAAATTGGGTCTTAAATATAAATGCTTATTGAGATATTATTACCCATGCCCTGTTCTGTCCATCACCTTCCAGATCTGTATCAAGCCCTGACCACATGCCAGCAAGCCACTTTCCTTACTGAGTCAATGAATCAAGACTGTGCAACAAAAAAATGAAAAAGAATGGAACATTTGTTTCCATAAGTGTATCTATCATCATTTGGCTCTGTTCGGCAACCTTCAATTATTTTTTGTCTGTTTGATAGTTAAAATTTCAGTGTAATGTAGATCTAGAAGTGTAAACATGCTTATTGTGTGGAAAAGCTCCCATTTGTCAATTATTTAAAAATAGTTTATTTCTCTGCTCTCCAGCTTGGCACTTGCTCTTCAGTCTGGTGCTATGCCAAAAATAATTTCTGCACCAACTCTTATGGAACTTGATGTGAATGCACTATATAGTAGTTTCTATAAATGCTTCTACTTTAGGACTCAACAATCCAGCCCCTGGCAAATCTTGTCAAATTCTCCCGTAGGACCATATTTGCCAGTTTCTTGTCTGCAGAGCACAGTATTGTTCTAAATGACAGAATCTAAAACAGACAGTAAAAAAAGGAAAACCAATGAAAACCAAAAGTTTTACTCTCAGTTTGTTAGAGTAAGCTGCTGCAAATGTGATAAGGTATGGTGTCTTTACATAGGTATACAGTATATTTGCAGGAATGTATAGATATGACAATGTCTATAAACAGTCCTTTAAAAGCAGAATAACTAATCTTTCCCTATCTATTTAAAGATATTGAGCCAGGATCAATTCAGTAAGAAGAACAACGAGATACAAATTGAGATGTAATTCAATTCAGGTATACTTATCTCAAAGTTTATCAAATGAAAACTCTACTAGTCTATGGGGAAAACATGCAACTGAATTTGTAGAAAAGTTTTTTTTCTCCTTGAATTAAATCTTATCCATGAGTTTTCATGTGATAAACCATGAGATAACTTTGTAACTGAACTGAATCTGGCCCAATATTGGCTAAGCACGAGAAGGCTGTGCCATCTTCTAGTGGACCCTTGGATAGAATATCTACTACCTCATATAACTTTCCTTAAGTGTATGTACCCTAACCATGATGCTACTGGTGCTGCTGAAGAAACTGGTGCTGCTGAAGAAACATTTATTCTTGGTTGGACACAAGGGTTCATTCATGTCTGCAAGCACAGTGGGCAGCTTGTGCTTTTCCCCACTTAGTCAGTTGCACCTAAAACTACTTTTCTTAAAATTAATTGTGTCAAAATTCACTATAGCTGCACTATAGTGCACTGTGTTGCCAGGCCTGGATTTGTGGTGAGGCCACAAAGGCCTGGGCCTAGGGCAGCATAAATTTTGGGGCAGCATGTGATCCTGAGGGGGACGGAGTATGGGGGTGGCCTATGGGCACCAGAAAAAGAAATTAGGATCAGCTATGTGCTGCTCAGTCCATCCTGCCTCCTTTTCTGAATCGGGCACTGCTGTACCTATAGCCGCAGGACCTCCTGGTCAGGAGGTGGTGATAGCTTCAAGGTCCCCCTGAGACAATAAGTACAGCAAAGAAGGCAAGGAGGGCTGAGCGGCACTATGCACAGTCACAGTCACAGACGTCATTTGCAAGAAATGAAGCCAGGCAGACTTAGAAAATATTTGTCCAATTTGGATGCAACTGCAGTAGGTGCAGAGCAATTGTGTCAAGCCAAATGCCTGTTTGTGTCTGCAATGACGCCAACATTTTGGGAAAAAAATGTGCATTATGGGAAAAAAATATGGCAGTTGCACTTGATATTGCACTTTGCACACTGCGTCTAGGTAAGTAAATGCACCCTACTGTCTGCCCTTTATACCCTGCTCCAAAGGCAGCTAAACCCTTGCAGGCAGCTATCAGCATTGAAATGCTGACATAGTGGGGTGCAAGGCTGTATTTTGGATAATATAAAACCAAATAAAATATTTGCATTTTAGTTCCTAATTCAGTCTCAAACAGGCATTCAGTTTTCAATTGAAAACACACTTCAATGCTTAAATACTGTTTAACTTACTCCACTGTGCCTTGGAAAGGCTTAGAGGCAAACAATGACAAGCTGGGAACTGACAAATATAATATACTGCAATTGCTATTTGAATCTATTAATGTTTTAGGACATGATGTATGGAAATTACTACATTTGCCTGCTTTGGCTTTCATGTGAGAAGAGTGGTAACAGCCCAGATTCTCTGTTACAGCATGAAGATCGGTACCATACCAGTCCTGCACAAACCAATTCTTAGAGGCCTATTTATTTTGCTGTGTAAAACCAAATTCAGCAAAAAAAATGTGTACAAGTCTGTGTAACTGTGTAAAATAAATGGCAAATTTCGCCATCTGAATGCCAGATTTTACGTCATTATTTTATATTATTATTTATTATTATTATTTACACAACATAATATATAGGCCCCTAAATGTATTATGGGCATCAATGAAACAGTTAAGAGCACAGGGGCTCATATACCTTTCCATTAAAGATATCTACACTGCAAAGAAGCAAAAGAAAAAAAAATACCACTGCATCTTTTATCTCTGCTTAACTTTGAAATTAGAAAAAGATTATTATTTTAAAGTGGATTCTCCATATTTGCTTTAGAAAAACTGAAGATACAATTATTAAACACATTATTCAGTGAGAAACACAACCATTTATTGGCTCAGAATTTAAATACAAAATTCAAAAAACAAACCATACTATACCAAATGGAAAGGTACATCCCATGCTACATGGCACCCTCTCTCCCTCCTAACGCGTTTCGCACACTAGGTGCTTCATCAGAGGAAGAAAAACTGAAGCCCTGCATAAAAATTTGCCTTCTTACCTCCATATGGCCACTATTTTTTCCCAGGTATAGAAATCCACAGCAACCAATAGGACCACCATTAAATTGCTATTAAATAGTACGTGCTGACTGGCTACTGAACCTGGGCAAACTTAGACCTCATATACAATGGCTCAAACAGTGTGAAAAGTGTAAAAAAAGGCCACAACCTCAGTTTTCATTTTGTATTTTGCATACATGCATGGGAATGGCTGCAGGCCTCTGTTCCTTTCTGGAGAACAGAAAGCTGCGGCATGCCTTGTGGATCGAGTGATGAGAAGCTCAATGTAAGATCTTAGAAGGGCAGTGCGGGAAGGCAGGCATTCTTCTGCCTGGCCCCTATCTGCCTCTAACTTGCATGGCGTAAGTTAGGGAACATCAGGAGGTGCAGCATTGTGGCCTTGCAGTAAGGGCAGGGATGAGCTGCTCCACCTGACCACTGGTCTCTGCATTGAGTGTGGATTTTTGATCCAGTGGTCAGCGCAAAGAGCAGCAACCCTGGGGGTGCTAGTGCTCTGTAAGTAAGCACTAACGGTCACGCTCTTGCACCTCTTAGCGTTCCTTTCATCTCAGGGCATACTGTAACGGTGTAACAGAATGGAGCATCTTACACTTTGGAATGGATAAGTATAAGTACAAGTAGCTACTGCTTGCTACATTGCTACATTTTTCTGCAATTACAGAGCTCAGGAACATTCACTGCTCAAGAGTGTGTAAGTTATAGAGCTAGATGTTGTCAGAGGGGTTAATGGTACATGATTCAGCAAGAACTAGGAATTTATGGTTTTAATAGAGAAGAGAGGTAGCAACAGAAATATATTTTTATCTTTCTGTAAAGAATAGGATTAATTTACGCCCTAAGTTTTTTCTTTCACATTGGATTTATAATTTGTTGGCTGGTATTTAATTAATTCTTGTATTCAGTTTGTAAGCTGTCAAAATCACTGAATTATTAAAACCAGCCAGCTTCTCCTAAGGTTGCTTAATGCCCCTGCATTGTAGGGCAGTTGTTGGCAAGCACAAAAAAGATGTGAGGGTTGATGATCTTCGTAATCTTGATCCTGGCTTTATTGATGTAGTTCTTCAACTAAACTTAATGTGGCCATTTATGGGCCAATAAAAGCTGCCTATAGTCTGAGAGAGACATAACCTACCAACGATTGAATCGCCCACCTTATATTAGGGAAAGATCTGCTCATTTGGTGACCTAGCCAAATGAGGGGTTCCTATAGAGGATGGTGAGCTTTATAGCTACTGTGCTGTGTGGCTTAAATTAGATATGTCAAGCTTGTGGACCTTACAAAGCAGATAACCAATGGCTTTAAGACATTACTTATGTATGTATGTATGTATAACTTTATTTATAAAGTGCCACAAGGGTACACAGCTCTGTACAATCTTACAGAATACAAAATTACACACAGGGAGGACAAGTGTTATAATAAATACAATAAATAAGTATAAATACACAGGGAGTAAGTGCCATGTGGTATAAGACATAGTAGGAAGGCGGTCCCTGCCCATAGAGCTTACAATCTAAGTGGTTGGGCACAAATTGGAAGGTAAGAGTGCACTAGGTATGGGCATTTGGGAAAAATAATGTTTTAGTGCTCCAGAAGGTAGTATCTGAGTTTTATCTTAAAGAGAGTGGGTGAGTGTTCCCTACGGAGGGATTCAGGGATAGAGTTCCAGAGGTAAGGAGCAGCGAGATAGAAAGGTTTAAGATGAGAAAGCGCTTATCATCATAACATTATAGTTAACATAGTAATATGGCCAACATTGAATCACCAACCTGTGTAATAATGTCACAGATCTGAACACAGCTATATTGCCATCTTGTATGCAGCAATTCCTGTATATAAAAATTGCAAAACTATATAAAAAAACATTACATTGCTATACTGTATATAATTGTGCTACAATTATATTCAACACTGCAGACATTGTTTTGTCAGTCTGTATGAATAAATGGCACAATTATGTCATGGCATTGTTATCCTGAATGTAATAATTATATTGAACAATTATACTCATTATTATGTTGCCAGCTTAAATAGTCTTGTTTGCTAATAGCCTTGTCTCTGACCCAGTCTCAGTTCCTTGCTGGAGCCTCTTCCCAGGAATAAGAGAAAAGAAAAAAACTTTAAAGTTGTACAAAAAATAAATGAATAATATGATGACAGTAGCAATTTAGATTTTTTTTTTAACTTAGAACTAGAATGTAAGGAACAATTTGTTTATTACATGAAAACGGAACTTTGGAATCCGTATTGATAGGGTGAAAAGGATGTTTAGGGTTCATTTGAAATCACAATGTTTACTGAAAATGGTGGCTAATAATGGCTAATAATGGCTAATAGTCCTCTGTTGTTTGACATGAAGTAGAACTGTTCCAGTGCTTTACATGTGAATTTGAATGTGTCCAGTGCAGAACTATATTTATCTTATTGTAAGCTGATGTCAACTGGATCATAGGAGCAAAAGATAACATTCTGGGGGTAAGGTTTGCCCGTTTCCCAACCTCGCCAAACGAGTTTATGGGCAATTTAGCAGCTGAGATGAAACCTAACAGGGTTAAACACTCAAAGTTTCAGCAGAATATCCCCCATTTTCAGGGCCCCATATGAGCAAGTGCTACTGCTACATAAAAGTCCACTCTTCTGATACATCATTTGTCCTACATTTGTAGTATGTTATAGAAAATTGTGATAACATACATGATTATAATGTCTGAATTTGGTGCCATAGATTTCTCCCAGGGTAAATATCAGCAACAAATTGCAGGCGATTCCCCACTAAACATTTTATTATCATTGAAATCCACATTGGTTTATACGTTTATTTATTCTTTCATTAACCCCAACTTTAATCATCTGCATATTTCGACCAACCTGTGACGTATTTCCAAACCATGTGGATGTAATTCATTCACAATGACGTAATGGCTCTTGGAAACATTTTACTTGCAGGATCTAATGTCCAGGTGCATGAAAAAAACCCATTAATAAAATGATCAGCTTTACAATAGCAAGAAAGTTCACCTCAGTTTACACATACTAGATCATAGCTGTATTAGCTATTGTTGAAGTCATGAATATCTTCCAGTTCATGTATTCATGTTAAGCTAATACATTATATAAGAAAGAAAATATGAAAATAAGGATGGAGGCCATTTTTAGAGTATCCCTTGGATTCCTTGGCCTGCTTCAACAACATTCTAAAGAAGGTTACAGAAGGGGCAACATACATGTTAACCTCCTTCAGGTGCCAGCTTGGGTAAGCCAGACCTTAACCTACATACATCATAGTAGCTAGGTACAAAAATAACATTAGTACAGAATAATCGAAAACATACCAGCGTATTAATTGCCTTCTCATTAAATTGACGTCAATATGCACATGAATGTGAAAGGGACCTTAGATTTTCAATTGCTGTAGGGCAGGGCCTGATGAGAATAATGTATAATCCCTGTAAAGTACAGCAGAATATGTCAGCCCTAGATAAATAAAGAATTATGCAGATAATACACAAAAGGGGAAATATACCTGCATACATGCTGCTCAGCGATGGCACCTATGTGCTATGTCCCATTAAAACTTGTGTTTTATAATAAATACTACACCCCCTAATATAAATTTATAAGAATCCAACTTGGAGTTCCAAGGCCTAGAAATCACCCTGTGGCCTTACGACGTATGGAACTCATCTGTGATCTAATATATCTTTTTTAACAGAAATACATACAGTAATTTCATATATAACAATCTTTATGATAGTATTTGTTTTAGTGCTGCACAAAAACAGACATTTCCCTCTAATAAACTGAATTTCATGTGTGTCACCCACCCCCCAGTGTGATTGTTTTTGTGTGACCCATCACAATGCAAAAGGCTTCATGAGGCACTGGAGCTCAGCAAATATCACCTGTGTCAATAGCGCGCCTGTTGCCAACACTGAGCATGACAAAACAAAATCTCAGCTCACATCTGCTCACGGATAATTGCTGTGTCACTTTATTCCAAATCATTTACATCTTACCACAGCATGTGTGTATTCTAGCTGATTAAAAAAAAGAGCAAAGCATTGTATGTACTAAAAAAGAGAGTGTTCCCACATTTTGCACTTTTTAAAGCTAGCCAATAACTAATTATCAAGAACAGCCTAATTGTAGCTTCTAAAAACATGTACAGTACAATTGCAATTACAATTGGTTGGGACATATTAAAGGTTCACAAGGTCTAGTAACCCAATGCAACCAATCATTTACTGGTCCAGAGATGTCAACCCCCAGAAACATTGAATAGATATTGCAGAGTGCTCAAACCTAGGAACTTCTATCTGTTTTTTTCCCGAATTCTCCTTTGAGCTAACTCATCATGCTTATCATTGAAAAGTACTTCATATGCAAAAATTACGGTATTTTGCATATTTTTCCACTGAATTTAAAGGACTGAAATGTGCCATATCTTATCATTTCCCTTCCTTGCTGTCAGTTCTAGGATCGTTTCAGGTAAAATGTCAGATGGGAATTGCACAGATAGACAGGCATGCTGGGGCTGCCTTCCTGTCTGCTATAGTTCTGCCTAACAAGCATGTCCATCCATTACCAAGTGCTCCTTATAATTAAATACACAGACACTAATACATTATTGCAAATAGCTGGTTATTATTACACACGATAGGTAGAAATTGATTTAAAGCATCAGTTACACTTGGCAAAGTGTATTGGACAAGCAGGCCTTTTAGAGCACTCATCCCTGTAACAGCTTTATCATTTTACACACTTGTTTCATAATTAAAGTTTCAATTATTTCCCAGAAGAGAATGGCAGCATAGGTAGGTATAAATAGAACTTATATGGTTTAGACATGTCACCAAAGACAATGCTTTTTATGCACTCTTGATTATTATAGTATGTAGCACATACAGATTCAAAAGTAACTCTTTTAACTACAATTTTTTAATTTCATTTGCTTTACAAGGGACATAGATGGTTTTTACCATAAAATTACATTATTGACTTTAAAGTTTAAGTCATAACAGTGAAATATTAATTGATCAGTCAAAAAAAAAAAGCCTGTAAAGGCTGGGCTATGTGGCAAGACAGCAGAAAGCTTATTTATGGCACAATTCCAGGGTGCAATGTCAGACACAAGTCACTATGGGGCTGATTCACTAAAGTGCGATAACGCTATAGCATGCTTTTTTGCATTAAAAAGCATGAGATAATTAAGTCCCAATTCATCAAAGTAATTTCGCATGCGTTAAGACACATATCGCATGCACTAAAAAATGCGTTATTTGCCTCGCATTGCGTTAATTCTCGCATAGAAATAACAATATTGCATGATTCACAAACACATATGAAGCATTAAACGTGCTAAATTTCGCATTAGTCTGTGCGAAGAATAACACCTACTTGGGGCAGGCGGTACTTAAACAAAATTGTGGTTCGTGAGCTTTTGGCAACACAACATGAACTTTGCAGTGGGATTTTTTCAAGTCTATGTTGGCCCTAGAGTGATACAGCCTCCAGTTTGCAGGGAAATGGTAATTTTCAGAAAAGTAGTTTTCCGAAAGAAATGGTTACATGCGTAAAATCGTGCGCTTATATAGCATGCGGCGAAATATATCACGCGCAGCGGGAAATAACACACGCGTTGGGAATTAACGCAAGAAAAATGTTTATCGCGAGATAAATAACGCAAAGAACATCACATCTTAATTATGACGCCTGTCCTTTTAGTAAATCGAGCGTTAAGTCACAAAAAATAAGAAGCAATAAAATTTTTAACGCATGCTACAAATAGCGCTCGTTTTATCGCACTTTAGTGAATCAACCCCTATGTTTCTTACCCAGAGTGCAAAGTTTTCCCATAAATCCAGTAGACTGTAGCTTAGAAGGAGGGGCATGCACCTAACTTTACTATGTCCAAAGCATCACAGTATTTGTAATTGTCCATACATGTTCATGCATTCAAAGGTTTTTACCCAGGATGTTTTTTAGACCATGCTTTGTGTGTCAATAACACTACATGTGCTCAGCATCCTCTGGGCTGCTGATAAGCAGTTCAATTTTGATTAGAAATCATCAAAACATTAGCAGATCTGTACCTTAAATTTATACTGTGTATATATATATATATAGTATGTATATATAATGTGTGTGTGTTAGTAGCACTGATGCTGGGATTGGTACTATATTAAATATATTTTATAACAATATAAAATACTGTTGTATAAGATCAATGATAAAGAAAAAACCATGACAGTTGCTTAATGCAGAACTGCATATATTTAAATATATCCCTGAATTTTGCATTTTAATGCACATGCTGTATGATGATTACATTTTCCATTCAGATGCATGCTAGTGTAGCCAGCAACATTCATCATGTCTGCTTATTACAAATTAGATCTTTAATGAATGTACTTCAAGATATGTGGTTCATATTTACAAAATAGCAAAAGGAGGAGATACAGTATGTAGCATCTATATGTCTGCATCTCACAACAAACCTTTGCTATAATCCTATTGCATTTTAAAGGTGAGGTTCACCTTTTGTAAATTATTAAAAATAAAGGTATGTTTTTACCAGATAAGCATAGAGGTAAATTGTGGACAAGGACAGCGTGACTTTAGGCTAATGCATTTATACACAGGCTGATAATCAGCCCTAGTGCTTACACTGTAGCAAAAAGAGAGGCCTTATTATCAGATTTTGAGGAAACAGAGGCTAGTCAAAGCAGATCAATTGAGACACAAAAATAATAAAAAAATTGTTGTATTAAATAAAAAAACAGTATTTACATGTATGTAAAGAGATGGCATTTAAGTACAGCAATTGTTATATTATTGCATATAGACACATTAGTGGGAATTACCATTGTAATCATTTCCCTCTGATGTATTTGACATCTAGATTAGATACATTAACGAGCACTAAAAATGGTTCCAAGTACATAGATGATGACAAAAATAAAAAGTACAGGGACAATGACCAAGATAATGATGTACCACACTTGTGTGGTTATGCGTGTGCTTTTGCACTCATTTAGCATGCTAAGCATGGAAAGTACAGGAATATTGAATATTGTTATAGGAGATAGTATTTGTTTCTTCTTTATTGGCCTTTGGGACTCACTGTGTAACATTCTCTCCACCTTTATAACATTTGTGATCCCTGGTTTACCCAGGGAGTTTTGGCTCTGAATATTATACCCCAGAGGCAGATACACTCCCGAAAGATACAGCATTACACTGCTCAGTTACATCCACAAGGTGTGGGCATTGTGTAATAATCCCAAAGTCAAATGTGAATGAGGTAACTAATATCCTGCCTTGTAAGCTGACTCCCAGCTGGCTGGCTCTAACCTCAATATAGTTATTAGTTTGTTTGCTTCTGTTTTAATTTGTTGTAAAGCAAACAGAGCTTGTACTGAGGTCTCTGCTGTAATAGATCCTGTGTAAACGTATTAATTCTCTTATACTTGTATGGGAGGGCAGTTTCACCTTGTTACTCACACAATAACATGTACCAGAGTATGGAACCAACAGCCTAGGAAAGGAATCCTTATGATCTATTGAATGCTGGATGAGCAAACATCACTATTGTCCTGGGCATTAGGAAAAGAACAATAAAACATAGATCTGTGTCCTGTTATCATTTATTGCTTTGTAGGATTAGCCACAAGACCTTTTATCTGGCCTTCTGTTTTCTGTTAGGAACCAGTGAGAAAAAGAAAATCTACATGACTGTCCACCCAACTAACCTTTCTTTTTCCAACACCCACAAGTCTTCCTGACTTAAGGTCCCCATACACTGGCGATGTCGCCAAGCGAGTGGATCTTCTCCCGATATCCCCCACCTATGGGTGGGCGATATCGGGAAAATCCCCGATCCGACTAGATCTTCTAACCTGCCCTGGGCGATTTCAGGCCAGATATCGGTCGGGCAGGCCCGTCGGAAGTGCTCATGCACGGGCCAATTAGCTGCCAAATAGGTCCAAGGGACCGATATCGGCAGCTACTATCGGCCCGTGTATGGGGACCTTTAGGAGTATTCTAGTAGCAGAGGTGGCATATTGTGTTTATCCTTATTCAGGACCCAGCATGCTAAGTATCCATACTTAAAGGATGAGTAATTCGCGTTAACATTAAATATATTGTTTTTTTTTTTAACAAAGTGATTCTGCAGTAGTTGTTTCCTTCTTTTCACTTCAAAAATGAACATGATATAGAGGTCATTTAAAACCCCTGGGGAGGAAAAAGTGCAAGAGTGCTAATAGGTGCTTGCGCCCCCAGGGTTGTACCTCTTTTGTATAGAGTGCTTCATCAAAAATCTGATGCTCCGTGTAGAGAATAGCACCAGAAGGCACAACTTAGCCCTGCCCTTACCACTTGCCTTAAGGGCTGCACTTCCTGCTGCTCCTAAAGTGCACCTTAGGACAATACACAAGGTATGGGCGGGTGGTTGGCAGAAGGGGAGGATGCCTACATGCCTATGCTTTCCACTTTTGAATCTAGCATGGCCTAACACAGGTCACACAAGATTGAAAGAGCAGTCCACAGGTCTCTGCGCTCCAAACGGAGCCTGTGTTTATTTGAACAATGCCCATGCAGAGGGCAATGTTAGTTTGGGAAGTGGTGGCCAAACTTTTGCATTCAACTTTATATCTAACTATCCTAGGATCCACAGATTCATTCCATATACACAAATGCCCAGTCTATAAGGCAAATTGAACCAAAGCTAAAAGCACAGGAAGAAATGTAGGTGCAAGGATTTACACTCTGAAAATCTAATTATTAACAGTGTGCAACACAGAGTACTTTATTAAACTCTGTACTCTGAGGCTTCCCCAGGACAAGACTGCAAGTAAAGTCTCCTCAGTGGGACACTGACATTTCAGTGAATCCTTTATGCTGACAGTTTCTGCCAGTGGTTCCTAATGGCCAGTTTAAGCACATACTCTATATTATAGAGAACACAGACTCTTGGAAAAAGTTCAGTTAAAACACACCTCAAACCTTTGTATAAAGCCCTAAATATAACTTGCTGAGTCACCTGGTCGTGCTTCCAGCTTTCATTCACACAGTGATGATAGGTATCCATACATGGGAAATGATGCTTGGTCTCTTAAATACTGAATTACTGTATTTTAAGTAAGATGCACGGCAGAGGTCCTAATACCATAAAGAGGACATATTGCAGGACAGCTTAATATTTTTCCAAAAAGTCCTGATACCTATTTAATTTAGTTAATACATTAGAAAAGCTTTTCCTTTTCTTTAGGATAAGTCAGTAAACATGATGTGATCCACATGTCTGGGCCCATTCCGTTTCAATGCCTCATGATTTATTTGATTATGTCTTTATCTTTCCATAAGCACCATGTAGCCCTAGATTTAATTTGTGTTATTACTGTATTTTACCATCTCAGATGGAGTCCTGTTCCATAAATCCATTACCTTTTCTGTTAAACAGTACTTTCTCTCATTTCCTGTCATTCTGCTGCTTCGGAGCATGACCTCATGTTTAGACCTTGTAAATGTAGTTCATCCATTTTTAAAATGTAATTGTATCGAGGTTTCCTAGCTTCCAGTTTGGTACAACACAATCTTGTTAATCTTTAATAAATAACTGGCTTAGTCAGTGAGTCAGAGACATCGTAACACAAATGCTTTCTACCCGGAACTAGGGGGCAGATTTACCAAAACTCTAACATTTCTCATTTTTTTTCTTTTTAAAAATTCTAATAAATTCATTTTCATGAATGTCTGACATTTACTAAAAAGTCTGAACTAAAAAAGTCTGTGGGATAAAGTTGCAAATTAGTTGCATAATTATGAATGATTTATAAACAGTTGTAACAGTCAAAAAATCCAGAAAAATATTTTTACAGTTACAGTACATTACACATGGGAAAAATCATACAAAATGATCATGGAAAAGTAAAACTTTCATTTTGTTTATAAAGCCATCTGACCTCTCATGTGTGTGTCCTGAACATCACTTTTCTGAGTTAGAAAACAGCATTGGCAAATACAGTACATCCCTATCTACCTGTCAATGCTTCCCATAGGAATGTACAGCAAACACCCTATCAATGGCAGACCCGGTGAAGATGGGAAAATATCAATAGGAAACTCCAAATTGAGCATTTCTGAACTCTGTTCCACCTGTGGATCACCATCTTAAATAAATATGATTAATTTCAAATTAAAACTGTATTTGATCCTATTTACTATTTCACCTCCATTTGTAATACTGCATGGGTTTTCTGTATATTATGTTGTTGATTATGTAAATTGCTACATGGCCTGTACTGTTATCTAAACTGACACATTCCAATTACACAAAATGTAAAAGACATTTTTGGACAGTGTTGGGAATTAAGATGTATGACAATAAATTAACTGGAATCGGCAGATTGGGGGTGGGGGGGGGGCGGTTTCATACATTTTCTGTATCCATGTTCTTGCCATATTGGATCAGTGCAGCCCAACTGAAGCAGAATAGAGTAAAATAACATTTCTTCATCAGAGATAAAAAAGATAACTAGTTATAAACTCCTGGTCAGCTATCATGTCTTCTGTCTATAGGTACACAAGGCCCAGACTGGCAATCTGTGGATTCTGGCAAATGCTAGAGTGGCTGCTGTAATATGCCATAGGCAGTCACTATTCAGTGGGCTGGTGGACAATGTTTAGCACTTCTGTGTGCTTGAAATTCAAGGGCCTATTGTGAATCCCAGTGCAGACCTGGGTACACCCCCTGAGTAATGAACAAAGATAATGTAGTGCACTGTGAAACCTTACATCCAGGGCAAATCTTAAGTCATTTAAATGCTACCTGGCTGGTCCCTAATGGCCCCACATACAGTTACTGGTTGCCAAACACCTCATTGCTGCTTTGCATTGGAGCAAACGTCAGTTTGAAGCCAAAAATGAGGTCTTATATGTGACAAGCAAGCCTAGCTCTTGTCTATCTGTTTAAACATAGAAGGCTAGTAGCAGGGTCTACATGGGCCTGCGGTAATAAATCCCATCACTTTCAATATTTCTCTGAGAAGGAGTTAATGGCTTCATTGCAAGTTGTGACTGCTATAAGACAGAAGGAGTAATGAATGAAGCCCAATTGCTAAATAAGACTCTGCGGATCCTGCTGTGCAGGGATGATCCTTTGTTTTCACCTGCAAAATCTGTTTGGGACTTAGCAAGATTCTGATTAACTGGCATATGGCAGGTTGTGTTTGTTGCTGTATGCCCAAATCACCTGACTACACTAAAGCAAACAGTTTAAAGCTACTGTACAAACATGCCTGTATATTATGATCCTAAGCTGAATTGCATTTTAACAATAAATGTTATCTCAAATATGCTCAGATTTACCTCTACAAGCTAAAGTCATAATATGTACTACATTATTGCTTTCCTAGGGAGGGATTATCAGCAAGTCACCTGTACTTTAGCTCTCAGCAGCTAACAAAAATCAAGAATTCCTACCTAAGGCCCTCCAGTTGTCATTTAACTACAAATCCTTGAATTTCCATGGCAGTACCAACCTTTCAAGTTGTTGTACTGATTTATATAATGAAAATATCACACAATTTTTACATATTTACTTTTAGCCATCCCCCAGGGACCCATTTGATGCATGGGGCACAGTACTAATGCCCATTTTTACCCCACCCCACAAATGGTTCAGGGGATCTCCTGTGTTCCCTGTCCAGTTCTCCCAACATGCCTTCCTGATTCATAAGATGCCTGCCTCTAGTGCTCTGTTCACTTATAGATATTGGGCACATACTAATCTAGCAGAACACCCATAATTTCAGCCCCCAAAACAATTACAGTCCATTGGATAAAATTACCACAGGCTTTATTAAGTGGTGGCTTTATAGGGAAAGAATGTCCTTTTATTTTATTGTGATATTTTTTTAAAGGCATAACCTTTTACAGGGACATTTCTCTGCTGCATGGTTTGGTGTTTTTGTCAGAGAAATTGCTGTCTCCTACGCCCATCAATGCTTTCCCAACAGACAGAGAAGTATAATCATAGATGACATGCAAAGTTCCACAATGGAACCACAGTGCTATAATTAGAGGGCACAAGGACTAATCTCTTTCCTTTCCATCAAAGATGAACAGATTCATAGAAGCCAATAAGCTAGTCTGAAATGAACAGCTACTTGACTAGCACCTCTGATTTCCCTTGCTGAATAAGTACATGGGAGCCAACATATGCTCACACAAGGTACACAATTGTAACATTTAATTAGAAAGACTTTACAGCTTTGACATGTCTTGCACAGCTTAGACAGATGCCAAAGAGTTGGGAATATAAACTATTGGCTATAAAGAACAAAATGCAGGCCCATAGTGGCTAAATAATTGTACCCGGAAGCTTACGTGGTTGGCTCAATGACATGTGAAGGAAAACTAGTTTCCAGTTCTCTGCATTTGTACATGATTTTCCGAATAACTATTTGTTCTAAAGCACAAAAAGAAGGCAATAGCACAAGAGGGCTTGGCCTGTTTTCACCATTATGGACACAGCCACTCTTCACTTGCATTCAGTGGCATAACTAGAGACTAATGGGCTTGGGTGCAGCCTTCCACACCCTCCTGAAGGACCCCTAGCCTCCCGAATCTTGCCCTGATGATACCTTAAACTTCTATCTTTTTCAAGTTGATTAGTGGGCCAGATATTGTATACCTGGTGTTAGGCTATGCTAAGTCCAATATGCCAATAAGGTCCAATGGGCCATGCTTATATAAACAGGGACTTAATTTACTTAATAGTATGCAGAAAGCATTTTATTGCTCAGCCACCAAAAAAGTACAAACAGCTGCTTCTAAATTCCCTCTAACAAATGGAGTTGGCATCATATTTGACAACAGGAAATAACAAGGGAATGACACCCTGGTAATCCAAAAACAAGCCATTCCAATAGTTAAAATGAGAAAAATTTATTATATATTAATCTCAAAAAAAAGCCTGACGCGTTTCGTGTCCATCTGACACTTAATCATAGGCTTAAATGTGCATACAACAATATCAGTATTTAAAAGACTTAACACCAATAGAAAACAAGATAATAAGAGAAAAGGGGAGGAGACTATACATCTTTGGAAAATCTAAAGGAACAGCACCTATGTACGAGAAGGAGCATTAAGAAATTGCATTTAAATAGATATAAAGAAATGTACTGTATAAATACACACAGAAAAAAGACATATAAATGAACCCAGAGGAAAGGTAGTTACTGTATATACATCATTATGTTGATATGGAGTTTTTTTAATGATAATAACAAGAAACATCAAAATCATTCCTCTTGGTGATCTAGTATGAAGAGTAAATATACAAAAAACTTCTCGTTTTAAAGGAAAAGGAAAGGCTAATAAAGAGTTAATCTCAAGCTGCAGGCATACCTCCAGTTCTCTCATAGTGCCCTTAAGTCACTTAAATATTTCTCCCGTTCAGATGATCAGAAGTCTCATAGGAAAAAAAAACACTGAGCTCTGTAAAGAAAGTTCCCATAATGCTTTGCTCCTTCATCAAGGAATAATCTGCTTGTTTAGGAACAGGTCACTTGAACATGGCAAACCCCCTTACAAGTGAGTGCATCCATCTATTTATATATCCCTCCCTATCTCCCTGACAGCCCCAGTATAAGCTTCTACAATGAGCAAGTCTATGGCCCACTGAAGCATGACATTGTTTTAAACACTCTTATTGACTACACCTCACTGGATTCTCACGCAAACTTCTATATATTACAGATTCTTTCAGAACCAGTGTTTTCAGCCTCTGACCATATGAGAAATATATAATTCTTGCATTTTTATAATGGGTATAAACAGCCCTGTTTGACAATTTCTATGAATAGGGATTTCCATATACAAAGCATGTATAGGTTTATATTGAGTTGTGGCACGTAATTTCAATATATTAATATATCCTCATATTGCGAAAAATGGCTCATGGAGATGTTTGGACATTTCCCCAGCAGTTTTTCCTGGCTTCTGGTTATACACTCCTGCGGCATTACAGGCCAGAATCATGTGTCGATCAGATTTTTTTTTTTTTTACATGATTTTCATAGGCTGCAATGGGGGTGATTTTTGACATTTTGAAATCTCGCTTTTGAAAAATATAGGGCTGCTGTGCAATTTCTATCTCTAGATAAAACCTCCTTTTTATTCTGCCTCTAGCACATAATTTTATGGAAAGAACTGCACAGCACAGTGATGTTAGCTATGCCAATGCTAAGTTAGCTATATGGCATTTGAGCAAAGCCTGGTCTGTTTAAGCTGATCAGAATAGTGGTGCATAATGGCCTGCTAGACCTTTGGTGCATAGTTACTTTAATGTAGCTTTAATATTTATTGTTACCATCCCTCGAACGAGAGCTCTTATGCCGCATTCGGCATTAACTGGAGTAGCAAAAGCCTCATATAGTGGGCATAAATAGATGTTGTGTTTTTGATGGCAACCCCCCTCAAACATGAATATATATATACAAATATATATATATATATATATATATATGTGCACAATAACAAAATGGAAAACATAAGGCATATTTTATTATATCAAGCACGTTGACCCCACATTTAACAAGGCACATTTTATTATTTTAAGTGCGTTGCACCTGCATCAGTCTAGATCCTCTGCACTGACGCATAAAGAACATTAAGACATTCTGTGCATTAAACTACTTAAAATGCCTATGCACTTGCCATTTGTCAATCTTTGAGAGTAATATTCTGAGACAATTTGCAATTCTTCATTTTTTATTATTTGTAGTTTTTCAAATTTTGTTCAGCAGCTGTCCTGTTTGGAGTTTCAACAGCTGGTTGCTAGGGTCCAACTTAGCAAGCAACTTTTAACTTTTAACTGATCACAACTTTTTTTATTTTCTGTGGCAAAAGCTTGTGGCCTTTTTGCGAAAAAATTTGCAGATGATGAAATGTGAAATTTTGTTGCATTCTTGCCTGACCAAATAATTTGCTCATCACTATGCAGGACATATAGAAATTCCATTATGAAAACAGTAATATATATACAGGTATGGGATCCATTATCAGGTATGGAATCTAACTCGTGTCTCTTCCTGCCTGTCCGCTATCTCCACTTGGATGTACCAACGTTACCTTAAATCAAACCTCTCTTAGACTGAACTGGTTCTCTTTCCCCCATCCAATTCCCACATTGTTCCCGAGGTATCTATAAAGGTTAACAATTCCTCCATCACCCCATCTTCCCAGGCCCGGTGCCTTGGGGTTATCCTTGATTCTGCCCTGTCTTTCACTCCTCATATCCAATCACTTATCAAATCATGTCACTTTCACCTAAGAATTATTTCCAAAATATGATCATTTATCACCCAAGATGCTGCCAAAATTCTTATTCACTCTCTTATAATATCTCGCCTGGACTACTGTAACTTGCTATTAATTGGCCTTCCCCTCCAAAGACTGTCCCCTCTCCAGTCCATAATGAATACTGCTGCCAGGCTCATACACCTCTCCAACCGCTCCTCCTCTGCCATGCCACTGTGCCAATCCCTGCACTGGCTTCCCCTACCATCCAGGATAAAATTCAAACTAATGACTCTCACATTCAAAGCCCCACCCTACACCTCTGAACTTATCTCTAGGTAACAAATTAACGCATGCGGTTGCGCGTAAATTATATATGAGATATGTGACTTAACGCATGCGATAATCGCGCATTTTTTTTTGCGTCAATTTTAATGCAAAAAAGCATGCGATAATGCTTATCGACCTTTAGTGAATCAACCCTCTTATGTCTCAACCCTTTCTCCCTGTAGATTGTAAGCTCTTTTTGGCAGGGCCCTCTTCACCTTTTGTATCAGTTATTGATTGCTTTATATGTTACTCTGTATGTCCAATGTATGAAACCCACTTATTGTACAGCGCTGCGGGATATGTTGGCGCTTTATAAATAAATGTTAATAATAATAATAACCCATTATCCAGAAAGCTCCAAATTACAGGAAGGTCATCTACCATAGAATGCATTTTAATGAAATAATTACCATTTTCAAAAAACATTTCCATTTTCTCTGTAATAATAAAACAGTAGCTTGATCTAAATGTATCATTTATCATTATTAGAGGCAAAATAATTCTGTTAGCTTTATTTAACATTTACATAATTTTTTTCTTCCCGAGCATTCTGCATAACAGGTTCCATACCTGTAATTAAAATATTAAATGAGCACTATAGCAGTACAGGAAAACTGAACAGTGCAGATGTGAAGGACCAAGAGGCATTTTTCTTATCTCTCTGTCCTTGCAAAACATATTTTAAAGCCATTTCCTAAAGAATATATTATTAAGATGCCTATTGTGTTTATTACACTTATTGCTAAGAATTTGTTCTGTATTTTAGTCCTAGCTTATGGGAATTGAGGAAAATTCACAGTGTGCAGCTACTGCCATGAACATGAAGTCTGTGTAGATAGCTAATTAGTGTGTACTTTATATATTAAGCTTCCACTTTACTGCAGCACCAGGGAAATCTAACAAATGACAAATCTCTGTATGGTTTTAATGCAGCTCAGAAGCCTATAATTCAGTACCACAGGGAATGCATGAGACTGGCAAACTAGCAACTAAATATTAATGTTTCACATTAAATATAGAATTGGTTGAATCTGACAATAAAAACCAGTTGGCCTATATTGCCAGTCCATTACCTTACAGTGATGGTAAACATAGACTTGCTCACTTACACTGTATTGTGGGGATTCTCACACAGTCATAGCATACATACCACTAGGATACATACATACCAAGCATACATACCACTAGGAAAACGGACCACTATAGACTATTAAAACTTCCTGGGTTTGCCCCTAAATTTAAAATTATCCCAATTAAGAGAAGGATCATTTATGTAAAAAAAATAAAAATAAAATATATATATATATATATACTCTCTTTTCAATTACAAATGCTTCAGTAAGGCAGAAAGGGATCATTAACCTAAAGGGGGGGAGCGCTATTGGCTCTCTATGGCCAATATTGTTCAATTTGGCCACAGAGGTTATTCCAATAGTCTGGTGTATTTACAGCGCTGGCAACCCCCCTTTTTCTTTGGGAATTACCCGATTTTGAAGGCTCTCCCCAGTTCTCCTGTCCCCCAGCAGAATTCTCAAGATTTTTCTGTCTCATGATGTCCTCTGGTAAATTTTGGGTGAGTATATGCAGTAAGCATTTGGTGACGTCATTTGATGCAATTGCACATGAGCAGGTGCAATTTTTTAGCTGCATCTGTGATTTTGCCCATGCGCGTGACATCACTTCCGGAAGCATGCTGCTGTACGCCACATTTCTCCAGAGCAACCAAGCTGTCAGCAGCTCGGTATTCATTCCTGTTCCTGGATGACTCTATACTCTATTTTTGTGTCATTAACTTTAATTCTATTACATCAGAGTTATCAGAATTCAGCACACATGGGCAGGCTTTGTTGTGTAAAAAAAATGGAGTAAAAACTGCGTAATATTTTTACACGTTTTTTTACACGATGAACTTCTCCATTTATTTTATACAGCTTTTTACACCGTTTTGGCGAATTTTATATTATCCCAGGGGGCAGGTCACTTCACCGTTACCTGGCATGTAGCCAAATAGGTGGCTCTTAGCTTGTATGCCCAGTTTAAGATGGAACTTTTAGCTGAGCAACTGAACACACTGGGAAGACATAAAAACTGTAAACAAACACATCAATCAAAACAATGTGAATGAGGAAGCACATTTATGAAGAGTTATAAAACAAAAACTGCAATGTATTGTGCATGGCTGAATCAAAGATAAATGACATTTTAAAACTATCAATAGTTCCCCTTGCTTTTATTGTGCCTTGGAAGAGAACAGAAAATTAACTAAAATTGTTCTGTCTTTTGTGCAGTGTTCTACCTGAGAATATAATTTAGGATGTTTAATTCTTCAAACAAAATGCAATCTTTTCATAAATATCAGATAAGATAATTTAGCAGATAAAAACACATTTTAAGAAAACACAGTTTCCAATTTTAAAATGTGATTCCTAAATCTCAAGTCTTTGGTATGGATGGGTAACTATATTGTTTTTTAAGTGACAGGAATGTCAAGCATGTATGTTTCCAGCTGTTAAAAGATGTTAAAGAGATACTGGGGCTAAATTGGATTAGCAATTGGAAGCAATTAGTTGTATGTTTTGATAAGTCTACTTCAAAATGAAAGCAACTATATGATTGGTTGATATAGGTAACTACACTGGTGCAGTTTAGCTCATATATTAATAATTGAGCCCCATTGTCATAAAAAGTAGCACGTTTACTTTAAACTAAAAAAAGTAATAATTATTAAAAAAAAAAAAACCACAAAACAAATATCTATATATATATATAGACAAGCAGAGTACCGCACACAAAGGGACTTTATGAAAATAAAAAAGGTTTATTGGAAAAATCCGACGTTTCGAGCACCAAACTGTGCTCTTCCTCAGGGACAGTTTGGTGCTCGAAACGTCGGATTTTTCCAATAAACCTTTTTTATTTTCATAAAGTCCCTTTGTGTGCGGTACTCTGCTTGTCTATTGAACTGTTTGACCAGCACCGAGGGCAGTTGTTTTTCACTCAGAGGGTGTGCTCCTCTCTGTTCTTGTATATATATATATATATAGTTTTATGTGTGAACAAGATGTAGCCATTTTTTGTGCATTCATTGGGTAAAGTGTATTCCTGGTACTCATAAGTATCTTTATTGCCAGTCTATAGAGTACAGGCTCTTAGTGTAATTTCAGGCCTCTGCTCCTGTCCTTACCATTATGGGTAGTTCTGCTCTTTACTCTGCAATCCAAAGCCTTGTACTTTTTGTTCTTCTATTGAATGTCTTGCTTATTCTTGTTGACTCTTCACAGCCTTCCACTCATCAATCAGTGCCCATATTATTTCCTTTCCCTGTCTCTATTTAGTTGTTTCTTCCATTCTCTGTAATATGGCTTGCCTGAATAGTGCCAACTGTTCTTCAACATGCAACAGCTGGAACCAGTTGTAGAGCTGTGTTTGGTAATGACTAGTGGTGATGCCATCCTTTAGATTTTCTACTGATTAAGGTTTAGCTGATCTTTGTAATTGCCATCCATTCAGCTATAGCTCCAGTTCGTAACCTATTGTTGACTCCTGTGTAGCCTTTGACACTTTGCTGTGCTGAGCTCTATTGTTTGACTATTTAAATCATACTCCTCCAATACACCCAATACTCCAATACACCCAGCTCACAAGCTCCAAAGTAGTGGCATGCATTTACAGCACAATTACTTCTGACTTTAGTATGGGTTGCCTCAGAATTGTGCGACAGACTACTGCCCCCTCAGTAGCTGAAGCCCAAAAAACTTCTTGCTGAACCTTATGTTGCTGTTATTCACTATTCACTGCTCCAAGCTCTTTCTCTGAACAATGACTCTTATTTGGAAACCTTCCTACATTTAATTGCAGCATGTCCCACTGTCTCATTGTTTAATTAAATGAAGTTTTACCTGATAGTTTTACCTGATACTTGGATGGTCATTGGTCTAGTGATTGAGCACTCACAAAGTCTGGATGTCCACTGTCTCATTGTCTCTACCTCAAAGCACAGAAGCCAGTGAGCCAGATCTCTCCTTTACTCAACAGAATGTTACCCTCTAAGCTTTCCCCCTATATCTCCCAACCACAGCAACTACTACCTCCTAGAAGTAACTTCCACCATTCTTTCTCTGTAAGGGCCACTACATAGAAGGACTCTCTTTTAGCAAGGATGGTATTTTCAACATCTCCTCAATTACTTTGCATTCCTTAGCTTATGCACTACAAATGGTCTTGAACAATCATTTCCTTATAAAGCTTTATAGCTTAAAACAGGCTTAAATTATGCATAGCTTAATGTATCATAATTGAGGTGTTTTGCATAAAATTATGTGTTTTACAGTGTTGGACTTTCCCTCCTTTATTATGCTTTCTTATCTCTCTGCTATCTAATTCTATAATTACTATTGCCCTGACGACTCTCTGCATAAACATGATGAAAAACATAAAATAAGGACGTAAAAATAAAATGCATTAAACATGATAAGCATCAGTATGGATAAAGATGGATGTCACATAATTACCAGAAAGCACACATCTCTATACAGGAGAAGAAAACTGACTTGGGCTTTGAGGGGGAAAAAAAGCAAAATTTCATTTTAGGCCACTAAAACCACTTAATCAATTGCATAATTATTGCTTGTCACACATAAATGAAATGTTTGAATACTGAGATGATAATATTTGTTTAAGGTTATGTCCATATGAGGTGACATTAGTCAGTTGATGGTGTTGGTCAGCATCTGCACCCTCTGCTTTTATATGCACTGGTGAGAGCGACATGGGTCAGATGTCATCCCAAGAGACTGGGATTCTACAAGTAGTGAGCACTTAATCACTAGGCATAGCAAGTAGCTTGCAGTCCCAATGAGCTCTCTAATTTGTCTATACTTCATAATCGTTATTATTATTTTATTATACTTTATTGTAACTCGAACATTTATTTAAAGAGATACCATCACCAAAAATTAAAATAATTTCTTATACATATCATAATGTTGTATTTTCATGCTAGATATAATTTTGCCTTAAAAGTATTTGCCTGATGCTTTCACATTAACTTTCTAATCCACCATGTTTCTCTATGTGGGGGCTGCCATATTTGTGCAGCAGGAGTCTGTTAGCATTAGAAGCTGTAACTGACAGGCTGAGAAGGGACTGTCAGGTTGGAGTTAGGCTAACAAAACAGTCAGGGTTAGGAACTTCAAGTAACAATTACTTACAAAAGCAGCCCTATAAGCTAAAAATGGTCAACGTGACATATAGGGAACTTTTTATGTGCATTAATATTTTGAAGAGTAGTTTTTGGGTGTCAGTATCCTACATGCCAATTTGTGTCCTCTTCCCTTCACTGGCCAACACAGTGCATCAGAAGCTGTGTAAGAGGACAGGTACCAATATATTCATGTAGTGAGAGACGATTGTGCAACTGGTGTTCCTGTTTTTCTTGTAGTTATATAGTGGAAATAGAGATTTATCTTTTCCCTCAGTTATTGTCCTGTCTCTCTTATATGGTGTCCAACGGTGAGGTCTTTAAGGCACAGTATTGTATCACTGCTGATATGGGGGGTACTTCAGCTCCTGCGCTTGCATTCTATAAGAAGAAACTTGGGCCATTAGTGGTTATTAACAGGATTTATTGATACAACAACATACATCAGTGTGCTGGTGTATCAGTTTAATAGTAATGTTGAATTGATTGAAATAAAGGTGGAAATGTACAAGGTCCTGTTCAAAAACAAGTCTGTATCACTAGGATGTCATCAATGCAGTGGAAATAGGACAAAGGCTTTATAGAGCAGGTGGAGAGAAAGTCCCTTTCAAGTATTGCCATCTTCATCATCATCACCATCATTATTATTTTTTCAAATATCACAAACAAGTTAGGCAGCACTTATATTTATAACAAACAAGAGTTACAGAATAATCCAGCTCTGGAGCAACGAACACTGCAATTCTTTTTGTTAAAAAAGTCTAGTTAAATGCAATCTTCTAATTCAAATGATTAATTGAGATGATCCCAAATAGATATATGGGTAAAATAAGACATTTTTGTTGAAACACAGGATGCTTGTAAGTAGAAAAATTCTCCCCACAATCAACCATTTTCTAGTATTAACCATTCTAGGCCTCTGTGTATTTGAGTGTGGATTGCTGCGAGTTTATCATTAGGGCAGCAAATACAGCAGCAGTAGGTTTCATCATTAGGAATCAGCTATATTACATTAGAGAAATCCTGCCTCATATTGTTCAAAAATATCACATGAAGAACGCCAAGCACTCCAGACCCAAGGTTTTGCTATAAAAACGATCCTTTTTTGATTCATTAAAACGTTAGATGCCTCATATTGTTCAGTCTTCATACATTCCCTGCTCTGCTTGCAATACATTAGCAAAACATCAAACTGTGCTGAGTTAATCTACATGTGTAGCCAGGAACCCACTGCTTGTTTGGTACAAACACATACAGAGTATGCTGGGGTTCATTTACACATATTCTGGGTCAAAAGTCACTCACATTTTATCACAGCTCTCATAGCAACAAAGAGAAATTCTGGCTGTAACGAAACTCACGATATTGAATAATCCTCTGCAAACTAGGTGGATTTAATTAACATGTCTAATTTTTCCATCTGTCCTCCCTTGCTAATTACAGTTGCAAAGGCTTAATTTTTCACAGTCATATCACTTAAAGGCACTCTCCCATAGTCTTTGGCAGCATGTGCTAAGCCACTGTATGTCAGGGACATTTTCAATCTTTATTGACACCAGTGCAATTTGTATTAGCTGTGCTCATTAATGTTACTACAGAGTGGGAGTGGAGGAGTAATTGTGGATCTGTGGATCACATTTAGTGGATTAGATTTGGGGCCTATAATTTCATATAAAAGCTTTTTTGTATAACTGGGGTGGAAAGGCTTAAGGATGCCAATACACAAGCATACAGTGGCCACTGACTTGACAAGGCTGATCACTATCTGAATGGGCATTGTTCATATATTAGTCAGGCTTAGCAAAAGCCTCATCATTCAAGTTAAAAGGAAAATATACTCTCCATTTTGAAATGAGCTCATTCAGTGGGGCTTATGTTTAAAGGAAGCAAATTTCCCAAAATACATTTATTATACATACCTAAATCCATAGACTGAAAAAAACCCATAATAGTTTATTCTTAATTTGAATGCACTTTGCCCTAATCCCATTTAGTTTGACATAGTCATGCAACCCCTTCCTCACCTTGTATGATTGAAGTGCCTCTGCTTTCTAGGGAATCTCTGCACCCCCCACTATCACAGAGGAACTTCAAGTTCCAGAATCCATTACTTTATAATGGAACGGGGGGAGGGAGGCATTGCAAGCCTAAGGGACAATGGGAAATGGTTAGTCAGATTATTATAGTTACTTTCAGTCTGTGGAATCAGGTATGTTTGTATAAAAAAAACCACAAATCTCTATTTATATATGAAATCTGAATGTTCTTGGAAGGGGGTATATATAATCAGTAATCTGATGATTCTTCCCTTGAGTCAACCTGATTTAGCCTACTATTTAAGGGGTTAAATGAAGCAAATTTTTGTTTGCAGATCTGTCAAATGTAAAAAATTAAACGAAAAATGTTAGTGGTTTCAAAGATATTGGGTTTGACTTTTGAAACACTGTAATAGATTCCAGTTGATTAACAAAACTGGAGAAAAATTTCTACTTCATTGTTCCAGGAGTTAAAAATTACGGAAAAATCCCTTATCCGGAATACCATTGGTCCCGAGCATTCTGGATAACAGGTCCTATACCTGTATAGTGAAAGCAAGTTATGCCTTATGAGCCCTGCTCACAAGGACATACAATCTAAAGGGACTTCTTTTACTGTACCTTTTATACCTCCATATATATATATATATATATAGAGGAAAAGATGCCGCACTCACAGGTCTTAGTGTCAAAAAATAAAGCAAAGTTTATTAGGTCAGACTAACATTTCGGCTGTGGCTACAGCCTTTCTCAAAGTAGGGAAAGGCTGTAGCCACAGCCGAAACGTTAGTCTGACCTAATAAACTTTGCTTTATTTTTTGACACTAAGACCTGTGAGTGCGGCATCTTTTCCTCTAGATTTCGTTTTTCTATACTGCACCCAGGCACTTTTGTCTCCATCTTAACGTGAGTGCCGGCTCTCCATTACATTATATATATATATATATATATAAGAACAAACAGGAACGCACCATCTAAAAACCCTGGGTGCTGGCAAAAACAATAATTAACAAGCAGAGAGCCGCACACACAGGGACTTTGTAAAAAGATAAAGCATTTATTGAAAAAGATCCGACATTTTGAGCACTAACGGTGCTCTTCTTCACGGACAAACCAGTGTATGTGTGTGTGCACACATAAGCTACAGATATTAAAATATATATGCACTTTCATATCTAACTTTCTCGGTCGTCCCTAGGCAGCACAGGTACAAGTGGGTTAATGCAGTCTTCCCTTTAGGAGGCAGGATAGCAAACAAAAAAGGTCTGTCCCCCTGACTGCCCTCCCTCTTCCATGCATTAGCCCCACCTCCAGCAGTTTTTTGCTATCCTGCTTCCTGGAGGCAGGACGTTTGGGAGCTATGCTCCCTTCATTTTCCTTTATTTTTATTTTATTTTTATTTTATTTTATGTTATTTCTTTTCACTTATTACTATTCACAGGTGAAAAGACCATATCAGGACTACACCAGGACCGGGGGTGCAACTCTTCACCAAGGCATGCTCTCACGCTGCCAGGACTCCAGTTCCCCTCACCCCCCACATTCTCACTCAATGGCATGGCATGCCCTTACGCTACCACTACAGGGGGCAAAAGAGGGGACAAAAAAGGCATGCTACAGCGCTGCCTCAGTTTACCCCAACAGTGGGGACCCGGTTCACAGGGTATGCTGCAGCGCTACCTGAACCGAGGTCAAACTGACCCACATCTGAGACATGCTGTAGCGCTGTCTAAACAAGCCGCAAATCCCTCCCGCACCCGCTGATTATACCTGGGCGCGCTCTCCCAACACTAGGCGCCACTTTCAAATTCGGCGCCATTTTCTCCTTCGCGCCGGTGCGCACCAGCCGGAAGCCGCATCAACGCACTTCCGCTGAGTCACAGAGCAGGGAAAGCACAGCGCGCAGTTCAGCGCACATTCCACACACGGAGAGGGTTTTTGCTCGGGCCAGGCAGAGGAAGCGCAGCAGGCACTCCAAGCCCCCACACAATAAAGGTACGGCTGGCACAGCACCTTCCTTTATTTCTGTGAATTTTTATTTTCTACTAAACAGCCTAACATGGCGTCTGAGGTGGCTAACTCCCCCAGACCAGATACAGGGGACCCTCCAAGACCCACAGAACAAAGTCAGGGTACAGGCAAAAGGCAGAATAAACGCTCCAAGCCCAAAGAGCATGCTCAAGACAGTAAACGTAGCAAGCTCTCTCTGCAACATACAGAAAGCTCATCTGACATTCCGGACTGGTTTAAACCCTTCCAATCCACTTTACTAGGCATCTCTTCCTCACTTGAAAAGCTATCCACAGTACAACCTCCTCATCAGAGTGTTACATCAGACAAAGTCTCCACACCTGGCCCATCGACTAGTGCACCACTAGATCCCATACAACCACAAACAGAGGCCTATACCTCAGAGGAAGAGAACCCAGACCTCAGTGACTCGGAATCTACAGACCCAGTCACCCACTCATCCGGGTTATTCCATAGATCCCAGTCTGAAGCAGTTAATGTACTACTCACGGACATGTTCCAAACTCTGGGCATCCAGGAGGAGGCAAAAGAGCAAAAGACACTAGACAAACTATTTGGTTCATCTCACCGACACCAAAAGCATTTCCCAGCACATGAGACAGTTCAGGAGCTCATTAAAAAAGAATGGAAAACCCCGGATCGCAGATTAGCTAAGGACAAACGAGTTGACACTCTTTACCCATTCGACCAATCACACAAAGACCTGTGGGACAACATCCCTAAGGTAGACGCACCGGTAGCTAGACTGGCCAAACGCACCACCATCCCATTAGAAGACGGAACGTCTTTTCGGGACCCTATGGACAGAAAGGCTGAAAGCCTACTTAAGAATATTTTTTCTGCCACTAATACAGCTTTCAAACCCACGATAGCCTCAGCCTGTGTATCACGCACGGCAGTATTATGGCTCGAAGAAGCCCTCGCTGCATCCACAGACGAATCTTTCGATATGCACAGTCAGCTGTCAAAGATACTCAATGCGGTTCACTTCCTTTGTGACTCCTCCATGGACACACTACAGAACTTGACTCAATTATCAACAAAATCACAGGCGGAAAAAGTAATTTCCCCCCGCAAGACAAGAAAACACGGCAGTTCGGCTCTCAACCCAAACAGCTACACCGGCCGCTCCCCCCAGCACTCCAGGCCACAGAACACATATTCAGGGCCCACAAAGACCTACCGGCCCAATAAGAAACCGACCTGGAACACACAGAGACGCCCCTTCAAGGGACCTTCAGAAAAATCCCAGGATGCATGAAGTCCAAGCCCCTCCCGGGATACAGGAGGCAGTAGGGGGCCGCCTCCTACTCTTCAGGGAGGCATGGCTGTCCACTACTACAGACAAATGGGTCCATCAACTCGTTTCGGCGGGCTACAGGATCCATTTCCACCACTATCCCCCCGAAAAATTCCTACAATCAAATACGCCTCCCACGCCCCAAAAGAGAATTGCACTCCAACAAGCCATAGACAACATGCTAATCTCCAAAGCTATTGTACCGGTCCCTTCGGCAGAAAAGAAAAAAGGTTTTTACTCAAACCTCTTTCTAGTTCCGAAAAAAGACAGATCGTTCAGGCCAGTCCTAGACCTGAAGGCCTTGAACAAATTCCTACTGGTACCATCATTCAAGATGGAGTCCCTGCGTTCCGTCATAGCCAATGTACAGCAGGGAGATTTTTTCACGTCCATCGATCTTCGGGATGCTTATCTACACATCCCTATACACCAAGATCACCAAAAATACCTGAGATTTGCATTCGCGGGAAGACATTTCCAGTTCCAGTCGCTTCCCTTCGGTTTAGCCACGGCTCCACGAGTTTTCACGAAGGTAATGGCAGCTCTAGTGGCCTACATGAGACAACAAGGACTACACGTCCTTCCCTACCTGGACGACCTCCTGCTCAGAGCTCCGTCCTACCCTCAGTCACTGGTCGGGACCAACCAATGCATAAACACCATAGAAGCACACGGGTGGCAAATACAACCCAAAAAAAGTACCTTACTTCCAACGCAGTCCATCGTCTTCCTAGGGGTACGATTCGACTCCAACCAACACATGGTGTCTCTTCCAAGGGAAGAGGAGGCGTCTACGGCCACAGAACGGTGCAAGGACAATGGTCCCCACAAGAGACAAAACTCCACATCAATCTGCTGGAAATTCGAGCAGTATATCTTTCCATCACCCACTGGGCACACCTACTGAATGGACGCCCGGTGAAAGTACAGTCGGACAACGCCACCACAGTGGCCTATATAAATCACCAGGGAGGCACAAAGAGCAACGCCTCCTGGAAAGAAGTATCAAAGCTACTCCAATGGGCAGAAAACAATCACGCCCACCTCAAGGCAGTGTACATACCGGGCCATCTCAACTGGGAAGCGGACTTCCTCAGCAGGAACTTCGTAGACCCAGGAGAATGGTCTCTCCACAAGGCTGTTTTCCAACAACTCACACGCCGCTGGGGAACCCCACAGGTGGATCTGATGGCCTCCAAATTCAATCACCAGACTCCTCGCTATTGTACCAGGTACCGAGACCCAAAGGCATTCGCAATTGACGCAATGACCACACCGTGGGACTTCACACTGGTGTACATCTTTCCTCCCATCCCCATGATCCACCCAGTACTTCGCAGGCTCCTCCAATTCCAGACGACAGCCATCGTCCTCACCCCGTTTTGGCCACGAAGGCCGTGGTTCTCCGACCTTCAAGCTCTGGCAGTAGCTCCGCCTTGGAGACTCCCCTTGAGACCAGACCTCCTGCACCAGAATGAACTGCTCCACCATGGGCTGGAAAACCTGGCTCTCACGGCATGGCTATTGAGACCGCCATCTGGTCACAGAAAGGCTTCTCCGATAAGGTAACATCTACACTGCTAAAAGCCCGTAAACCAACTACTGCCACATCCTACCATCGAATTTGGAACACCTTCCTCTCAAGGTGCGGCGAAACACAACATAATACTTCCAAATGCCATCTCCCTACGCTACTGAGTTTCCTCCAAGAGGGATTGGACAAAGGCTTAGGAGTTAACTCCCTTAAGGTACAAGTGTCCGCCCTATCACTACTGTTTCAAGACCAACTCGCACTGCACCCAGATGTCAGGACATTTCTGCAGGCGGCGACACACATCAAGCCTCCATACAAGGACCTTATCCCACCATGGGACTTAAACCTAGTGCTCCGGACTCTACAGACCACACCCTTCGAACCATTAGCTACTATTGATTTAAAACTCCTAACCTGGAAGGTAGCCTTCCTGGTGGCAATCTCGTCAGCCAGACGAATTTCAGAGTTGGGGTCCTTATCCCACAAAGCACCATACTGTATTTTTCACGAGGACAAGGTGGTACTCAGAACCCCTCCCACATTCCTACCTAAGGTCACCTCAGCCTTTCACCTTAACCAGGAGATCGTACTCCCCTCGCTTTGCCCCAAGCCATCATTACCACAAGAACGACGGCTCCATAACCTTGATGTGGTAAGGGCACTAAAGTTCTATATTCATAGGACAAAGGACTTCCGCAAGTCGGATTCACTGTTCGTTCTCTACGGTACACAACACAAGGGCGCTAAGGCTTCCAAGGCATCCATCGCCCGCTGGATCAAAAGCTTGATTACCTCAGCCTACCGGGACAAGGGACTACCCGTCCCGTTCAAGATGTCGGCTCACACTACCAGAGCCCTCAGCACGTCATGGGCACTGGCCAATGCAGCGTCCGCTGAACAGCTATGTAAAGCCGCTACGTGGTCCTCCATACACACCTTCACAAAGTTCTACAAGTTCCACGTGTTCTCTTCGGCCGAAGCAGCCTTTGGCCGCAAGGTTCTTCAAGCCGCGGTGGAAACATAACGCTTACCTTCAGTTGCCATGTTAGAGCACTTTCACAACCTCGTTATCCTCCAAATTAATCTGTTCCTATTCTTGTTCTCCTTAATCCCACCCACTCTAACTGCTTTGGGACAAACCCACTTGTACCTGTGCTGCCTAGGGACGACCGAGAAAAGAGGGTTTGTTACTTACCGATAAAGCCTTTTCTCGGAGTCCCGTCACGGCAGCACAGGGAGTCCCACCCTCTTTTTACCTTATTCAGCTGTGCTAGCCGTAACTGCTGGAGGTGGGGCTAATGCAGGGAAGAGGGAGGGCAGTCAGGGGGACAGACCTTTTTTGTTTGCTATCCTGCCTCCTAAAGGGAAGACTGCATTAACCCACTTGTACCTGTGCTGCCGTGACGGGACTCCGAGAAAAGGCTTTATCGGTAAGTAACAAACCCTCTTTTTAGACATATATATTGTAGCACAATGTTTATATAATTATTATGTGTATTTAACCTTGTAATTTATTATACTGATGCTGATTGGATAAGGTTTAAATTTAAATGACACAGTCACTTCCTGTTTGAAAACCGAAACAGACAGATTTTTGTAGCTCAGTAAGGGCTGTGACAGACGAAGAATTAGTCGCCACGTGACAAATCTCCCTTGTCATGGGCGACTAATCTCCCCAAAATGCCATCCCACTGGCTAGAATGTAAATCACCAGTGGGATGGCATACGCAACGCCGCGATTTGCCAAAGTCGTGGAAGTTTCCTCTCAAGGCAACTTCCGCGACTTTGGCGTGGTGACTAATCTCCCCGTATCACAGCCCTAAAACAGATTTTTATTTTTTAATCTTGACCCATGAGTACATTGAATGTTTATTTTATAAGCTTGTGTTCCTAGGTATTGGTACTGGCATATTCCTGAAACCTTCTGTGGAACTTCGAAAAACCTACATTGTTGAAGAAGTTCAAAGGATAACAGCCTAAAGCATCTGCACTATACTCCAGCCACAAGGGAAGGAAATAAAATTGTTCATAAACTGTATATATAGTACATAATCCCTACTGGAGATTTAGACATTGTGTAAATGCTAATCACTTATATGGACATGAAGGAACTATTCTGGACATTATGTTTTTAACACAGATACATATACCAAAAGATGAAGAGTTTGGCACCTATATATGTTATAGGTCAGTTAACACTGGAGTTAATAAACACAGTTATTGAGAACAATTTTACAATAATTAAAAACTGAGCCAAGAACGATATACAAAACTGCTGCAATTGTTATTCCTTTGCAGTGTGGATGCGCCATAACCAGAATATTTTGGCTGCAGAGGACAGCCAATTCCTCTTGAAAAAGCTTGAAGTCCCAGGAGATGCATCAAGATTAGTGGTTGATTTTATCTTATTGTATTTATACATTGCTTCTATTTATTTATTTACTGTATATACTCGAGTATAAGCCGATCCAAATATAAGCCGAGGTACCTAATTTTACCTAACAAAACTGGAAAAACTTATTGACTCGAGTATAAGTCTAGGGTGGGAAATGCAGCAGCTACTGCTAAGTTTTAATAATCAAAATAAATACCAATAAAATTACATTAATTGAGGTATCAGTGGGGTATATGTTTTTCAATATTTATTTAAAAGAAAAACAGTAAACTATCTCTGTAAGCAGAGAAGAGGGTCAACAAAAACAATATGAGTACTACCCCACGCTCATTGCACATTGGCAAACTGGCAGCAGACCCATTCCCGGAGGGATGTAAGGGGAAATAAGTATTGCTAGTGGGAGCCTAGGCCAGGGAACTGGAGGGTCTGGCTGTGGGTGGCCTAATATGCACACAAAGGAGAGAGGGTGCTTAGTCTAGAGGGACCCATGGCACCCGACTCGAGTATAAGCCAAGGGTGACTTTTTTCAGCACATTTTGGGTGCTGAAAAATTAGGCTTATACTCTAGTATATACAGTATTTTACACTGCCCTATGTTGCACCATGTAATACAGCAGACTGTTCTTAATTAAGAAAATTAGAATAACTGGCAGGGAAGTTTCGATCCCCTTGTGTGCTGTGAAACATATCAGCTTTCTTTGAGATTTGGCATTTGAGATTTGGTGGGTGTATGGAAAGCCAAATGTGAGGCAACTGCACACACTTTTGGAGAAGTATTAAAGAGCTGAATGCTCAGATAGGTTTTTATTCTGTTTTTGGGACAAAAGAAAACATTAAATGCTCAGATTTGGTTCAGCCATAACACAAAATTGTACTGAATCTCGTACAAAGTTCAGTATAAGTTACATAGTTACATAGTTACATAGGGTTGAAAAAAGACCTGTGTCCATCAAGTTCAACCCATCCAAGTAAGCCCAGCACACACAACCCACACCTACCAATCTATACACTCACATACATAAACTATAAATACAACCACTAGTACTAACTGTAGATATTAGTATCACAATAGCCTTGGATATTCTGATTGATCAAGAACTCATCCAGGCCCCTCTTAAAGGCATTAACAGAATCTGCCATTACCACATCACTAGGAAGGGCATTCCATAACCTCACTGCCCTCACCGTGAAAAACCACCTACGCTGCTTCAAATGGAAGCTCCTTTCCTCTAATCTAAAGGGGTGACCTCTGGTGCGTTGATTGTTTTTATGGGAAAAAAGAACATCCCCCAACTGCCTATAATCCCCTCTAATGTACTTGTACAGAGTAATCATGTCCCCTCGCAAGCGCCTCTTTTCCAGAGAAAACAACCCCAACCTCGACAGTCTAACCTCATAGTTTAAATCTTCCATCCCCTTAACCAGTTTAGTTGCACGTCTCTGCACTCTCTCCAGCTCATTAATATCCTTCTTAAGGACTGGAGCCCAAAACTGCACCGCATACTCAAGGTGAGGCCTTACCAGGGACCTATAAAGGGGCAAAATTATGTTCTCATCCCTTGAGTCAATGCCCTTTTTTATACAAGACAGCACTTTATTTGCTTTAGTAGCCACAGAATGACACTGCCTGGAATTAGACAACTTGTTATCAACAAAAACCCCTAGATCCTTCTCCATTAAGGATACCCCCAACACACTACCATTCAGTAGATAGTTTGCGTTTATATTATTTCTACCAAAGTGCATAACTTTGCACTTATCAACATTGAACCTCATTTTCCAGTTTGCTGCCCAGTTATCTAATTTTGTCAAATCGCTCTGCAAAGCGGCAGCATCCTGCATGGAACTTATAGTTTTGCACAATTTAGTGTCATCAGCAAAAATAGAAACAATACTGTCTATGCCCACCTCCAGGTCATTAATAAACAAGTTAAACAGCAAAGGCCCAAGGACTGACCCCTGCGGTACTCCACTAACCACACTGGTCCAATTAGAAAATGTTCCATTTACCACCACTCTTTGTACTCTATCCTTCAGCCAGTTCTCTATCCAATTACAAATATTATGTTCTAGGCCAATATTCCTTAATTTGATCATTAACCTTCTGTGAGGTACTGTATCAAACGCTTTAGCAAAGTCCAAGTAGATGACATCAACTGCCATTCCAGCATCAAGGTTCCTACTCACCTCCTCATAAAAGGCAACTAAATTAGTCTGGCAAGATCTGTTACGCATAAAACCATGCTGGCACAAACTAATAGTATTGTGAACTGCAATGTATTCAAGTACCCTATCCCTTATTATCCCTTCCAAAAGTTTTCCTACTACTGATGTCAGACTAACAGGCCTATAGTTTTCAGGCTGAGAACGGGATCCCTTTTTAAATAACGGCACCACATTAGCAATCCGCCAGTCTCTTGGCACCATGCCAGACCTCAATGAATCCTGAAAAATTAAGTGAAGAGGTTTGGCAATCACAGCGCTCAGCTCATTTAATACCCTGGGATGATTTTGTAAAGCACTGTAAAACATGTAACACTGCTAAAGTTACACTTTAGTCTCTCTGTGGGTAAACATGAACATATTTATTCTAATGTGATGATTTGCCCATTATGGAAGGAGCAAATTGTACAAACACTGCTAAATGCAAACACATTTCTGAAGGATATGAAAGCAAATTAGGAACATCCTAAGCAGTATGGCAATAATAATCTTGTAGGATGATTTGACCCATATACAAAGTTATCCTGTTTAGGAGGCATAAATTACCTTTACAGGTGCAAGCAATTGTTAATTTCATAAGGCTAGGGCTAGATATTAGGGGGAAGTGCTGGAAGGGTTTTACCCTAATCTTAAGGGTGGTATAATACAGAAATTCAAGGTGGTATACTACAGAAATCAGTTTTAATATGCTGCTCTCCAATGGGTCCTCATACTACAACTCTCAGATCCCTCCAACAGCATTTGGCTGCCAGTGGGATTCTGGGACTCTCACTAAAACAAAAAATGGAAGACTACAAACTGGACACCCCTGATATATAAATAAAAAATATGGCATTTTATATACATTATTATATGTCATGTGTAGGTTTATCTACATTTGTATCCCCAAGGGGCTCCTTCAGTGATAGGGCACCAGCAGAACAGTCTTCCTGTATCTTATATTAAGGATATTTAAAAAAAAAAAAAAAAAAAAAAAATATATATATATATATATATATTTTCCCCCAACGTAAGTCTTATATACACCAGTGTATACAGTATATTATATTATGTTACACATGGTGCTTTAATTGCTGCCATATTTCTAGCGCTTTGATCACCAATGCAGAGCCAGATAAAGCCTATGATTAAGGGTACATGCCCAAAATGCATCAGGCATTGGACCTTGTTGTGTTTAGATGGTTTTAAAGATATAAATAAAATCATGTTTTAACCAAGAAGACCCAGGTTATGTGGTGTGCTGTCCTGTTTGGATTGTGGTTGAAATGCCGCTTGAACCAGCATCTCTGGAAAGGGTCAGAGATCAGCAAGAGAATCAGAGGAGGGTGAGATAAGCTGGTGTGGCTATCATCTTTGTTTCCATACCATTATGGAGTATCCAAAAATGTCCATCACGGCCCCTATGTCTGTAGCAATCTTACAGACAGATATGTGTCAATTGACACTTATGGGTAGGTTATCATGCATTAAACAGGGGCAAAAAGCATCTTAAAAAAAGTATCTAAGAAAAAGTATGTAAGATTCTTAGCAATTTGATTTTCACAGGGTTTTTCAAATCTATTCAAAATCAGTCACACTGGATGCATTGAGTGCACTACAGCAGTTTGACTAATTTGATTAATGCCCTTATATTATTGTGTTAGAGTCTGCAAACAATTATATGCATGCATCATTAGATTTCACAGCATAACAAAAGGTTTATGTTTCCGATCACTTTCCAATTCCCCAAAGAGTAAAATCAATATATAATGTTTCTTGTACTTAACGATATAGCCTTTTCTCTTTGGTTTTGTTATTTACTGATGCCCTTCTCAGTCTGATTATATATATGCTCTCTGCAATCTGTTTAGACTTTGTAGACACAAAGTGAGAAAGTTTTTCAACTGATTTCCATGTACTTTGTATCCCGCAGCATGGTTTGGTTATTAATATCTCATTACACCGCCCTTTGCAGAGCCGTGCAGGCAGGTGGACTGAGACAGGCTACAAAGCATTCCTTGTACTTGTTGCATTTCCACATGAACTTTTGTTGCTGCTTCGCTTGCTGAATATAAAATCTGCCGGCTTTGTTGGCCCCAGTCCCAGGGACAAGAAATATTCTCTACGGCTCTGTCCAAGGTGCTGAATTTAACAATGGTTTCTATATAAACAAGGCATTCTAATAACCAGGTTACTACCTTATCTATCAAGGAGATTTACATAAGCAAGGGAGCCACCATGTTCAAAGTGATAATGAGAAGTATATCTGTATATTCCTTGGTTGCCAATAATAAAAAAATTGGATTGCATGTTTTTTGTTTTCAACAAAAATTTAGTTCCATATAACTACAATTGTATCTACATTTATAATTGTCCCAATTAAACTTCTACATACTGTATGTTACTAACATATATAATGTTTACACAAGCAGAGTAAGCATCCAAATGCACTTAAACAGCATGCAATACACATCGATAATGTAGATCTGGGAGTAAGTGATGCAAACAGTGTGATATTTTTAACACCCACAAGGATGCTTAGGTCTTCTATAGCAGGGGTTAAACTATTTTCCCTATTGTTGGAAAGCATTCATACAATTATGTCATGGCACATGCCGCCAATTCTAGGGTACATAATGTAAAACGACTTGGCAAAATAATGAGATGTAAAAGATGTTGATTCTTAAAGCTTCGCTTCACTCCAAATTGCATAAATTAAACACTAAATTGCAATGAGAAGGGGAACATATTGACTGGAAATGAAACATATCAGCAGAGGCAGTATTTACATTGTTCAATCTGAAAGGAAACGTAATAAGCAATTCTTGTTTAAGTCGTACAGTCACCCATATTTCTGTGACGGTGCCTCTACTAAAACATATGTTGTGTAAGATAGGAATGGTTAAACCAGACAATGGCAGATATTTAATAAGAAATCCAAAGCTCTGAGTATTTAAACCCTGTGAAGAGTCGTTTCTGAGATGACAGTGTGTCATCTCTGCTGGAATGAGAGCAACCCCAAAGCACCTCAGTATTATAAGGATCAAAGGGGAATCTTTGAGATGCATATTCTTCCTGATACCTAGAAATCTTCCTACATTCCCTAGAAGTCTAGAATAGTGGCACCTTTGCCACCATTTATTGCCCCTAGTGCAGTATACTGTAAACAGCATATGTATGGTTTGACTGGTTAAACTCTCCATCTTTCCCTGCTCAACTCTTAAACAGCTTTTCATAGAAGACCAAGTTAGTCACTCCCAAGACTGGTGTTAATGTTAAATGCACAGCAGAATGTTGTGATACTAAATAATTGCAAAAATAACTACTGTAGGCTCCTTTGTCTATTTTTTACAATTTACAAACCCAAAACCTGAGAAGATGCTAAAGCTTTGTTTGTTTCTCTCTGAATTCCTGTATGTGCTAATTAGGGTATAACCTCAGCATGTTTGCACACACGCAGTACATATTATATTGTTTAACTGCACTGTTTTTGGCATTCATATCAAAGAAGTTCTGTCTATGACCTTCTAGTTGATAACAATTCCCAACATCCATTCATACAGCTGAAGACTGATTTGAGTTGTATTCAACAACAGCTGGGGGGGGGGGGTCACAGGCTGCACATTTTTGTTTGCATGTAAATAGCAATGCTTTGGGAGTCAAAAGTGAAAAATACACCACAGCAGCATGAGCACTGGATGCTGAGTGCAAGGATTTTGGGTGATAGGGGTGCTCTGATGCAAGTCTGAGCTCTAAAAAGGTATATGTGTAAAAACACTGAAAAGAAGCGTCTCTTATGCAATAGGCACATTATTGATTGATCTGTACATTCTCTGGCACTTATTATTAAAACTGCATCTGAAGAATATCTGGCAAGTATGTATAGCCCAGAAAGTATTGCATTTTACTAATGTTTCCCTTTGCCTTCTGATAAATATACCCTTAAATAGCAGCACATTGGCCAGTCTAACCCTGCGATGTAACCTATGAAGTCACCACAGCAAGCAGGGGAAAGGCATCTCCTAAGAAAGCAAGGCATGCAAACTTCATGTCCCTGTGATCAATGGGCAGCTTTGTCTTTGTTCTTCCCCCACTTGATGCTCAATGATAGGCTTGCTTCTCTACTGAGGTAATGACAATACAAAAACCTTTCTTACTGGCCCAGGTAGGTAAGGTCTCAAATGTTATAACATTAATGAATTAGATGATTTTTTTAGAACGCACAAAATGGGTACACACGCTAAAATGTAAGTTTAGCATTACTTACGGGTACCGTCGAATCTTGTAGCTATGGTATCCAAGAAAGTATTTTGTGGGGCCAGCAGCCCTTTCATTACCGGCATCTTGGGCTACAGAACTGCTTTATGCAGACACGTCTTTTATAAAGCTCCAGATCCCCGCAGAATAGAAATATTCGTGCCTGGCATGGCTCTCCTTTGTGCAAAGATTGCCAGCAGTTGCTTACAAAGGGATAATGGAAATGTGAGGAGCAGCAGGCAAAAGTTGAGTGCAAGTGAGCGGAGCCGGGGGTGCGCGGCAGGCACAGGGTTAACCGAGAGAGCCCGTACCGCTCGCCTGTAGCTGTCCAGCCCTGTGGTGCTGATTCTGACTGGGGATGAACGATCTCCCTTTCCCCTGTGTGCGCTCATTCTCTTCTTTTCTTGGGCTCTGGCAGCTGGAACATCACGTGGTCTCCCAGGGAGGAGAGAAGGAGGGCTGAGCAAGGAGAGGCAGCTCCCAGGTAACGGGCTGTATACGAGCTGTGAGGATGGGTAGGGCTCCAGGCTTCCTGCATTCAAACTGCTGCTGCTGCTGCTGCTTGGACGCACCTGAATGTTAATACACAGACACACACAGAAACACAAGCACATGCATTCATTTGTATAGCTGTCTTACAGTGTAAGCAGGACAAAATGTATATACATGTGAGAGGGTTCCATGTGCAAAAGATAAGTAGGTGTAAAGTATCCAAAAAGCCATCAGCAAAGCAGTCACAGTATATATATATAATCATACATTTCATCATACAATCATACATCAGGCAGATATGGCACTACAGGAAGATTTTTATTAAGGCTAAGGAAGGTTTAGCCATTCCCACACTGCTAGGATTGCTCAGGAAAAATACAGATAAACAAAAACTACCTGCATCCTATATCTTGCTTTGATGCTTTAGTGCTGCTTTGTTTTAGTAACTTTAATTGTCTCTGCTTCCCATTCCACACAGATGATAACCCTACAGCTTCTGTTAAGCTTTAGCTCTACATAACTTCATTAACCCTTCTCTTGCCCTAACCAGCCATGCAGTCTTTTAGTTTTTTAATCTAAACAAATGTGAAAGTCTGTCTTGCTAAGCCTTATTCCCTGCGTGTCTGACTTCAATAAGGTGATGGTTATTTTAGAGCTTAAACTTCTATACTGGTACCAATGCTATTTTCCACCTCAGGCCCTCCACTATATCTAGCCACTAGGTTAACTCCAAGGGGACAAAGCATAGGTTCCATCCAATGCCCATGCAAAAGGGAATGCTTCCCCCACAGAGACTTCATGAGCAGTAGGGGGACATTAAATGTTTCACATCTATTACAAGAAATAAGCATCTTAAAGAATGAGACCTAAAGATTATCATTATTCTGAAGCTTTTTAAAATTTAGTATAAAAATAAGATATAAGTGATCAATCATACAAACTGATAGGGTTATGCAGAAACATTCTATGGCAAAGCATAATGCAGTTGTATTTATCTAACAACTACACACAATTTTCATGCATTGCTAAAGTACAATGCAATTCGGAAGCAATCACGCTGACAATTTCGAAGTCTAAATGGTGTCACTCCCACAGCTTCCTGACAAAATGACATCTATGCACTATTATTTAGCTGCAAATGCTCTGCTTCAATTGGCACAGGCCACTGTGAAACCCCTGCATAGTGCATTTATTGCTGCACCTCCTATGGAGTAGGTGGTAGCATTCACCTGCGTAAATAGGTGTTCTTCTGTGCTCAATTTAGAACAGGAGGTGGGATGGACCTAGTGGTGCCAAGTAGAACAAGTGCAAGGAGTGCCTTTTGTGGCAAACACATTTAATGAATGGGATTTTTTCATGTAATCTAAATGAAATATAAACCATCAACCTGCTTTCCATTCTTTTTCTTACAATAAATTGGTCCAGTTGTGTGCATTCCAGATGTAGCAATTAAGCATTCCTCTGCAGTACTGTATGCTTTATTTTTGAATAATTTCAAACATTATAGTCTGTATTATTAAAAATAGCTAGAATTTTAAAAGGAGTTATTGTTTCATTATCTTACTAAATTTAATTATTTACCTTTTACAGCTATATGAATGTAATTTGATGCAGGTCCGGACTGGGATTCAGAATAGGCCCTGCATTTCAAGTACACAGAGGCCCAAATATCCCCCCACAGGCCCAATAAATAATAACTGTCTATGGTATTTTAAAGATATTCTAGTAGTAATAATTCACAAAAATCATTGAATACAATACAGTTGCTTGATTAACCCTGTATACCAAAATTATTAAAAGAGTCACTGTCTCAAATTTACATGTGGATATGCAAATAATTCTATTAACAAGAATATATAAAAATGTATTAATGAATTAAAACATTTATAGCAGAAGAGCCTGACATAAACAAATGCTGCTGTGTTTAGGTTTTGATTGCTTGTATTGGATACCAAGGCTCTTCTAAAGTGTCATGATTATCCATCTCATCTCATGCTTTTTGTTCTCTATACTAATTACAGTCAGGACAGCACAGGGACAGTATTAGTTATGCAGCTAAATTAGTGTGTTGTGGCAGATATTGTTTCCTTAGCACATAATGAACATTATTTGTATTAGGTTCGAAATCTGTTATTCTTACAGAATTTAGGATCCAGTATAGGATACCGTAGGAAATCACCAATAGTAGAGTAGTAATAGTAGAAAAAAAGGCTAATGTCAGACAAGGCACAGGCACAGCTACTCTCTATCTGCATTTTTTCTGCATGAGGAGAAAAGCAGAGAAGAGTAGATGATACCCTGATGTTTCTATACTGACAGGTATGGTGTTGGACTGTGTGCTGAGCTTTGTCTGACATTAGCCTTACAATCTTTTTTAACTCAAGTTTTAGGGATTTCAAGACACAAGGCTTCCAGCAAATCCTATGCCATCACAATTTTTAGGCAACTGAACATGTATTGCCCACTCTCTCACCATGGCCATGTGTTATATTACATAAAGATTTAATAAGATGTAATTTTACACATTTAATAAAATATGGCAACATTTAACAATGTTTTTGCTCATTTCTGTAACTAAACTCCATAAAAATGTTTATTGTAAAGTACATTTATTATAAAATGTGTCCTGATCCTGCATTTCAATAAGCTCACAATTATATGCATAATTATTTTTGCCAAGTTATATTAAAATCCAGAAATATTGTATATTTTTCAGACATTTCCATATGTGTGGGTACATCACCAATACATCCCAACCTGGAGCCATTGCGTGGGGTTGGGTTCAAGCACACAGAGCAGATTTTGGCAGAGAACTGCATATAAATCTGCTCCTTGTGCCTGCACCCATCCCCACACAATGGCCCCAGGTGCAGGCACATCAATAAGCTTTTTGGAGTGTAGGGGTGGACTCTCAGCCTGCTTTTATCTGCAGGCAAACAATCCACCCTCAGTTTTACTAATTGCATGCACAGCCCATTCCAAATCCACAGCATCTCAGTAGAATGTAAATGCAGATTTTGACTTTGCCATTCCAGAAATTTCTGGGTCTCTGATTAATCAAGAAAAAAAATTGTTTTTGGGGTTTGGGAAAACAAACCTTGTTTTAAGCACAGTAGCATTATAGAAGCTGCATCTAGACTTTAGATATTAGGGCTAAAATGTGGTAGGGGTGAGACCAGTTAAGGTAAGTTTCAGTACTGCAAAAGATGAAAGCTGATCTATATGGAGAAAATTAAGCAACATTTTTGGTTCTTCTCTTTCCAGGATCCAAAATCTGAACCTATGAAATAATGCTCTGTGGGAGAATAGTGTGAAAGAAGTGATAGGGAGAAAAAGTTCTGGGTGCAGCCTATAATTAAAAAACATTAAGGATATGAGGTGTATGTGTAGGTCAGCTCAGTTCTAGTAACCTACTTTTGTTCCTTCCTGTCCTTCTTGCTCTTGTAGTTTGTTTGTCACTGGGACCTAATATTTTATTATTATTTTGTTTGTTTTTTTTAAAGCTCGACCATCCCCAGAATATCATCTCCTGGGATGGCACTGCTGCATTTATAAAAAATAAGACATAAATTAAAATAAGGCATTCATCACTGTCAGTTTTCCTTTAAATAAAAGAGAAATATATTTCTTGCTATTGAGTGTTATTCTGATATCTACCGGGAGCCGCTATCTTACTCCCTTCCCATTGTTCTGCTGATTAGCTACTGGGAGGGGGGTGATATTACTCCAACTTGCAACTCAGCAGTAAAGTGTGACTGAAGCTTATCAGAGCAATCACATGTCTGGGGCACCCTGGGAAATGAAAAATATGGCTAGCCCCATGTGAAATTTCAAAATTAAATGTAAAAAACTGTTTTTGTTTTTTAAAAATAGATTTCAATGCAGGATTCTGCTGGAGAAGTGTATTAAGTAGTGTTTTAAAAAACAAACAAAAAAAAAACATGTTTTCCCTCGACAGTATTCACACCTTTAAAAGGGAACTATCAACAAATGAAATCTTTTTAACTTAGCTAACTACTACCAGGCAGCTTGTGTTCTTAGCAGGGAGAGATGAGAGTGGCCCAGCCATTCTTGATTGACATCTAAAGTTAAACCCCCATCTTCCCATATTTCCTATAGTCATTCCTTATATGTATGCAAGCTAATCAATAACAGAATTATGGGCATTTCTTACGAATATAGGGACTGGCTATAGCAAAGTAAATGCTACAGACTGACCAGGTGGGCCTGATTAGACTCAGCTGCCTAATCACTAAGCCTGAGAGCCTGGCTAGTCAGTCTGCAGGAGAGCTCTGACTGAGAGCCATAGAGAGCTGTCTGTGAATCTAACATACAGGAGTCTATGTGCCTGTACCCACACCTGCCTGTGCAAAGGCTCTGTAATATTGCTGCAATTGATGTGTCACCATCACTGGTATGGAGGAAGTCACTTTTCTACACTTTTATTATACCTGTATGTGACTATTGAAGTAAGATTTGTATCTGCATGTGTAAATAGCAGGAGGGTGACTGGCAGCTGATCTAAACCTGCTGGTGGGCAGCACAAAGCCAAAATGCAAAAGAGCCTGAAGTGCTGTGTGTATAAAGGATATAAACAATAACCTGCCCAGCCCAGATCCATTCATTTACTTTCCCTTTGCACATGTTTGCTGCTGAGGGGTGTGGCCTCATGACATACCACAGCAAATCAGATTTCACTCTGCTTTGTCACTCACACATTTGTGCGTCACTGACGCAGACCAGGGAACCAGAGATTCTGGAGGGTGGGGGATGGGAGGCTGCTTCAATAATTAGCCATAACTTTGTAACGGTGCAACATTTTTAAAAGCTATAAATAGTCAATATGTTCCCTTTAAGTGAATATTTTTATAATTACAAATGAAGGGATGATGGCTTTGTCAGTGTGGTGAGCTGGCTATGTTTGAGAAATGCCCAACTGAGAATATAGAACACAATCTTACTACATGTCATACACAACTGCCACAATTCATTTTGGCCAGGTCACTCAATGTAAGCACTGGAACAATCAGAACTGCATTAAATATAGTTTGGAATTCTGTTCACAATTTTCTTTTTACTTTGCAAAATTAATTTTAACATTTGTGAAACTATATTCAAACATTCATACAAAAGTAGTAATGTGGCTGGTTTGCACAACTACAGTTTTGAAGACTCGGTTTAAAATATCTTAAACGTAATTTTTCTGTTTGGTGTTCTGCACATTGTATGTGAGTGTATGAAAGATTTGGGATTTGAATCTATAAATTATTTATTTGATGCATTCCTAGAAAGAAATGCCAAGCAATTTCTTCCATAAAATCCCTAATGTCTTTGGAAAATTGCTCCACTCAGTAAAGCTTGAATTAACCGCAACAAAATGCCAGGCAACCCAAGATTATATTCATTGCAAGCAGATTGTGATGTGAGGATGTAAGTCTTTTACCAATGCAACACCCTAAAGTACCATTTACCACAGTGGATTGCAGGTGACCAGTCATTCAAAATGACATTTTGTTATGAAAAGGAAAGGAAAAATTAAAAATCTAAAATGATTATTAAAGCATCTTGTCAAATATGCAGTCATTTCTACACATAACATGCCAGGTCACATAGTTTAAGTGCTTGAGCTGGAATCTTCAGCCAGGGGGATCTGCACATCCCCATTGTACCTGGGACCAGTTAGTAAATATACAAGTATAAAGAGAATATCACACTGCAGTGAATAAATATATTTAACTTGTGTCTAGGACTCATGTCATTTGTTTCAGCTGCTAAATGGGGATAAGCAGGAGTTTGTCTGTTAACCTTTTTTTAACATAATTTAGTATAATGGTTCCTGAGAAATGTCATTATCTCCCAGCTTTATCTACACATCCATTACAGTTCTACCTAAATCAAAGAAAAACATAAATGGTATCACAGACATCTGCTTAGAACTGACCTTCTACAATGATAAAAGATACTGTACTTTATAAAGGGATTGTGGGAACACACCTAGGCTATTAGTATTATTTATTATTATTACCTGTTATTTTTACAGCACTGACATAATACATAGCACTCAGAAATTGTCCTGCAGGGAATTTTCAGACCTTGTCCTTGGGCACCTACAGTATAGTGAGACTGATGCATGCAAGCAGTGTAATGCCACTTTCTTGTCCACCCTACATAATGGAGTGCCTTTTCCATTTGTCTTGCCTGTGCTGTTGCAGTTTAAAGTAGAAGGAAAGGCTAATAAAGAGTTAATCTCAAGCTGCAGGCATACCTTCAGTTGTCTCAATAGCACCCTTAAGTCTCCCCATATTTCTCCCGTTCAGATGACCAGAAGCCAGACAGGAAGAAAAACCGCTGAGCTGTGTAAAGAATGTTCCCATAATGCCTCACTCCTGCACCAAGAGCAATACTGGTGTACATGCTCAGTTAGTAAGACTATGAGGACGCTTCCTGCTGATTGGCTCAGATCCACATTCCTAAGGGGGGGGAGTGAGTTCTTAGCATTCTTGAGGGAGGGTAGAGCAGGAGAGGGGAGAGAGCAGAGAGCTGTGTGTCTCTGGCACATACATTACAGACACAGCAAATCTTTTGACTGAGAACTCAGCGTTTCTGTGAGTGCTTATGGCTGTATTTACATAGACCTTTCTGATAAAGCTTACTTAGTTCTTACCTTTCTTTCTATGATGTATGTGGTTCTATATCTCTTGTAAAAGTGATGTGATGTCATGTGATTACCTAGTGAAGGTTTGTGTAGGACCCTTATATTTTCCACTCTTGTGGATTGAAAGCCCCTACAGTATCTGAAAAAATAACTATGTTATGCAATGAGACTGAAGTCACATAGGCGTCAGACAAGAATATATCTCACTGAGATATATTCTTCAGCAGCTACTTGCAAGTGTTATTCAGGCCTGTGCAGCATTAATAAGTTTGACCTGGATACAAAATAGTCTCTGTCATTTCAATAACATCAAGGCCCCCTCCAACAGTCCAATAAATAGCTGACATACTCTGATCTGTCTGTAGCCTTTCTACAGCTGCAGGGGCACCATAGTGGGCACAGTAGTGTGCCCATTAGTACTAGTTTGCTGCTTTCTGCAGCATTAGGAGGTTAAGCTCAGCCCTGTAATTAGAGCAGTTGGTAAGAACAGAGCCTTGATGCAGGCTGTGCCTCCTCGCTATCTTGACTATGCAAATAATGCACAAGTTATAGGCTGATAGGAAATAGGCGAGGGGACCACCCCCAGCCCACCTCTCTTGTATCGCAATCAGCACTGGATCCAAAGGCTGTGGATCCAATGTCAAAAGCAGCATTGAAATTGCTTAAAAAGGCTGCAACCAGCCATTTACAAGTGTCTGTGCTCCCTTTCAGAGTGCAGATACCTACAGACGGAGGCAGGGGGAGGAATGTAGGCGTCCCCCTTGCCCACCCCCTACTCACAACAATGTTCAGTGCAGGGAGAAGCAACCTTGGGGTTGCAAGGTGCTCTATAAGTGAGCATTAAGTCAGTATACAAGGATACTACATGCTGGGAGAGGAACAAAACATTGAAATATATTTACAGCATGAAAATGGAAAGATTTAATATGCAATAAAACTGTCAGATAAAAATGAACACATAAGCAAGCTAAACATCTGCATTATTGTAAATGTATACTGGTAGAGGGGATGCTAAATGATTGGGACTTGTACAATATTGCATTTGCATTAAGATAAAAATGTGCATAGTCAAATGTTGTTCCTGTAACAACCCCTAAGACAAACACAAAGTAATAATACAGTATAAAGCAGACAAACGTAAACTGGAATAAGCAAATGATCAAAAGTTATTGCCTGGGAAATTATTAGAATCACTTACCAGTTACACTTGTGCTTTTAATTTAAAACATTATTTAGCTGGGCTTAAACAACACATGTTTGCAGGGGTGGACCAAGATGACCAGATGCCCTAGGCAACCCGGCTGGCCTCCTCGCCCCTGCACCATCCCCTCTGCATGGATGCGCATGAAGATGCAGGCATAAGCACTGTAATGTCATGAGAGGGCTGCCACGCAAGCTGGGGGCAAGATAGTGCGTACTAGAGGTAGGCAGGAGAGGTATCTGCCTGGCACCCCCCATCATTGCACCATAGGCAGGTGCCTCTTTACCTACCCCTAGTTCAGGCCCTGCTTGTTTGGTAATGCCCTATATTCCCTTTACACATCTGTTTCTATGTTATGAACAGAAAGAGATTAGTTATTTAGGTTTTTGAAAATAATGTTTGCTGTTGCAGAATTCGAATCTCTCTTACCTAAATAGAGCTAAATACTTTCAATTTTGTTAAGAATGTAATGAGTTCTATGTACAAATTCTGTTTAACTGGTTTGAAGTATAGTGGAAAAATATGGATATGTCCCAAAGCTTAATTGAAACAGGTCTTATCACACTTCATGATCCTGATAAATCTCAGAGAATTAGAAACAATCTTGCAAAGGAAGAAGAAGCAGCATTAGTATGGCTTAAACAAGATGATTCTCCTACAGTTTAGAAAGCTGATGGTGGGACTTGTGAGCATAATACTAGTGATCAGATTCATTTATAGGACAAGGGTATTTATGTAGCCCTACTTTCTAAAGCTGTTAGGTAACCCTGAGGTAATTGATATGTATCTGCAATTTACAAATCGGAGACTGAATGTAAAAGATACTAAAATCCTGTCCTGTTTAGGTTCTTTGGAAGAGGATAAGTTCTTTGCTCAGGGAAATATTAATATGGTTTTAGACCACACACACCACCAAAATTGCAAGTTGATGCAAAGGTGATAAACTCTAATAAAGCAAATTCAGAGATCTTCAATTCCATTTTAGCCAAGGCAATGATGCAGTAATGGAGCATAAACATATTTCTGTTACTGTTCCCTTTTACTCTATCCCACTCTTGCTACCCACCTTTTTAAGAAGATCTATAAGAGCCAGCCATTTAGGTATATCAGGCTTGTATGAAGTGATAGAACGCTTGAGCTCCTCGCCATAACCCTTGTTCATTGGGGACATTCCAGTGGCCATTTCGCAGATGGTGATGCCAAATGACCACCAGTCAGCTGCTGCATTGTATGGTCGTCCTTGTAGAATCTTGAAAAGAAAGAAAAAATTAGTTAAGTGCAAAATGGCCCCTTCTACACATGTCATCATGCCATTGTGTGTACAGAGAGCAGTGAGAAATGTATGTGACCCTATAAGAGCTGTATGAGTAGAAACACATAAACCTGTATCACCACATATGGATGATGGGTGGCACTAAATCCCTATGTAAAGCTGAGCTAATAATGGAAGCATTAATTATGTAAATAAGTCAGTAATGAACTATAGGCCATAGGGCCCAATTATATATTTTGTTGAAAGGCATCAGCTGCATTTTATATACCGTTTGGTTGTCGCATTCACTAATACTTCATGCCTTTATTTGGTTTCTACAGGAAATATACTCATTTCCTACCTCTGGGGCAATGTAAGCCTGGGTTCCGTCACGAGATCCTTACATAGCCTTCATGGTCCAACAAAATATTGAGGGGTTTTAGGTCTCTGTAATATAGAGATTAAAGGGCTGCTGATTTTCAGAAAAACCTGTATTTGGCCTGTGCTGTAGAATTTTACAGAAACGAAAAAAATCTATACTGACCGATGGATGATCCCCTTTCCATGAAGGAATTGCAGGCCGCATATTATTTCCTATGAAATGTAAATATGTTTACTAGTATCGAAATGTACATATTTAATACAACATGACTGGTCTATGAAGACTTAATGGGAAAAAATGGAAGTAGAAGCGGAGCGCCGGGCAATAGTTTAGTAAAAACATATATTTATTTCCATATCATTAAAAACATGATAAACATAGAGGAGTGTTCTCACCCATACAGCTTGACGCGTTTCGTGGCTAACATGCCACTTCCTCAGAAGCTGAATTGTAACACTGACCACCACCGGTTTTTAACCAATTAGTCCCAAAAGTAAACACACCCACTAATCCATCACCCCATGAGTGAATAAAATCAGTTAAAAACATATGCATCCAAAAGATGACAGGGGAAAAGTACATCCAAGCACATAACCCCCTAGCCCCAAAACCATCATAATAGCAAATTACCATATGAATACATGGTTGAGCATACCAAAACAAGTACAACTACAGTGGTGTGAAAAACTATTTGCCCCCTTCCTGATTTCTTATTCTTTTGCATGTTTGTCACACTTAAATGTTTCTGCTCATCAAAAACCGTTAACTATTAGTCAAAGATAAGTTTTTAAATGAAGGTTTACGTTATTAAGGGAGAAAAAAACTCCAAATCTACATGGCCCTGTGTGAAAAAGTGATTGCCCCCCTTGTTAAAAAATAACTTAACTGTGGTTTATCAATTTCAATTTTCAATTTCAATATCAATTTCTGTAGTCACCCCCAGGCCTGATTACTGCCACACCTGTTTCAATCAAGAATTCACTTAAATAGGAGCTACCTGACACAGAGAAGTAGACCAAAAGCACCTCAAAAGCTAGACATCATGCCAAGATCCAAAGAAATTCAGGAACAAATGAGAACAAAAGTACTTGAGATCTATCAGTCTGGTAAATGTTATAAAGCCATTTCTAAAGCTTTGGGACTCCAGCGAACCACAGTGAGAGCCATTATCCACAAATGGCAAAAACATGGAACAGTGGTGAACCTTCCCAGGAGTGGCCGGCCGACCAAAATTACCCCAAGAGCGCAGAGACAACTCATCTGAGAGGCCACAAAAGACCCCAGGACAACATCTAAAGAACTGCAGGCCTCACTTGCCTCAATTAAGGTCAGTGTTCACGACTCCACCATAAGAAAGAGACTGGGCAAAAACGGCCTGCATGGCAGATTTCCAAGGCGCAAACCACTTTTAAGCAAAAAGAACATTATGGCTCGTCTCAATTTTGCTTAAAAACATCTCAATGATTGCCAAGACTTTTGAGAAAATACCTTGTGGACCGACGAGACAAAAGTTGAACTTTTTGGAAGGTGCGTGTCCCGTTACATCTGGTGTAAAAGTAACACAGCATTTCAGAAAAAGAACATCATACCAACAGTAAAATATGGTGGTGGTAGTGTGATGGTCTGGGGTTGTTTTGCTGCTTCAGGACCTGGAAGGCTTGCTGTGATAGATGGAACCATGAATTCTACTGTCTACCAAAAAATCCTGAAGGAGAATGTCCGGCCATCTGTTCGTCAACTCAAGCTGAAGCGATCTTGGGTGCTGCAGCAGGACAATGACCCAAAACAAACCAGCAAATCCACCTCTGAATGGCTGAAGAAAAACAAAATGAAGACTTTGGAGTGGCCTAGTCAAAGTCCTGACCTGAATCCCATTGAGATGTTGTGGCATGTCCTTAAAAAGGCGGTTCATGCTAGAAAACCCTCAAATAAAGCTGAATTACAACAATTCTGCAAAGATGAGTGGGCCAAAATTCCTCCAGAGCGCTGTAAAAGACTCGTTGCAAGTTATCGCAAACGCTTGATTGCAGTTATTGCTGCTAAGGGTGGCCCAACCAGTTATTAGGTTCAGGGGGCAATTACTTTTTCACACAGGGCCATGTAGGTTTGGATTTTTTTTCTCCCTAAATAATAAAAACCCTCATTTAAAAACTGCATTTTGTGTTTACTTGTGTTATCTTTGACTAATAGTTAAATGTGTTTGATGATCAGAAACATTTTGTGTGACAAACATGCAAAAGAATAAGAAATCAGGAAGGGGGCAAATAGTTTTTCACACCACTGTATCTCATATATAGGTCACAGTGTCATAATATATTATGGGTGTAATGAGTCAAAACTGGAGTAGCCCTAGACTCTAATAAACACAGGTTTATAACATACATCCTCAAAGGTGCAATAGTAGCTATCATTTACAGTAACACGATATCTCCCATTCCCTATTAAGGCCCCCATACTGTTCCGTTGTTTTAAGGTGAAAAATCCATTGAACTTCACTCTCCAATAGCCTATTATCCAAGTCACCTCGCCTTATATTAACCCTTGGTTTATCAATTATTTGGAAAGTCACCCGACCACCATCACAATGTCTCTCTCTTATATGTTTAGCAATTGCCGATTTATAATCCTGCCTCTCTATAGCTGACAAGTGTTCCAAAAATCTGGTCCCGGCTCTTCTAATAGTCTTACCGACATACTGGGCCCCGCACTCACACGTGGCTAAATAAATGATCCCTTTTGACTGGCAATTAAAATATTGGGGAATATCAAAAATTTGCCCTGTGACAGTGCAGGTAAAGGTTCTAGAAACATTAATGATCCCACAGGCCTTACACCTATTCCTTCCACACTTATAAGTGCCTTTATGGCGCAACCAAGTAGGCTCCTGTTCCTGTTCCTTCCTGCCTGACAAATATAAACTTCTGGAAATCCATGAGGAAACATTTTTAGCCCTCCTATAAGTAAAGCGGGGAGTAATGTCCAAAACATCACGCAGGACCGGATCCTGCCTAAGGATGCCCCAATGTTTGCGTATACTCCTCTGTATATCAAATACGCCACGCCCATAAGTGGTACAGAACCTGGGTTTCATGTTGAAGACTTAATGGTATGGTTAAAAAATACAAAATGTAGTCATTGATTTGAGCCTTTAAAATTACTGTTATGAGAGGTACCCCAAAACAAATTGATGAAGAAGCGGAGCACAGGATAGCTCATATATAAAAACACATATTTATTTCCATCAGTTAAAAACAGAGCAGAGAATCCTCACCTCATGGCTTAATGCGTTTCGTGGTCAAAACACCACTTCATCAGAAGCCCAGCCAGTGACCCCCCCTCTAGAAGTTTAAATAGGCTCAACACACCCCCTCCACCAGTTGGTAATTAGCCATTAACCCCTAAGTGGAAGGAATAGTGTGTATAAAGGCATATGTATCTATAAAAACATGGATAAGGACCCATAAGAAATACAATTCAAATGGAAATCACAACCCCCCTTATCCACATAAATGATTAAACCATCAAGGAGAGAGCCCAAAATAACATGAAATATACATTGTAAATGCTCCATATTAATATCAAACCAATACTGATCATATTAGCCTAGTATAACTTTAACCTCATGTATAGTATATGAGAGGTACCCCAACCTGATTCACCCATATATATCTTAACTTATAGCCCACAGTTCCCATATATAAAACATACTTTTGTTGCTCACGTTTATTACATTACCTCCATAGGTTTAACTGATATAAAGCAATTTCTTAGTGATATTTTACTAGTACCATTTACCAAATGTAACACTTACAGTACTCTGTCCATACTCAGCTTGCCGCGACATTGCAACTCGTCTTCTAGGCATCCCCCACTCAGGTACTCCATTACAAAGAAAGCATGCCGCTGGTTAGACAGACATATAACATAAGTGAGCATTTTATCACAGGATGGGGCAGAAATATGTAAAACCAAATAGGATGGGAGAAGATATTCTCTATATTTTTCAGTATATTTTGTGCAAAAAGAAAAAACCTATATAATATAAACATATAGCATCAGCTCATTAATATTGTGGGCAGTTGATGGTTATCCTGCATGTTATTATTGCCTGTAGGCAGAATGCAGTACTGGGTACAGTATATAAATCCTACTTGAACATGTATGAGGAGTACAAAGCAAGGAGGCCTTATATATAGTAGATAATGTAGCCCCCTACTGTGATTTATAGAGATACTAGAAATCAATTGCCAGTTACAGAACCACGTAAAAGAAAGAGGGTGCAGAAAGTGTGCTTTTATACAGCTCATGTTACTCCAATATAAAAATATATTTATAAGTGTAAGTATGGGGCACATTATTCATTATCATCTACAGCCGTTATTATTTAAATGTCTCTCTTCTCCAAGAATCCACCCTCTTAAATTCCCCCCTTTTCGCCCCTTTCCTGTTATAGGTTGTTTCCTGCTATAGGTTGTTTCCTGCTATAGGTTGTTTGAAAAACATGAGAAGTCACTTAATGAAATCTGATTGACTGTTCTTGGCTCCACCCAGTTTTTCTAACCTTGGACCACTGTCATATAGTAAAAACCACTGTGAAATGTTTGGGAACCCTGGTTTTAACAGTGTCAAAATGGCAGCAATTTAAATTTCCCTAGTCAATGAGTGACATCTGATGGGTGGTTTGTGGCTCTGCCCACTTTTTCTAACCTGGAACTGCAGTTATCCAGTGACTAACTCTGCAAAGTGTGGGGACCCTGGCATTAATGCTGCGAGAAAGGCAGCAGTTTAAATATAAACCAATGAAATTAAATGGTTAAAAACAGATTGGCTGGTGGCTCCCACTTTTTCTAACCTTTAACCTTAGTCCCCTATTGACCAACTGTGAATAGTTTGGGGACACTGGCGTTAATAGTGTAAGAATGGCAGCAGTTTAAATTTCCCCATAAATCGGCTGTTGGTGGCTCCACCTACTTTTTCAGCCCATGAATTATTGTCACCCATTGACAAACTCTGCAAAGTTTGGGCACCCTAGCGTAAATAGTATGAGAATGGCAGCATGTAAATATGTGAAACCTTTTTGGATGTTGGTGGCTACACCCACTTTTCCTAACCTTGGATCGCAGTTACCCAGGCACTTACTCTGCAAAGTTTGTGGACCCTTGTGTTAATATTTAAAGAATGGCAGCAGTTTAAATTTAAACCAATGAAAGTCTAGAGGCAAAATCTTGGCCAAAAAAATAATTGGCCATTGTTGGCTCTGCCCACTTTTCTAAACTCGAACCGTAGTCACCCAGTGACAAACTGTGCACATTGGGGACCTTGATGTTAAACAAGTAAGAATAACAGCAGTTAAAATTTCCAATGGAAATCAATGAAAGAAATGCGATTGGCTGTTGGTGGCACTACCAACTTTGGGTCGTCCAACAAATGTCACTATTTCATTCGGGGTGACCCCATGATTATGTGATTCAAGTTTGGGGGGGTGTAGCTTCAAAGTTAGAGTGGCAGCAGTTTGAAAATCTTCCTTGTCAAAACCAATAAGAAAATTGGGGTGTTCGGAGCGATGCAACAAAAAGACGGGGGGGGGGGGGTGAGATCACTTAGAAAAGCACAAGCAACCTGCTCCGCTATAGGGCGAAGAAGTGTGGAGAGTTTTGGTGTTGTACCCCTAAAACTGTAGGAGGAGAAGCAGTTGCAAAAATGTGGGGCGCTAGGAATAAGAAAAAGTAGCGGAAGAAGCAGCTGAGTGGAAGAACAGTAGGTTGGGTTTTCAAACCAACATAATTAGCCCCACTGTAAAATCCAAGGTCACCACTGTTTTTGGATAGAAAGGGACAAAGTACAACAGTCAATCCAACCTGCAATACTTTACACAATAATAACAGGGGCTGTCTGTAAAGAAATATCCAAATCTGTGAACCTCTAAGCCACCCCCAATAATTCACATTACTACTGAAAACTTCACAAATGTTTACTTTCTGTTTCATTTAGTTGCTCAGTACTCCCCTACATGTTGCAGTCAGGACAGATTTAATAAGGTGTGAGATTAGATCTCACACCTTATTAAATCTCACTCCAGAAAAATGTACCCTCTCTCTATTGCTTCCTATGGACGAGGTCCCCAAACAAGAAAATCTTTCACCAGATATACCCCCTTGGGTGGGAGATAATGTACTAATCCTATCCTTTTGCCCTAGGGCCAAGTTAACTGGTTTCAAGTTATTTGAAGCCAAAAAGGGATCCAATATGTCATTATTTGTCCATATCCAGTGTGTTTATGGTTTTTATTATTTTCTTTAGCCCATTTCCTTTTATAAATGTATCCTCTGACTTAGCAACTGGTCCCCAAGGCAGTCACTATGGAGCTGGCAAATAAGCCCAGAGAAGGCAGTACACCAAAAACAAGAAGCAGAGACAGCATTGGCTTTAGGATAGAGGGCAATACTCAAGTAAGAAAGGGAGCAGACTCCCAGCTCAGGTTTGCTAGTCATACCTAGGCTGATACCTCTGGAGGGCAGTTTTTCTCCCTTATTACAAATGCTCACAGACACTCTAATGTCCAACAAGAACAAGTGTTCCTAAAAAAGTCTCAAGTACTGTATTACAGAACAATGGAAAGTATTTAAAGGTATTAAAGACTCTCTATTTTTAGGGTTAAATACATACAGCAATTCTAAATATTTAAAATAACACAGGAAAAAGAGAACTGACTATAAAAACTGAACTCACACATTTCTAAATTCTGATGAAGACATCAACAGCACTGAAGCATTCATAGAGACAGGAATCTCTGAAAGGCATTAATGTGCACATAGGTTTCCTGCTTTAATGAACCTATGATTTATGACTATTCCAATTTTGTTGTAATTAATTTATTGCACTTTCATTTTAATCTATTAAATCTTTTGTTGCAAAAACACATTGCAATTTTTCTTCATATTAATATAAAAGTATATATATATTTATGGCTAAAATAAACTAGTATCATTTAACAGACAAAGTTTACGAACGTATTTATACTTGGCTGTCTGTTGAATGGATGTTTTATTGCAATACAGAAAGACTTTGACCATTGAGGATGTGAAGTTATATTTAATGATAAATGGCAGAAGCTCATTGGCTTTTAAATCACCAAGTCATTGGACTGCATTATATGTGTTTAAAAGCCTTAACAACTGCACCTCTCATTGACAGAAACCTGTAAGAGGGATATGTACACTCTAGAGGTGAGTGTGCCAGAATGTTATGTTCACAAGGCTTCCATGGCTGTGACCTGAAGAGTCTAGATGGAACACAAGGAATGAAGAGAATTTGCAATGGCAAGTAAGAATGTAGAACAGTGTGATGTTCATTTTTTTTTTATTATATTTGTATTGCATTTTCTTTACATTTTGTATGACGTCCCTATATCGATGAAACAGTTCTGGATGTTGTAAACTTTTTGTACGAAAGCAATGGAATAAGAATTAGGAGAGACCATGATCATTGTCACTTTATCTGGCAGTCATTCTTTGCCCATTAGTGGTGGGTACAGTGTAACTGTACTGCTATTTCATTGAAACACTAACTAGTCTGTATGACATGACAGTTAGCAAGACGTGTATATACTGCATCATAACATATAAATATATGTAAAGCAGAGTAAAACAAAAAAAGTTTCAAGAGACAGACTAAAGAAAAAAAGAAAGCCTGAAAACAACATTGTGTCCAGGGAAAGTCTATTAGGGCTGTCATTTTGTTAAAGTTTGCAGCAGTTTAGAAGATCTAAAGCCATTGTTTTCACAAATGCACTTAAAGTTAACCCACAATCCATCACTCTAACATCAAGACCAGGAACACATGTGCATTAAATATGGCACCATATCTGGTATGCCACTGAAAAAACATGGAGGAGGTACCAGAAGAGAAAGAGATATCTTCAGGAGGGCAATACTTGAGAAAGGAGCTGATTTTTAAAAAATGATTTCAGCGATCAGGTATTTGCAGGGGCCCTCTATTAGATAGTATGAGATAAGGTAAATGCCTTTCCTTTCTCTTTAATTCATTGTTTAATGGCTCTTTAGTGGAAATACATATCTCAAATGTTCTGCAGCACAAGGGCGTCAAAAGAAATAAATACTCTGTAGTCAGTCAATCTATGGTTTAACAATAAACGTTAAACTACTGCAGAGTCTTCTCTCCATTGCTATTTATTGCTTTACAGAAATAGCTGCCCTGGATTAAAATGAAAGCAAAAATAGGTTCATCCTGCAATGCTGGGTAGTAATTCTGTACATTGGAGGAATAAAAGAGTCAGGGAATGGCAAAAAATAATTAAAAACATTTGTAACTAAGATTTTTTGCTCTTTTACAAACTGGTTCTGTTTATGCCTCTTCTGAACAAATCTCCTTCACAGTGTATGCTATGCCGATAGCAGCCTTCCTTGTTTCTGTATGGAGAACTGCACAAGTCAGTTATTTTAGTCTTACATAGTTACACAGGGTTGAAAAAAGACCATCAAGTTCAACCCATGCAAGTAAACCCAGCACACACAACCTATACCGACCTATCTATACACTCATATACATAAACTATATATACAAACATTAATACTAACTGTAGATATTAGTATCACAATAGCCTTGGATACTATGCTTGTTCAAGAACTCATCCAGGCCCCTCTTATAGGCATTAACAGAATCTGCCATTACCACATCACTAGGAAGGGCATTTCCCAACCTCACTGCCCTCACCGTGAAAAACCACCTACACTGCTTCAAATGGAAGCTCCGTTCCTCTAATCTAAAGGGGGGGCCTCTTGTGTGTTGATCATTTTTATGGGAAAAAAGAGCACCCCTACCTGCCTATAATCCCCTCTAATGTACTTGTACAGAGTAATCATGTCCCCTCGCAAGTGCCTCTTTTCCAGAGAAAACAACCCCAACCTCGACAGTCTCACCTCATAGCTTAAATCTTCCATCCCCTTTACCAGTTTAGTTGCACGTCTTTGCACTCTCTCCAGCTCATTAATATCCTTCTTAAGGACTGGAGCCCAAAACTGCACTGCATACTCAAGGTGAGGCCTTACCATGAACCTATAAAGGGGCAAAATTATGTTTTCATCCCTTGAGTCAATGCCCTTTATTTGCTTTAGTAGCCACCAAATGACATTGCCAGTATTAAACAATTTGTTATCTAAAAAAACACCCAGATCCTTCTCCATTAACGATTCCACTAACAAACTACCATTTAGTAGATAGCTCGCGTTTATATTATTTCTACCAAACCACATAACTTTTTTAGCAGATATATCCAGATATATCCAATGTATTAAAATTACAATTTTAAATATAGTGCAATGTATCAATTATTATACACAACATGTTATGAGATATTAAAAGTCCACTTTTCAATCTGTAACTTGAACCCGAATAGATATTGCTACACAAGCTTAAAACATCCTACCTAAAAAACAGGAGTTAAATCCTTCTGTCAGCAAACCTCTGTCAGTTAACTAAGGAGAGGACTCTCATGCCCTACCCAGCCACCCAACAGATTTAATTCTTTAATTACCAACATCAAATATTGAATCTATTACCGTATTTTTCGCCATATAAGACGCACTTTTTCTTCCCCAAAACTGGGGTAGAAAAGTTGGTGCGTCTTATACAACAAACTAGACCAGGGCCGCCATCAGGGGGGCACAGGGGGTACGAACGTCCCGGGCCCGGGGGTTTTTAGCTTTAAAGGGGGCCTGGCCGCGCTAGAGTTTCCTTAGCTCGGGCCCCCATTAATCAAGGCTGGGCCCAATCTTTAGTTGTGTCTTCCTCTATGTGCCGCGGCTCTCTGCTACATCCTCGCTTTTATAAGGTTGCGCCCGTGCGTACTGACGTCACACGCACAGGGCGCAACCTTATAAAAGCACAGAAGCAGCTGGGAGCCGCGGCACATAGAGAAAGACATCACGGGAGCCGGAGGCCGCTGGGGGGAGGTTAGGGGAGAAATGGAAGGTGCTTGGGGGCCCTGGGGGAAGCTGAAGAATGCTGGGGGTGCTGTGGGGGAGCTGGAGGATGCTTGGAGGCCCTGGGGGACGCTGAAGGATACTTGGGGGGGGGCCCTGGGGGAAGCTGAAGGATACTTGGGGGGGCACTGGGGAAAGCTGAAGGATACTTGGGGGGGGCTGGGGGAAGCTGAAGGATACTTGGAGGGGCCCTGGGGGAAGCTGAAGGATGCTTGGGGGGGCCCTGGGGGAAGCCTCATTATGTGCGAGCCCAGAGACAATTAACTTTATACAGTTGATATAAAATATTTTACTACAGTATTTGGTTCAGAATCTTTTTATTCTAGATTTTCCTCCTTTAAAATTGGGTGCGTCTTATATTCCGGAGCGTCTTATAGGGCGAAAAATACGGTATTCAATATTTATTTATTTTAGTTGTTAGAATATTGACAATTAGCTTATGGTGTATCCTATTTAGAGGCATGAATTCTATTCTATTGTCATAATGAAAAGAAAAATATAACATTTTAACTCATTTCCCTCTCTGTTTGTCCTTTTTCTTCTCCATTTAGTGAATTTATACTGACAATTCAATTTCTGCCCCATCTCTTATCCCTCAGTTTGCAATTAATCTTACCTGCCAGCCCTATATATACAGTTACACACCTACAGTAACCAGGCCAGTGACTGGCCCACCTGCTTTACCCAAGCCCACCTCTTTCTGCCCACAACTTCAAATATTTTCAGTTATTTCCCTTTTCATTCACTGATAAAAAAAGTTCTTTCTCCAGTTACCGTCCTTTTAATTTTTTAGGCTACTCCATCATACAGTGGAAACAAATGTTGGAAAAGGATACAGTATTGTAATATCACAAGGCCCATTCATTTCCAGGGCCTATGATTTAGAAAAGAAAAAGTACAGAAGGCATATGGTGTTGCAAGTGTAATAAATCTAAGAATGTTGCTGTAAGTGAAGAATGGCTGATACCATATGAATTGTGAGAATTGTGGCTGGAGGTCTGTTTGAGAGCAATGCCATAATAGCTGGCAGTGATGCTTTTAGTAGGTATGCATGTGCCACACATCCTTCCAATGCCCATGAGCTTTCTAATTTGGTCTTTGCGCTATAATGTGTATCAAGTAACATAAGTATAACTGACCTAATTTTTTATAGTGTTTTTTGGCATCTTATTGTTTCTTATACTTCTAGAATATGTTATAATTAAGTTTCCTTGGGCATTTACTGTTTTGCAACTGTCAATTAAGTAATGTTTCATCAATCATCTAATTTCCTGTAATGTGGAAAGCACACTTTAATGGGAACCTAATGCTTTTAGATGCTTTTTATAGACACTACAAGGGGACATTTTGCACTTAATAGCCTAAAAGGGTACTTTAACTTGAACTGTCGAAGCCCCTGCTCTGCATTATAGGTAGGGGAAAGTCCTGCACTGACAGCCCAACAATCACAGCGTGTAATACAGGACTCCCACTGGCCTAAGCAGCAACCCTGTAAAAGCGGTGTACAATTAGTCTCATTACTGTGTAACATTAGGCTGTCACAGAGCACTCAGCTTAACAATATCAGCAATCAAACAATAACACACACACACATATATATACAGTATATATATATATATATATAATATGGAAATAACAACTGAATGAAATGGGAGACAAGGCTAAAAAGTAAATAGTACAGACAGGGACATCTAAAATGGGTTTAACATTTCCCATACTTTGTAAAAGGCCAATTTGTCATCTTAAAGGGGCAGATTACCTTTAAGTTAACTTTAGGTGTGTTACAGAATGTCCTATTCCTAGCAATTTTGCAATTGATGTTCGTTATTTTTTTTTGTTTTAGCTTTTAAACGGGGGTCACTGACCCCAGCAGCCAAAAAAACTATTGCTTTGTGAGGATACATTGTTACTTTGTATTCTTTATCTTTCTATTCAGCCCCTCTCCTATTCATATCCCAGTCCTTGTCAAAACTACTGCCTGGTTGCTAAGGTAAATAAGACCATGGCAACCAGTTAACTACTGAAATTCCAAACTGGAGAACTGCTGAACAAAAATCTAAATAACTGAAACTAAATAAATAATGAAAACCAATTGCAAATTGTCTCATATTATCAATGTCTATGTCATACTAAATGTTAATCTAAAGTACCTTTAATCTAAGCACCTTTAAGATTTAAAATAGTACAAGTATGTAAGCAAAAATTCAGAAACCTGCTATTCAGAAAGCTCTAGAATACAACGTTGACATTTCTTATAATGCGGCAACTAAGAGATATATTTATTAAAATTTGTATTTGTGTAATTTTCGCTTTTTTTCTACTGCAAATGAAGTCACTTTTTAAAAAGCATGAATGTCTACTTATTTATTAAAAATTTGAATATGGAAAGTGTGAAAGAATAAAATGCAGAAGGCATACAAATAACATTACAAAAACCTTGAAATCCTTGTTTTTCTAAGAATCTTCATGCGATTACAAACAAAAACCTCTCAAACCTTGAATTAAATGAAGATTTTACAATTTGATTAGGACAGATCCCACTGACTTCCCATGGACTTCTACGTGGCCTTGCCAGTGTTTAGATGGCAAAGTTTTGTTTTTAATTTTTTTATGGTTTTTACATTTGATAAATAACAAAAAATTGTGTTTTATATAAATCAATAAATACATGATTTTCAAAGCTAAACTGTTTGATTTGGGGAAACAAAAAAAATAAGAACCTTAATAAATCTGCCCCTAAGTTTTTGTGTAATAAGGCAGTGTATTATAACTGGTCGTAACTGATCTAGCTTAAATCCATAGCTTAATCTAGCTACAATTGTCCTAAGATACCCTCCCATGCCGGCACATATCCCCCTGGCAAACTGGCAAGTGCCCACCTACAACTATTATGGTTAGTCAAATCTCTATAAATATTTTCCTGAATCCACCTATATAACTACCTATGTTAATGTGCACCCCAGCCCTCAAAGGCCACATAAGTGACAAAATGCTAGAAAGGACAGGTAGGGGACCTACTTTCAGCTACTCTACATAAAATGGTGGTTAAGCTAATTCTCAATAATGCTAAATACACCAACTCCTCTCCCAGCAGTTATACCCCACCCACACAATCAAACTGACCTATAATCTTTTATATGGGAATGAACCTCCCAAGCCCTTGGGGCTACACACAAACCTATTATTATAGATCAAACAATAATATCATTATTTATCAGACAACAAATCTTTGTCCACAATCCTTCCATAAAATCAATTAGTGGCTGATTCTTTCAACTCCACCAATAACTGGTGGCATAGGCAGGTATCTGATGACCATCTCTTTTTAACATAGAATTATAGGACATGGGCACATTACTTTGCTAAACTTTCATTAAGCAGCAACCTTTTGGACATCATGATTTTATGGTCTTATTCTCCAGTACTTTATTATATGGTACTGCCTCTGCCTATGCAGAATTATAGTATTTATCTCTCACTGCGTTTTTCTTTAAGTGCTAGACTTTAATTTCCTGATATGTAATTTTATTTATTTATTTTTGACTATCAGTTTTCCGAGGTGGTAAGTCCAGGCGGAGTGAGTGCAGCTGTAATACAATATCCCAGTAACTAGAACAGGAAGTGTCAGGAAGATTAAAATTCTGCTCTTGGCTAATGTGTGGTTACAGCTCCCTTACTGAGTTCCACAATGGCCATGTTATTTATAGAATGGCATAACACTGGGGTAATGTTATTTTGCTGGAAGGAGAGCATTATGGGTACCACAGCCTTACTTCTTTGCACAGATCTGGGTTCTAAATGACCATACTGGCTGCTGGTGCATGTTTCCTTTATACCTCTGATTAATGCTCACACTAAAAATGTCATAAGAGCCATATGTATGTGTGCAATTTATCTCTCTGGTTTCCTAGCCTTGAGTCTGAAATCTTAACCCCTAAGAAGAAAGTTTTCATGCTAATTCTTTCTTTAAATGGCTACTATTTAAATGAAAGAGGGTACAAGGGATTCCTTAAAGGAAACATGTTTTTTTTTTCAAAACACATCAGTTAATAGACCTTCTTCAGCAGAATCCTGCATTGAAATTCATTTTTCAATAACACAGATTATTTTATATTTAATTTTGTAATTTCACATGGGGCTAGCCATATTCTTTATTTTCCAGGGTGCCATAGCCATGTGACCTGTGCACTGATAAACTTCAGTAATGCTTTACTGCTGAGCTGCAAGTTGGAGTGATATCAACCCCCCCCCAGCAGCTGATCAGTACAACAATGGGAAAGGAGCAAGATAGCAGCTCAACAAGCGTAACAATAGGTTACCAGAAAGCAGTTCTAATGTGTAGCACTTGCTCCTTCTGAAAGCTCAGACTCAAAATCATGACAGTATCCCTTTAAGATTCTGTGTTTTTACAAGTTTGTTTATTGGGTTGAAAATGTTAATAATTTTTATTGTAAACATAAACCTTATGGAGAGAATGTCTAGTAGTGCCATAGCAGATTCTAGGAAGTACTGTTCTTAACAGATGCCTTGAGCAGACATTAAGGGGTATATTTATCATGCTGTGTAAAAAGTGGATTGAAGCATTACTGGTGATGTTGCCCAGGGCAACCAATCAGCAATTAGATTTCAACACTTAGAAAACCAAAGCAAAGCATCTGATTGGCTGCTATGAGCAATATCTCTTTTAATGTACGTATGTATATCTTTATTTATAAAGCGCTACTTATGTACGCAGTGCTGTACAGTAATGTTTTACTCCACTTTTTACACAGCATGATAAATATAAGAGGCATATTTATTATAGTGTGTAAGCCAACATCACCAGTGATGTAGCAACTAATCAGATATTTGGTTTTGTTTTCTAACTTGTAGGTGACCATTCAAATCTAATTGTTGATTGGTTTCTATAGGCAGCATCACCAGTGAGGCATGTATTGGACTGCCATGGGCCACTGTTGTGCTGGTCCTTAACTGGTAGGTGCAAGTTTACAACTTGCACCAATCATTAAAAAAAACAATCCCCCATATGTAATAAAAGGCACTAAGTTTGCCCTGTAGCAGTAACTCATAGCAACCAATAAGAATATTGCTTTTAAAAAGGTGACCAGTAAATGCTACCTGCTGATTGGTTGCTATGGGTTACTGTTCTGGGACAAACTTAGTGCTTTTTATGACATAACCCCTTTTGTTTGCCATACTGGGGGGTTCAAGATTTGCCCCTGACAGCAACAGGTGCAAAAATAAGGTGCAGCAAGATGCATTGCAGGCAAAAAACATGGTGCCTTGCGTTTTTTTTTGCATTATACCTCTTTCCTCACTGTAGTAAATATGTCCTTATGCCCAAAACAATCATTTAGCAGGCAGAATTTATTGGTCACAAGTTTGAATGCATATTTATTTATGTGTGATTGGTTGATAATGTTTAGTGCACACATTAGTAAATAGCATTTTCTGGCAATGTTTTGCAAGTAGGGAATTTATGATAGAGTATAGAAAAAAGAGATTCCTGAAATCCTTGTGTATTACATTAAGGGGAATAGCCAAGAATGTGAAGGAACATTAGCCAAGACGGTCAGTTGGTTGATGTTATGTAGCTGCTGTCTTGCATTGCCCTGTTTGTGGTGCAATACCACAATATTGGTCAGTTACCCCCAATATATTTGTTTTGTGAAGCACACCATCATCTGCATGGAAAAGATCTGTATTTTGCACTTTAACTGAAGAGCGACCTGTGGTACCCAGTACAATGCGGCTCTCGTGTTTATGGATTTGGTTTACTCACCATTCACCCAACATATTTTGCACTTACATATGTTTAGCTGCTATTTGTATTATTGGCCTTCTCATAATTTCTTACCTTGATATGACAAAATGATGTAACTGGCATCACTTTGCACTCTTCTGCACTTCAGCATGACTGAGTTGCTTCCTTTGGTACAGAGGCACTCTGGTATTTACTGTAGTTATTTTATGAAGTGAACATGGCCAATGTTTTCCAACTTCCAAGGTTCAAGTCCCATATTTAAGACAAAAACCTTTTCTTCCCTATTGGCCTTTAGGATACATAATGGAAATGATCACATAGAAAAATATTGTAGGCAGGCACTCCGATTTCCCAGAATAATGTATCAAAAAGCAGCCATCGTATATGTAAAAAAGTATATAAAGTTTATTTAATCCATATATAAGAAAAAAAGAAGACTTACGCGTTTTGTACCAATAGGGTACTTAATCATAGGCTACATTTCATTTCATTTAGGATACACACTCTATCTGCTGTGTAAGGCTAAGCTAGGAAACTTAGTTTCGTGTTGAAGAGTCTTGTGAAAAACCAACTTTTGAGACCCAGAAGAGACGTAGACCCACGACCTGGACCCGCAATGCACATTTTTACTCGCTTTTACCCACTACTGCGACCTTTAACCCAACCTGCAACTGCCTTATCCACAACCCAATCCGTGACCCTTTGACCACAATTAAAACGGAAGTGCTGTTGCTGCAAACTGGAAGTGACATCATCAGAAGTGGGTGGGGTAGAAAAAATGTTAAAAGGAGTAAAATACAGACAATATAGGTAACATGATATAAGATTAGAATTATGGATAAGGTCCTTAACCTGACCTGCAACCCGCATCCAAAAAATCTACCCACAACCTGCGGGGTACCTGCTTTTCTTGTGGGTAACCCGCGGGTACCCAATCCGCTGCAGGACTCTATTCAGTAGGACAGTTTTGGGGCAATAGCATTGTAGACAATAGAGATGTCTTTTTTTGTCAAATAGTTCAATAGATTTTCTGAAAATCAGTAAATGTGGCAATATTGACAGTAGAAAGCAGAATCTGAAAATCCCCTGGAAAGCTTTTCTGTGTGCATGTGGGCTAAATCAGTGTGCAGATTTCTCAAATGAAAAGTCAGCCTGTTTGCATATGTAAAATTAGTAAAGATAATCAAATATTATACAAATACCGAGGAGGAAAACCTGCAGGCTCCAGAGATGCTCTTTGCATAATAATATTGCTTTGGCTGCTTCCAAAGATTTGACTTGCTCATAATGTAATCAGAACTATATCCACACTTTATCTAAAATAAATATCAAAATTAAAACCAAAAAAGGTTGACAATGGGTATTTATAATTTCTAATAGCATGATAAATAGATGCTTCTTAATATAAAATAAATAAATATAGACATAAATATAGATACTGAATTCTAAGAGACTAATTTACTAAAATTCATTTTTTTGGCCTTGAAAGTCGTATAAATGCCACATGTTATTGATTCAAATTAAACTCAATCTTGTTGTATTTATAAAATGTCACATGTTATATTTATTACTGTCTTGCCTTATTATATCTAATCCTGAAAGCTACTGTCAATTCTTTTACCTTTCCATCCCCATAAAGGCTTATTCCAAATGCACCCTCCTAATGGCACTAGGTCTTAAAAAGACATCAAAGAAATACGTTTAGATTGCAATGGTGCACAAAGTCCAACAAATACTCACAGAGTCAGTTTCTGAACCAGACAAGTAACACAATTCACTGTAAATTGCAGTCTTATAACTCATTATGTTTTGTTCTGTGCCTTGCAGCTACTGTCACTCCGCAGCATGTGCTTGTGAGCATGTACAGATAAGGGCTCATTTCTAAAATGGATGCATTCCTTGATGCCATAAATTAAGTGCTTGTGTTAAGCTTCTTGCATTTTCCTATAGTTGTGCTTGGTACTAGTTCCCAGCGCCGGATTTCAAATCCTGACGCTCCGAGGCCGCCCCTATTCGTGTCCCCCCGTGCGCGCATGTGCAAACAAACCGCTAACCCCCACCACCAACCCCCACCGCGCAGCTACAAGCGCGCATGCGCTGGCTTTTCAACTCCCATACAGAGCTGTGGGGAAAAGTCCCCATTGCTCTGTACGGGAGCAAAACGTTAAATTTTTGGTTGCGGCGGGGTGGCATGCCGCCCCTAAATTTGTGCCGCCCTAGGCCTGGGCCTTTGTGGCATCACCACAAATCCGGGCCTGATAATGCCCCCTCTTCTGAATTGCACACAAGTGCACTTATTGACAAAGGTAAACCCTGGCACAACTGCCATGTTCAAGCTGGCAGCAACTTCAGGGTTCCTTTTGTGGGATGAGTCAATAGGCGTTGCAGACCTGCACCCAAGGAATAATGCACAAACTTTATTATAATGCAACAAAAAATAGTATAAATATTAGATATAAGATATCAACTATATATATATATATATATATAATGGTCTAGATTCTAGAATATTATATATATATATATAATATATATATATATATATAATATTCTAGAATCCTAGACCATTATGCCTCAAAAAGACATTATAAATAAAGTGCTGATAAGGGTGGGGGATGTGGTGGTGCTTGATTATAGCTAACTTGAAGTCCTCTCTAAGTTGTCAGATAGCACTAGCTAAAAAATTGGACTGCCATGGGGTCACGTGTAGCTTTAGCATATTCAAATGAATATATTTATATCATTATGAGAACAAGCATTTCCCTCGCTAATCTTTAGTTTTCATGTCATAAATGTAATTAATCTATAGATGTAATTGATAGAGGTTAAGACTTTATTTCTGTTTTACATTTGTGTTTTACAGGATAGATTTGTTAATGTATCTGTCACTTCAGAAACATATTTTGGAGCCTGAAAAGACTGTATTTCTCTAAGATTCTTACATGAAAGCAGCACATTGGTGGCATCTAGTGGTGAGCATAATGTATCACTTTGTGGCTGAATTATAAAACAAATTCAATTGGTCGCTTTCTTTTAATGGAAAGTAGGATTGTGTAAATAGTAATAAAATAACATGCTTCATTTTACCTAATGCATCTGCCATGTCACATGGATAGCTGTAGTAGCAGCATGCATGGCTCTCACCTTCACTTTGACTGACACAGCTTAGATTAATATTTATTGGATTATTGCTCTTGTGCCTCTTATTTCTTTTGCACTTATGCCTGGGGTCTTAGTAAATGACCCCTTATATCTTGACCACTTCCTTCTAATCCAGCCTAAAAGAAATTCCTTATTAATACATTTTTTTCTCCCTCTCAGTCATATTTACTAAAATTTTCTCATCTAACTCCACCAAAGTTTGTCTCGGTATGTCAGGTGTGTTTTCAATATCTACTAAAGATTGTACACTCTTGTGAGAGTAATGTGGCAAATTTTATCTTGGCATAATTTATCATAAAAATTCACCAGAGAATTTTCCCCATATAATTGTAGTTATGTTATAAAGAAATGACGTGTGTGGGGATAGTAGCATATGGGAGGTTATGCAGATAATCAGATGCAAAAGTGGCTGCTCTGTCTTCATAGTGGTAGTGTGTGCACCTGAATCTGGAAGAATTTCTCTTGGCCAAAATTCATTCTTGTTAAATTGGTAAATATTCACAGTTTTGCACTAAAAGATGTGAAGATCATTCCCCAAAAACTGCCATACTCTCTTTTTTAGTAAACTGCTAATGTTGTAGAGCATTTTCATTTTTGGTTAAAAAACATTGGGCAAATTTCAGCTTCCATCCTTTATGCCCATACACCCTCCTGCCTATACATTCTATTTTATATTACTGCCTCTGTGCTTCCACTACCTTCACAGTTTATCTACTTTGGTTATTGTATGTATTTACTGTGTGTTTGAAATTGCCTATAAATTACTACACTACAACTAGAAATCCCTACGGAAGTAATTGTTTTGCATTTGTTTAGAACATCTCAAGCAAGGGGTGAGAATTATATTTTTTCTTGGAAAATTAGTTTTTGGATAAATATTTGGATTGCTTTTTCAATTAGGATTGAAGAATGAACCAAATTCACTCCTAAATAGTGTGAAAAGTTGGTACATACTTCCCTAAAAGACTTAAAAGAGTCATTTACAAAGATCCCCGGGAAGCAAAATCAAAAAATGTTGGCAGATGCAAGGCAGCCCTGCCTTTACTTAACTACAGGGCCCTGTTTATTGTACCTGTTTTTTGTACTTTGCACCCTGCCTTCCACATTGGCAATGTCTCTTTTAAAGTAGTTATTACTTTAGAATTTAGGCTCTTCAAATGGGGAGGTGGGGATAAATACCCATAGAATGCAAACAGCGTATATTTACTTTTACTAACATGAAACATGTCACACAAATGAAAAAAGACGCTAAGGGGCTGATTTACTAACCCACGAATCCGAATTGGAAAAATTCCGATTGGAAAACGAACATTTTGCAACTTTTTCGTATTTTTGCGATTTTTTCGTCGCCGGTACGACTTTTTGTAAATTGTCGCGACTTTTTCGTAACCCTTACGACTTGCGCGAAAAGTTGCGACTTTTTTGTAGCCATTACGATTTGCTCGTATCTTGTCGTAACTTTTTCATACGTAAACTGCGGGCAAAACTTTCAGACTTAGCATGATTTTGGAAGCCTCCCATAGGACTCAATGGCACTCTGCAGCTCCAACCTGGCCCAAGGAAAGTCTCCCATAGGGCTCAATGGCACTCTGCAGCTCCACCTTGCCCAAGAAAAGTCTCCCATAGGACTCAATGGCACTCTGCAGCTCCAATCTGGCCCAAGAAAAGTCTCCCATAGGGCTCAATGGCACTCTGCAGCTCCACCTTGCCCAAGAAAAGTCTCCCATAGGGCTCAATGGCACTCTGCAGCTCCAACCTGGCCCAAGGAAAGTCTCCCATAGGGCTCAATGGCACTCTGCAGCTCCAACCTGGCCCAAGGAAAGTCTCCCATAGGGCTCAATGGCACTCTGCAGCTCCAACCCGGCTCAAGGAAAGTATCCCATAGGACTCAATGGCACTCTGCAGCTCCAACCTGGCCCAAGGAAAGTCTCCCATAGGACTCAATGGCACTCTGCAGCTCCACCTTGCCCAAGAAAAGTCTCCCATAGGGCTCAATGGCACTCTGCAGCTCCACCTTGCCCAAGAAAAGTCTCCCATAGGGCTCAATGGCACTCTGCAGCTCCACCTTGCCCAAGAAAAGTCTCCCATAGGACTCAATGGCACTCTGCAGCTCCAATCTGGCCCAAGGAAAGTCTCCCATAGGGCTCAATGGCACTCTGCAGCTCCAACCTGGCCCAAGGAAAGTCTCCCATAGGGCTCAATGGCACTCAGCAGCTCCAATCTGGCCCAAGGATAGTCTCCCATAGGGCTCAATGGCACTCTGCAGCTCCAACCTGGCCCAAGGAAAGTCTCCCATAGGGCTCAATGGCACTCTGCAGCTCCAACCCGGCTCAAGGAAAGTATCCCATAGGACTCAATGGCACTCTGCAGCTCCAACCTGGCCCAAGCAAAGTCTCCCATAGGGCTCAATGGCACTCTGCAGCTCCAACCTGGCCCAAGGAAAGTCTCCCATAGGGCTCAATGGCACTCTGCAGCTCCAACCCGGCTCAAGGAAAGTATCCCATAGGACTCAATGGCACTCTGCAGCTCCAACCTGGCCCAAGCAAAGTCTCCCATAGGGCTCAATGGCACTCTGCAGCTCCAACCCGGCCCAAGGAAAGTCTCCCATAGGGCTCAATGGCACTCTGCAGCTCCAACCTGGCCCAAGGAAAGTCACAATACTGAAGCTTGAATGAATCCGAAACTTTCGTACTCGGCGCGAAGGCTACGAAAAAGTCGCGACATTTCGCGCAAGTCGTAACGCTACGAAAAAGTCGCAACAATTTACGAAAGTACCGATCATTACGAAAAAAAACGCATTCGGACGCCTTTGGACAGATCGTGGATTAGTAAATGTGCCCCTAGGAATCAGAATAAGCAGTTTAGTCCTGTCTTTACTGCGTGCCTGTGTTGCCCCCTTAATTCTGCCCACATCCAGCCATCCTTCATGGCTAGTTAGCAATTAAGATACATGCTGCAGACTGAACTGATTTACATGCAGCCATGCAACATCATACCTCCCAACATTTGAAAAATATAAAGAGGGCAGGTTATTTAAAGATTGAACACATTTATGTGTTATTACAGTTTTGCTAATGAAGGTGAAATTGCCCTTTAAGCTGTGAGTCTCAGTTCCCCTAAGAGATCTGTTTAGCTTATTAGTTACAATTGTATCTATGTGTAGGTGTAGCTTGTTTAGTTTTTTAAGCTCTCTGTCAAAAGCTACTTTTTTAATTAAGTTTGAGAAACACTGTATCTTTTTTAGCATTTAGTGCAGGAGATCAAAGGGAAATAAAGGATTTTCAGTAAGAGACAGTTGGGAGGTATGCAATATGCATCTAAATTGACTGCTAACTAACTATACAGGATGTGGATTCAAAATGTAGCCAGTATAAAAGGGATGAGGTGGCAAGCCTACTGCCTGCTCTAAGGCTAGGACTAGGGTTGCCACCTGGCCATTATTTTATGGGCCTACCTAGCCAGTAAATAACCATCTAGGGCCAGCACCGGTATTACAAATTTACCAGCAATGTTTTGTAATGTTTGTATCCCTTAAGCTGGCCATACATGCACCAATAATTTTGTACGAAACCTGGTTTTGTACAATATTTGGTGCGTTTATGGTGACTCTGCGAGGGGACTGACATCACAAAAGGCTGCGGATATCAGTCGACTTGCTGATCGGGCGGGTTGAAAGATTTTGATTGGGCGCCATTGAAGGTGCCTGAGCAAAATCTACCTTCAGGGATGAATCGGCAGAAGAAGGTAGAAATCCTATTGTTTCTACCTCCATATCTGACAATTCAGCCCTGAACATCTGTGGAGGGTGGGAACGATCGCACGAAAGATCGAAAATCGCCACGTGTGGCCACCTTAATTCCCACAGGCCTGCCTCTGCTGCGCATTGTTCCCTACTTAGTCTGCCCAGTTCTCCACCCATTTTCCACCCCATCCACCTTTTTTCATCCAGCCTGCCTATTTCCCACCCCATGACATAGCCACACCCCAAGTAACATCACAGCCCTCCCCCAGCCTGAAAGCCGGGATAAGGAAAGTGTAACAACCTGGTGCCCTAGTGCCCTGCAAAATACCTTCAGAGGGTCCCAGTGCGCTGCAAGCCACCTGCGCTCCTTCCCGCCGGCCTGCCCTTGCAGGGAGTGGGCACACACATTTTCCATTGGGTAAAGTGGCTATAGAGGAAGCTGGCCACACAGTCTGGGCCCCCCTGACCCCCCTACAAACGCAGTGTCTGCTTCCTCTATAGTTACACTACTGCTGTAAGTTTATTTTGTAATTATGCTATTTGTAATTTAGCAAGGAAGTATTGCTTTTTCAGCTAAAAAGCTAGTTCAGGGCTGGAAAAAGGGTTACACTTTTACAGCATTACAGTTTTTCACCAGTAAACACTACTAAACAGAGAAAGCACAAAATGTTCACAAAGGCAGGCAGTGACTGAAATCCTGCAGGCAGTAAAAGAGTTAAAGTGTTACAGTAACACAATACTCAGAGCTGTCAGTGTGCGGCTTTCAGAGGCGGAGCTGAGGGAAAACCAGAAGGAAAAGCAGAATAAAAGGCGTAGGTTATCTCCCTAGTTCTGCATGCCTCGCCTATCCAGCTCCACACTAGGGACCTGGTGCCTGCTGCTACTGCCGGTGAGCAAAGGTTTGGGGGTTCAGAGCAAGGATTGGGGGGTGTGAAGGTCATCATACTGGCGTGTCTCTATTTCCTAGCCGAGTCTATAGTTACTTCAAATGGACAGTACAAAGGAGATTCAAATGGGAGTTGTAGAATGACGTTCTTAAGGACATTTTTCCTTATAAGCCCTTGCCCCTTCCCTGGGTTTTGTAACCTTCTTAGACTGTTCAGCGGCCTCTGAGCTGCGACAGGTTAAAAATAGACTAAAGTTGAGGAGTGGAACGCAAAGTTCTGTACCAGGAAGTGAAGCTGAACTTTCACTTTAGCGGGGCTGTACCATTAGGCAGGAGCCGGGAGGGGGGATGTTGGGAGATATTTTATGTTCTGAATAACTTTAACGTTAAATAATGGGGAGGCTGAGGCTAAGGATATAGCTGCACCCAAATAATGTGTGTGTCCTTTGCACTTTATTTGGTTGTAACTGCAGTGACTGAATTAAGCAGACGGCATTACATATATAGGTGACATTACATATATGTTAACGGCAGACCTGTATAATCATTTGTTAGAGGTACTGTGTATGCAGCCGCTACATTTCCCGGGAGCATAACCTACTCCTGCCAGAAACTTCTTTCATATGAATTGTAGGTGTCACACAGAGAATGACTCATCACTTGAGTCATACTGAATCATACCATTGGTGCTTTCCTGCAGAGCTTGCAGCTGTCATGGTTTCCCTGCTCCAAGCTTTATGAAAATACAACCAATATCTGATACAAGTGATAAAGAGGTATAGAGGGCTCTACTCAAAAGAGATTAGATTAAATCAGGACATACAGATATGGGACCTGTTATCCAGAAAGCCGGGGACCTGTTATTTGGGATCGCGCTACTTTAAATTAAAAAATCATTTAAACCTTAAATAAACCTGATAGGATTATTTTGCCTCCGATAAGGATTAATTATATCTTGGGATCAAGTACAAGGTCATGTCTCATAAATTACATGAAAAATATGTAAAAATCTAAATTATTGGATTATTATGGAGCCTGTGGAAGTTTGCCTTCCCATAATTCAGAGCCTTCTGAATAATGTTTTTTTTCAGATAATGGCTCTTATCCCTGTACTGTGGAAAATGAAAGTTTTTACTCTACAAAACCAGGCTGGCAGAGGAACTGCTGTTCTTGACTCTATATGTCAGTGTAAAATTTCAATAATGTTAATTCTGTCCAGTCATACAGAAAGAAAAATACAGGTATGGGGTTCATTATTCGGAAACCCGTTATCCAGAAAGCTTCTAATTATGGGAATGCCATCTCCTATAGTCATCATTTTACTCAGATAATTCAAATTTTTAAAACTGATTTCCTTTTCTTGTGCTTCCTTTTCTCCTTGCACTTTATGCCAACTAAGATATACTGAACCCTTATTGGAGACAAAAACTATCCTATCAGGGTTATTTGATGTTTAAATTATTTTTTAGTTTACTTTAAAGGAGATGTTCACCTTAAAATAAACTTTTACTATGATGTACAATGATATTCTGAGACAAGTTGCAGTTGGTTTTCATTTTCTATTATTTGTGGTTTTTTAGTTATTTATCTTTTTGTTAAGCTGCTCTCCAGTTTGGAATTCCAACAGCTATCTGGTTGCTAGGGTCTTGCTTAACTTGTTTACTTGGAATATGAATAGGAGGGGCTCTGAATAGAAAGTAATAAAAAGTAACAATAATAATAAAACTGTAAGCTTATAAAGCAATATTATTTAACCTGCTGGGGTCAGTGACCCCAACTTAAAAGCTGGATAGATTTATAAATGGAAGGGAAATCATTCAAAAATTCAAATAAATAATGAAGACCAATTGCAAAGTTGATAAGAATAGGACATTCTGTACCATATTAAAAGTTAGCTTAAATGTGAACCAACCCTTTTAATATGGGGATCCAAATTACAGAAAGACCCCTTATCTGGAAAAAAAACAGTTCCTGAGCATTCTGAATAACAGGTCCTATACCTGTACTATGTATAGTTTAGTACCAATGTTAATAATAATTATGAATAATGGAATAGCTTATTTTCCTTGCTTTTTGTTATTTTCTGACTAAGTATTTATATATATATATATGTAGGGACCCATAGGGTTAAGCTCCCTATGGTGTTATCCCTTATCTTTATCTAATCTGTATTGTTATAGGGCAGAGCCCTCTGATATCAGGTTACTGTTATTAGGCTGCCCTCTATAGGTTTAGCCCAGGTTGACCACTCCCCTTGGCAGACTATATAGTGTCTTGCACAAGGAAGTGGCTTCCTCTTTTGGCTGCATGCTGTGTTCTGGACAGATCCCAACTGAGCCTGGACCAGAACATAGGCCCAGAAGCCATTTGTACTCTAGGGGACCACCTACCCTAGTGCTAAGTCGGGGACAGGGCCCCGTGAACGAGGTAAAGCCAGCACAGACAGATTTGTAATAGCACCCTCTAGGAGAGGTGATTGTAGTCAGTCTATTTAGTAAGGGCAGTCAATAGCCCCAACCAGGAGTTGTAAAAGGGTTTAGTCCACCCCGGCTCTGTAGTCGTTCTTTAGGGACCGGTTTTATTAGACGCCAGGTACCAGTGTTAGGAGCTCTCCCCTGGACCACAGTCGGCCGGAACACTCCCTTCTGAAAGGTCTATATCTCCGGTGTCAACTAATCCTCTGTGCATCCTCCAAGTGGGTTATTCTGTGCCTAAAGTGTCACATCTGCTGTATTATCTGTGACATCATACACTGCTGTGTCTGTGAGTATAACCCTGCTGCACTATTTAGTTGTGCCTTTAATAAACTTGTACTATAGTTGATCAGCAAGAATCCTCTGGCGTCCATCTTTTACCACTTGCACACCACACCTCAGCTAGTTGTAGTTCCACTACACCCTCGCTCCATCCTGATTCTCCCACATAGCAGAGGCTCACCCCTTTGTATTAAGTGTCGCAAATGTAACCCATGCTCGCTATTCACTACTAGCCTGGGTTTATTCCAAATTGGGTCAGAAAAGCGTTACATATATATATATATATATATATATATATATATATATATATTTATACACAGAGCTATTGATTACCTAGGTGAACATAGTCCCAGCATTGCTGTATGTGCCATAACTCTCCTAGAGAACCATAGTAATTAAAATGCTTTTTTGTGTGTGCAGCCACTCCCTATTCTGATGAATACAAAAACCGTTTGCTGTTAAGCTTGCATTGTTCTGGGACACTCATGTCCACATTCCAAAGAAATATTTACTGAATAAGTTTCAGAACACTTTTTAGTCAACAGTTTAACTTACTGGTATATATTATAGGTTTGTAGACCACATTACATAGTCGAAAAAAGACCAGGGTCCATCAAGTTCAACCCTTCCAAGTAAACCCAGCACACACAAACCTATACTTACCTATCTATACACTCACATACATAAACCAAATAAATCTACAGTTAGTATTGATGTTGGTATAAGTATCACAATAGCCTTGGATACTATGCTTGTTCAAGAAATCATCCAGGCCCCTCTTAAAGGCATCAACAGAATCTGCCATCACATGGCATGACAACATCACTTGGAAGGGCATTTCCAAACCTCACTGCCCTCATCGTGAAAAACCACCTACACTGCTTCAAATGAAAGTTCCATTCTTCTAATCTAAAGGGAGGGCCTCTGGTGCGCTGATCATTTTTATGGGAAAAAAGAACATCCCCTATCTGCCTATAATCCCCTCTAATCTACTTGTACTGAGTAATCATGTCCCCTCGCAAGCACCTTTTTTCCAGAGAAAACAACCCCAACCGTGACTGTCTAACCTCATAGTTTAAATCTTCCATCCCCTTTACCAATTTATTTGCACGTCTTTGCACTTTCTCCAGCTCATTAATATCCCTACTTGAGCCCAAAACTGCGCTGCATACTCAAGGTGAGGCCTTACCTGGGACCTATAAAGAGGCACTTTATAGGTCCCAGCACAGCACTTTATTTGCTTTAGTAGTCACAGAATGACACTGCCTGGAACTAGAGAACTTGTTATCTACAAAAATCCCCAGATCCTTCTCATTTAAGGATCCCCCCAACAAACTACCATCTAGTGTATAACTTAGGTTTATATTATTTCTACCAAACTGCATAACTTTGCACTTGACAACATTGAACCTCATTTCCCATTTTGTCAAAGTGGCAGCATCCTGCATGGAACTTATAGTTTTGCACAATTTTGTGTCATCAGCAAAAATAGAAACAGTACTTTCTATGCCCACCTCCAGGTCATTAATAAACAAGTTAAAAAGCAAAGGACCAAGGACTGACCCCTGCGGTACTCCACTAACAACACTGGCCCAATTAGAAAATGTTCCATTTACCACCACTCTTTGTAACCTATACTTCAACCTGTTTTCTATCCAAATCCAAATATCATGTTCTAGGCCAATATTCCTCAATTTTATCATTAGCCTTCTGTGAGGTACTGTATCAAACACTTTAGCAAAGTCTAAGTAGATAACATCCACTGCCATTACAGCATCGAGGTTCCTGTTCACCTCCTCAGAAAAGGCGACTAAATTAGTCTGGCAAGATCTGTGGTGCATAAAACTATGCTGGCACAAACTTTTAGTATTGTGATTTGCAATGTATCCAAGTATCCTATGCCTTATTACCCCTTCCAAAAGCTTTCCTACTACAGATGTCAGACTAACAGGCCTATAGTTTTCAGGCTGAGAACAGGATCCCTTTTTAAATAAATTATGCCATTTACACATGTCTGTGAAGCTTGTGGGGAATTTAGGGCCATAAAAGCCTTTGGAAGGCCAATTTAGCCCTTGGCCTTTAGGTTAGACAACCCTACTTTTCAGGCTTTGTGTACAGGAACAAGTTTCTATTTCATCTACAGTTCTTTTTTAAGAACTTTGTACTTGGTGTGTGTAGACATTTTTTATTGATGCACATACTAGTTTACATGTACTTGATTGCTTAATCAAGTGACAAAGTATTACAATGATCCAGTGTTTACCTTGGTCAAGCTAAGATGCACATCTGTCAAGAGAGAATAACGGATGATTATCTGGAGAGTGGTAAAAGAATAGTTTATAGTTTCATTAATAACTCAATATTCTTTTTTTATTAATTCAGCTGATATTTACCGGTCTTTGCTGGAGATCCACCTTTTGGACAAGTATGTGCTCAGGTCTGGTGGAAAACTATGTGGCTGCCATGGTCCTTAGTGGTGCAGGAGATGCCCTCGGCTATAATCGTGGCAAGTGGGAATTCAGCAGACAAGGACTAAAAATCCATAATGAGCTGGCCGAACTGGGAGGCATAGAGAACATTGATGTGAATCACTGGCTCGTAAGCGATGACACAGTAATGCACATTGCAACGGCTGAGGCCTTGGTGGAGGCAGGCAAAAACACAGACCCAGCTACACTTTATCCCTTGCTGGCAAAGAAATACAAAGAATGCATGCATGACATGAATGGCAGGGCTCCTGGTAATTATATTATTAATTTTTTTAAGTAGTTTTATGCTGGAGAGTACTAATAATTTTTATTTTTCGCAAGGTTTCACCATGAAAAATGCCCATGGACTCCAATGTCTGCTTAAAAAAGTTGTTTGTTTTGCGAAATTTTTGCTGTTTTGCTGTTTTTTTCACTAAGCAAAATGGGACAACTCACCACTATAAGGGAGTAACAATATGTCATGTTGTGAGCCCTTTCACAACTTTTAACAGAGGTAGAGTGGTTAGGATATCACAATATTCATCAATAAAGAGGGTCTGGATAGTTCTGATACATACTCCAAAAGGCCTGCAGTCTATAGCAACACAGCACATTGGGTTTCTTTTTCACCAGTATGACAGCTGAATAAAAACAGCCATTGTGAGGTTTATAAATGCCTTTTGTTAAAAATGCCTATTGTTAAAAAAACACACAGGTTTTTTTTTTAAATTTTTACATCTAACATGTAACTGTGTGCTGTGTTTAGTATATAAACCTCAACAGTCATTATGTGTTACTTGTGTGTTAGTGATCGATTTCTACCAGTTACATTCCAGTTAAGACAAAACTTTGCCCATGATCCAACCAAACCCCACTGTCTCCAAGTCCTGCCCTTTTTGTGTCCCATGAATCACATCTTTCCATTGGAGATGGAAACCCCTAACTGCGGTACCCCCTGTAGCCCCCCTTCGCGGCCTATATAGTCTGCAAGGAGTTTTATGACCAGGCACCAGGCTGAATTTTTGGCTGAAGTAATGGAACTTGGAGATGACTTCTGATATCTTCATATTTTACAACAGCAGATTCATTTAATCATTTTGCTCAAATTGCATTACTATGCACCCATTATAACTAATGACATTAGTAAGTTTAGGATAGATTTTACATAAGATTTATGGTTCCTATTTATTATAAAGGGAATAATAAGCCCTCTTTTGTAAAATATAATAACATCTTCAAATTTTACAATGTGGTATATTATTTATTACCGTACACACGTTTCAGTTAGTTTTGTGACACACATTATATCACCATAATTTAACTAACTAAATGATATCACTAAGCAGCATTTTTTAGGATATAATTTAAAGCATATTCAAGGTTCTTCTGTACTATATATTAAAAAAAAAATATTTATGTATATGTGTGTATATATACTTCTGATAAGATTTTAGGAATGTTTATAAACATATGTATCAGTGACTGCTTCTGTAACAAGAGTTTAATTTTTTGGAGGGGTTTAGTATATCACTACAGTTTATTAAGCACCTTCTGTATTGTTACGGCTTTATATAATACAGGTATAGGAAATCTGGAAACTGTTTTTAAAAAAGTAGGGAAGTACACATTTTATTAATTTATTCATTTTTTCCAGCCTGCTAGTTTTTTTTTTCTGGGGAGAATACTGGAGATCCCAGAGTTTTAATTTAAAGAGATGACATTAAATACTCCATACCTGCACTTTAGGTAGCCATTTTATATTACATAACCTATTAAATTCTGCCCATAGGCAACACTTGTATGGATAGTGCCTATAGACTCAAACCCAACACCCCAGATGGATGGAAGATTCCATTTCATAAAAGTGCTGGGGGCTGTGGTGCAGCTATGCGTGCCATGTGTATTGGACTGAGGTTTCGCCATCCAGACCAATTGGATGACCTTATTCGAATAAGCGTAGAGAGTGGCAGAATGACTCACCACCACCCAACTGGATATCTGGGATCACTGGCTGCATCATTGTTTTCTTCCTATGCAATAAATCGGAAACCACCCCATGAGTGGGGCAAAGGCTTGCTCGATGTCTTGCCCAAAGCCAAAACCTACGTGGAGGAATCTGGCAGAGATGTACAGGATAATCTAATGACCTGGTGAGTTATGTGTCTTTGTCTCACATATAACATGAACATTTATATGCGAGCACACCAGATGTCACAGTTAACATGACTATAGCGTTCTTGCACTTGCACCCCCTGGGTTCAAGAATGAACACTAACTTGCACAAAAGTGCATCCTCTTAGTGCTCATTCACTAGCATCCCCCTGCACTCTGTACTTCCGGCTACACTGAGCAGCCCTGTCCTTACCACCTGTTTTAGGTAAAGATAGGGCCCCGATGCAGGTTACTCCTACCTTGCGCCTCAAAATGACAAAAGATAGGGGCAGGTAGGGGGTTGGTATTGTAGAACACAGGCAGTGCTCTATTCACGCAGGTCTCTGTGCTCTGATTGTGGCCTGTTTTTTGCTCATTGCCAACTGCGTGGGACATTCTTTATAAGCCCTTTATGTGACTGTAAAGGTAATGACATCATGCTGCCCAGGGATTACCTTTTGCATGCATCCCACAACCTGCAGTGCCATCCATCTTTGTGATTTTGTAATTATTTAAAGGAATATTGTCATGGGAAAACACGCTTTTTTTTTTTTCAAAACACATCAGTTAATAGAGTTTCTCCAGCAGAAACCTGCATTGAAATCTGTTTTTTAAAAGCACAAGTTTTTTTTATATTTAATGATGAAATTTCACATGGGCCTAGCCGTGTTCTTCATTTTCCAGGGTGCCACAGCCATGTGACTTGTGCTTTGATAAACTTCAGTAACACTTTACTGCTGCCATGCGAGTTAGAGTGATATCACGCAGCTCCCAGTAGATATCAGAATAGCACTCAATAGTAAGAAATCCAAGTATGTAAACAGTGTAATTTAAAAATAAAAGTATACCATAAAAATCATGACAGAATCCCTGTAATTCTCCAGTTTAGAAAAAAAATTAGCTGTTTACTTGGTGGGTTTCTTGTCCTTTAAGATATCCCACCGGCTAGAATGTAAATCTTCGGTGGGATGGCATATGTGGTGCCGAAATCGCAGAAGTTTCCTCTCAAGGCAACTTCAGCGATTTCGCCAAATCACCGCACCGCGTATGCCATCCCACTGGCAATTTACATTCTAGCTGGATTGATGGCATTTCAGGGAGATTAGTCGCCGCGTGAAAAATCTCCCTTGTTGCGGGCGACTAATCATCCCGTGTGTCACATCCCTTAAATTACAGAGAAGTACCCTGCGTGAGCATATTGATAGTTTATATTTGCTTACACGAGAAAGCTTTTCATTTGTGTTTTGTTTAGAACTAGGAAGGACATTTGATCCCTGTTTATCTGTTTGTGTAAGAACTAAAATCTTTGTATTGCATTTTATTTCTGCTATGTAACAACTAGATTCTGTAGCTCAATTTCAATTTAAATGACTGATGTCCCTATGACATTTTTCCTTAGCAGAGTAAGAGCGCATGGTGCACTTTGAGCACCAAATGTTTAAGTTGCCCAAGAAATTGGTGCAAAAGCACTAAGTCATCTATAAGAGCATAATAAGCATCCGACTAATACATGTTTCTTATCATTTTTTGTGTTGTCCAGGTCTTACTTTGAAAGCAGTTGGAAGTCGTACCTTACCCTAAGAGGCATCTTAGATGGAAATTCGCAACCAAAGTTTCCAGAGAATTATGGTGTGGAGGAAAGGGATAAGTTTTACACGTCACTTAGCTTCCATGGTTGGGGGGGCAGCAGTGGGCATGATGCCCCCATGATTGCCTATGATGCCATTCTTGGTTCTGGGGACAGCTGGACTGAACTTTCTCACAGGGCTTTTTTCCATGGAGGAGATAGTGATTCTACTGCTGCCATTGCAGCCTCCTGGTGGGGGGCAATGTATGGTTTTAAGGGTGTCAGTAAAGCAAACTACAAAAAGCTGGAATACAGAGACCGACTGGAAAAACTAGGAAGAGGCTTATATCAACTTTCATAGAGAATGGTTAGAGGGATGGAAATTCTACAGCACTGACACAAACAGCAACTGCATAAGCTACAGTATGTATTCTGACTGCAACCAACCAAAAGTTATGCATTTACATGTGGGGCCATAACAAAAGGGCATAAACCATTTACATAATTCCATTACCAGTGTAATAATATAATTTACATAGTGAATTCAAAACCATAAATCAGGATTAATAAACTAGAATTAACACATGCCTGTAGTTATGCATTATACCCTTGGAAAATGAATACAATTAAATAATTTACATGTGGTACCCCAAGTGGTAAGGAAATAGGAAGCTTAATCAGGTTACAATGTAAAAGCTATAAAATGTTCTAATATACAGGAAGGGGATCAAAGACCAAGGTACACAAAAAGATGTACTCTACCAGCACATAAATTGGCTTACATACTTTGAAGGCTCTTTTCAGACACTCAGTGGTAAGCAACATGTTGCTCATGAGCCACTGGGGATCACTGGACGTGTCTGTGTAGGGCTAGACTTGACTTTCAATGCTTGTCTTGTAGGTAGTGTATATATAATATATATACAGGTAGCACACTCATTTTTAAACACCATAAAAATAAAGTTGCATTTCTTTACCAAACGTTGCCATTGTATCTACATTCTTCATTGTCTTTTATTTATTCTGTTTTGCTTCCCAGTTTTGTCATGACAAAATAAGCCCTCACTATGCGTAAAAGGTATAACACATGTGTCCTATAGACAATGTGTTTAGGTGGAAATATATGTGGTTGGCAGCACCAGTGTGTATATAGGGAGTGCCAAATACAGGGTAGATGAAACCAAAGAATTGCATTTTTGGAGTTTTTTGTGTAATTCATTATATGAATAAACAATTTGTAATATACTGTAAATCTTGCATTGTCTCCTTATTAAAGACATTTTTAATCTAATGCATGCAAAGGGTTAAGACGTGTTATCTGGAAAACCCCAGTTCCCAAGTATTCTAGATAAGGGGTATTTCTGTAATTTGGATCTCCATACTTTTTATACTAAAAAAAATATTTAAACCCTCAATTAATCCTTAACGGAAAAACAATAATATTAGGTTTAACTATACCTTAATTGGGATCAAGTTAAATGTACTGTTTTAATCTTTTTATAAGAAAAAATCAATTTTTAAAAAAAAATAATTTCCTAAGATGATCTATGGGAGATGGCTTTCCCGTAATTTGGTGCTTTCTGGACCAATCACTGATTGATGTTGGGGGCAGGTTGATAACATGGCACTTTTCTGCCTCCCGATGCCACCCATCCTGCCTCTGTGATGTCACCTCCTACCCCCCTGACTGGAGTTTCAGAAGATGAAAGTTAGTAACCCTAAGTTATATGTGAAATTGATGTACATTTATTTTGGCAAGAAAGAACAGAGCTTACATACTGTATATCCAAAAGCATACATTATATATGTGCACTCTCTGCATATATATATATATATATATATATATATATATATATATATAAAGAGAGTTTATATTTTGCAACCAAGAGAATTTCAACAATTATGCTGAAGGCATGCCATCCGTTTTCCTCACTGGTGTGTTTCAAGCAGAGGGGAAGAGACAGAGAAACTTCCCTTGTCACCTTCCACTGGCCGTAATGCTAAACAGCTGACAGGCACTATTTCTAAACACCAGTAACCGGCAATTCTTACACTGAAAATACCAATGAATTTCTAGGCCAAGATCCGTCACTGATGGTGCTTTCAGGTAGTTCACATTACAATTAGTGGAAAGCAGCATATTGATTTAAGGTTCTTACCTACTGGATAAAATACACCAGTGGAGAAATTGCATTGTTTGCTCTTTGCATTGTGCTTTAGGCCCTGACCAGTGTACATCTTACAGAGGTCCCTATACACTCTTTTTTACATTACATTGCAATTTTTAGACTCTCAGGACTGATGCTTTGGTAATGTTGGGATTACTTAAGGTGAAGCGCTGAAGGTACAGAAGTACTTAGGCCAAGCAAAGTCCTTCCTACAATAGATTACAAATTTAGTATTTCAGTTCCATAATTGTAGTTTACTACAAATGCATAAGAGAAGCAAGATGAGATTTACTGTTTTATTAAGTTATTACTTTATTAGATGATAAAAGTAATAAAAGGTTAAGTAAAGTATAATGTGACTCCCAGAGGCAGCTCAGTGTGTGCATGCACCAGGATAAGCAATCAGATATGATTCTGTGCCAGTATCGATGTGTGCTAACGCAACCTGCATGCATTCTCACGCCAGTTCCACACTGGCTTTGGCACCCTTTCCCCCTTTAAAGAGCATCTGACCCTGATTGCTGCTCTACATGACTTGGTATTCTGCCGAGACTGTCTCTGTGTGTTTATTCTTGCTTCTCTGTTACAACTTGGCCTGTCTCACTGGTTAAAGCTCCACATTACAGGCCTCCTGTTCTCATCTTTAGGGTGCTTTGGTGTTAACTGTCATGATTCAGGAAGTGATCTGGTCAAAGGACACCCATATGCACTTCGCACTATTTGCCTAGTCCTGTCTGACTGAAATCAGGCGCTGCCCCGAGGCCACCCCCCATTCGTGCCCCCCCCCCGGCACGCATGCGAGAACATCTTCCCCCACCCCCCTGCCGACACAAGCGTGCATGCATGGCCATTTAAACTACCATACGGAGCAGTGGGGAGAAGTCCCCATTGCTCCGTATGGCCGCAAAATGTTACAAATTTTGCTGCAGCGGGGCGGCATGACACCCCTAAAATTGTGCCGCCCTAGGCCCGGCCCTTTGTGGCCTTGCCACAAATCCGGGCCCGGAGAGGGTTATACACACTATTTCTAGGCCAAGTCTATTGCATTACCTGGACAATATAGAAGACATACAATACTGATTTTTTTTTTTTTTTTTTTTTTTAAATAAGCAATGAAAGCAAACATCTGATTGGTTGCCATGGGTTACTGCCCAGGTGTAAATTTGCTCAGTGCCTATGAATAAAAAATGAGGCCAGAGAAGAAAAGGAACAAAATCCTAATATGCAGAGTAATTCTGTTTAGGCACAAGCTTCTTGTGAGTATATATGAGCTAGGAAGCAACAAACAAACTACAAACAAAGCTACAACTAAGTGATGTATTTGCCTTAAAACTTTGCAGTGAATCAGCTTATATACTGTAAGTGGCTGAAGTAGGTGGCATTACATTTATTTAAAAAACAGCTCTTTACAATAAATCATTGTAGATACTATGGGGCAGATTTACTAAGACACGAATGCTCGCAGCGTTCATTCTAACCCTCCGAGCATATTTTCGCCAAATTTTTCGGACGCTTGTGCAAAAAAATCTGAAAGGTTTTCCTGCTGTTTACAATTGTTTGGTACGAAAATTTTGTAACTTTCGGATCGCCAATACGATTTTTTCATAAGCATATTCGTGATATTTGCGATCTTCAGAAATTTTCGTATCCAATCCGAATTTATCCCATTCGGGATTCGAACTCGTGTTTTCGTGAATGTGCCCCTATATGTAAAGTGTCTATTTCTTGGGAGAATATTGTTGCTGGGGGTGCCTAATAGTGATGAGCGAATCTGTCAGTTTCGCAAATTTTTCTGCAAAGCGGTTTTAGGGGGGTTTGAGTATGACACACTAGCCTGGGTTTTACGTATTGGAGAGCTGCAGCTATAGTTTGTGAGGGGGCAGTAAGGCAAGATGACAACAGTGGGACAAGGCGATGACAAAGCTTTATGTGATTGTTGCCTTATCTGCTGAAAACTGTTGGGGGATGCTGGAAATTGTAGTGAAATATTGGCAAAAATGGGCCAAATTGAACCATCCTAGCTTGCAGTATATAAATAATATGGTCACCAGAAAGTCTGCTACTGGCATTATCATATTGCAGATTTCCAGTTTAATTACATATGCAGGGTCACAAGGACTAGAAAACTAAAATTAAAATATTTAGGTGAGACCTTTCTGATTACCATGTATACGAAATATGAGCTAAACACCTTTGCTCTTAAGTCAAATTCACTCTCAGCTTCACTCTCACATCAAATACCAGATTATAAAGGGGAAGTACTGACTGCTGGTATGAGGTAAACATGGTTAAGTGATTGTATGGGTGGGATCAGATTATGTGAGTCCTGAAAAAAGGAGGGGCATTGATCCATTGTGAAAAAAAAATCCATAAACATAATGTAATAATTTTGTAGGACAGGATCCACAACAAATAAGTATATTATTATTTCCCTTATGTCCCCTTGCGGCAGCAACCATGAGAGATATTTCGTTCCCCCTGTCAGGTAGGACAAGCAGATAAAGCGTTAACAGCAAAAAACCCCCACCTATAAGTAGGAGTTACCTTCCAGCCTACAGTAGTGTTTTTTTTTTGTCCTATAAGGTAGGTCAAGCGGAATCTTCTAATTCCTTTTTCTTTTCTTGCAGGTCCGAAGGTTGCCAGGTCCCAATGGGACTTGAGGACCGCTGGATTAGCTGCCCAAGGGGCAGAATATCCAAAGGACACGTTATGTCCTTAGGTTATGAGTCGCCAGTTAAGGGAATGCAGCCTAGGGATGCCTATTACTAAGATGGCGGCCGTATGGGAATGCGCTGCTCAGATGACAGCACGTTGCGCCGATACGGAAGCGGTGAGAGGAGAGGGGATTAAAGCCTTTGATGTCTTTGGCGCTGCGTCTGTGTTGACGCGGCTGTTACAACGCTGCAGAATCGCTCAGCGTCTCTTGCAATAGTGTAGTGTAGAGGTTGGTGGGGTCAGCTGTAAAATCTTATTCTACACAACAATTACTTAGTTGTTTTTTTCAGATGTCCACCCCTCCTATTCAGGATGCTCCTGCAATTAAAAGACATAGGAAATCCAAACACCTACAGTGTAGAGCATGTGATGAGATGCTACCAGATGGATATGACAAGAGATTATGCAAAGACTGTCAAGCTGTTTCTGTGCCACAAAATCCAGATTCCTCTGAATTCTGTCTGCTAAAGCGATGGCCTTGTCCACTGCTGCTAGTAGGGCTTTATGGCTAAGAACCTGGACGGCTGATGTTGCTTCAAAGAACAGCCTTTGTACCATGGCATTTGAACCTGGTCATCTGTTCGGTACTGAATTGGACAAGTTACTAGAATCTTTGTCGGGCGCCAAGAGTAAACATCTGCCTCAGGAGAATGTTAAGAAGAGTAGAAACTCTTTCTTTAGGGCTAGAATGTCTCCTACATGAGAGTCGCCCTTTAGGAAGGATAGAAGGAGGTCAGATAAGGACTCCTTTTTTTGGAAGGAGGGCTTATCACCTCCCTTGTTGAAAGACGAATTTCTCTTGAAGGAACGAAGGAAGTCACCCTTCTGATGCCAGAAGGACGAGGACGACTACATTTTTTTCTAACAGAATGGGAGGAGATTATAACAGACAGCTGGGTTCTCCAGCTTATAGAAGATGGCTATCGAATAGAGTTCCATCAAACTCCACCTTAGAGGTTTATTCGCACTCCCTTGGCCCACTCTGCAAGACAGTTAGCCCTCGAGGAGGCTATCGAGGGGTTTATTTCCTTCAGGGTACTCGAGAGGGTTCCTCCCTCAGAGGTTTTTCAGGGCACCTACTCAAGTGTCTTTTTGGTGCCCAAACCAAATGGTTCCTTCAGAACCATAACAGACTTACACTTAGGGGCTGATTTACTAAGACACGATTTCGAATCCGAATTGGAAAAATTCCGATTGGAAACGAACATTTTGCGACTTTTTCGCGATTTTTTTGGCGTCTTTGCGCAACTTTCGGAATGGATACGAAAAACTCGCGTTTTTTCGCAAAATTCGTAAAGTCGCGATTTTGCGCAACTTTCGTAATGGCTACGAAAAACTTGCGTTTTTTCGCAAAAATCGTTAAGACGCTGAAAAAATCGCAAAAAATATGAAAAAAACGCAAAATACCGATCATTACGAAAAAAAACGCAATCGGACGCATTCGGCCCGTTCGTGGGTTAGTAAATGTGCCCCTTAGTCTCCATTCGGAAGGACTTTTTCCGGATGTATTGATTGACAATCAAGTCGGTGATGAGTGTAATAGATCGGGGAGACCACATAGTTTCTTTGGATCTTAAGGATGCTTACCTGCATGTGCCCTTGTTTCAACCCCACAGAAGGTTTCTACGCATAGCTGTAGTAATCAAAGGTTCTCTCCTCCACTTGCAGAGTCTTACCCTTCGGGATAACAACAGCTCCTCGAGTCTTCACCAAGCTGGTAGTCTCTGTAGTAGCGGTCCTGAGGAGGGATGGAATGTCGGTGGTCCCGTATCTGGACAATTGGTTGATTTCAGCAGTATCAGCCACACTTTGGAGTAAATCTACTGGGTTGGATTATAAATTGGGAAAAGTCGACCCTTGTTCCATCGAGAGAAATTCATCTCTGCTGAATTGATGAGGAACCCCAGGAATTGAAAGTATACGTACCGGAAGACAGGACACTCAGATTGATGAACGCTGTTCACAACATTATAGAGCATCCACAGTCTTCTCTTTGTAAAGCGATGAGTGCCTTAGGTCTGATGACTTCATCCATAGCTGCCGTGCCATGGGCAAAATTTCATATGAGGCCCCTACAGACAGAAATCCTGATGAGATGGGATCGCCGGTTGTCTTCGCTAGAAGAGAGAATTATTGTCAGCAGGGAGATGAAACTCCAGCTAGTATGGTGGCTTCAGAGGAACAACATATCCAGGGGGTCAATGTTCCAGCAAGTGGAGTGGACTGTCCTTACCACAGATGCTTCCCAAACAGGGTGGGGTGCTCACTTGAATGGGATGACAGCCCAGGAATCCCGGAATCCCATGGAGAGTTCAATGTCTTCAACTTTCAGGGAGCTGAGAGCTGTCTTCAAGGCAATCCAGTATTTTCAGCACCTCCTAAAGGGATCTCATCTGAAGATCATTTCAGATAACTCCACAACAGTTGCTTATATCAACAAGCTGGGAGGTACCAGAGCGCCTGTCCTGAGTCAAGAGGTCTACAGGATCCTGTCATGGGCAGAGAGAAATGTAGTTCAGTTAATGGCAGTCCATATAAAAGGAAAGGACAACACTTTGGCAGACTGTCTGACCAGGATACTGTCAATACCGGGGGAGTGGTCGCTAGACTTCAGGATTTTCCGGAAGATTTCCGATCTTTGGGGAGTTCCGATAATAGATTTGATGGCAACCAGGGAGAACCGCAAGGTGGAGAAGTTCTGCTCTCTCAGCAGGCTGGATCATCCAGACTACTTGGACGCCATGTCCTTCAGGTGGGATTTTCCCCTAGTGTATATATTTCCACCAATTCCAATTATCCCCAGAGTAATTCAGAAGATAAGGATGGATCAAGCGAATACCATTCTAATAGCTCCCTTCTGGCCCAGGAGAAGCTGGTTTGCATTGTTGATAAGAATGGGGTAGAATCCAGAACTTCTGTCTGTTTCCTGCCTTATTGACCCAGGGTTCCCTATGCTGTTAGTCTCCAAGCTGTTGGAATCTTGCGAGACTTCAACTGATAGGTCCATTTTAACGGAGCAGGACTTATCAGTTGAAGTTGTTGACATCCTTATCCATTCCAGGAAGCAGTCCACTAATAAAATCTACTCCAGAATTTGGAAAGTCTTCAGAGGTTGGTGTGGCAATCGTCAGATTATTCATAGACAACCACAGATTAAATCTATAAATTCCTTCTATCTATTAAATTCCTTCAAGAAGGTTTTCCAAAGGGTTGGCTGTCAACACTATCAAAGTGCAGAGATTTGTACTTTCTGCCCTTTTGGATAGGCCTCTCTCTTCTTTACCTTTGGTCAAGAGATTTATGAAAGCCATATCCAAGATTCATCCTAGGGTTCTATAGCCTTGTCCTACATGGGATCTTTCTTTAGTTTTGAAGAAACTTTATAGAACAATCCTGAAGAGGCTCATAAGGTGATTCAGAAAGTGTCTCTCCTTTAAAGCTCTCTTTTTAGTGGCCATCATGTCTGCTTGGCAGATTGGGGAACTTCAAGCCCTCTCATCTAAGGAACCATATATCTCCTTTTTGCCAGATCGGGTGGTGAACTCTGTTTGCAAGGTGTCTACAACTGATAAGATCTACCTGGAGCAAAGTCGTTCAGGAGAGAGGAGAATCTATTCCTCAGTTTTGCAGGAAAACAAAAGTGTCTTAAAGCCTCCAGACCTTTTATTGCACGATGGATCCAGGAGACTATACAGATGGCTTATATTAAAGATAACCTTATTCCACCATTCAAGATAAAGGCTCATTCCACAAGGAAAGTTTCAACCTCCTGGGCGGAGATGGCTGGAGTGTCTATAGACAACATTTGCCGTGCAGCCACCTGGAGTAATCCCAATACTTTTGTTCAGCATTATAGGGTGGACGTCTTGGCCTCTCAGGAAGCTTCCTTTGGCAGTAGCATAATCCAGAGGGCGGTGTAAACTTGGACCCACACTAAATTACTCGTTAGCTCTCATGGTTGCTGCTGCAAGGGGACGTAAGGGAATAATCAAATTTATACTTACCGTAATTTACATTTCCCTTAGTCCCTGCAGCAGTAAGAATTACCCTCCCATTAAAGTTTTTGAAGCATTATTGTCTGCATTACTTTTGAAATACACTACCGAAGGCTGGAAGGTAACAGCAAAAAACTGTCTCTGAACCACTGTCAACTAAAAAATATTCAGTTTCATCTTTGATGTGTCCTGTTGTTTTATCATTTTTAGTGTCCTGTTGTATTTAATCATTTTTAGTTACTAAGTAAAATATCCAGCATACATTCATTTTTCTGCTATCAGAAACTGCAGATACTACTAAAAATGGATGTATGCTGGATATTTTACTTTTTAATCATTTTTAGTTACTAACAACAGTACATATCAAAGATGGAATGTACTCCTTTTGGCAATCAAGTATCTAATATTTGAAATTATAACTAAATAAGGAAAGAAGTTGTTTCCAAAGGCCTCACTGCAGGGGGCTGTGTACTTTTCTATATTTATAGTCTAGACTAGACAATACATCTTAATATGTACATAATAAATACAAATATTAACTTTATTGTGACTGAAAAGTAATGGGAAGTTTGTAGAATAGAATCCACATTATAAAACAAATCCATAGGTATAGTATTTAAAAGGGGCTATTATGATGTATACATGTTTAATGGTTGCACTGGGTATAATGTATCCAGGTTTGAAAAAAAAAAAAGAGGGGCTGGCTTTATGTAAAGCAGCATGGGGGTTTTTTTTTTTCACAGTGAGGGTAGTGAGGTTGGGGAATGCCCTTCCTAGTGATGTTGTAATGGCAGATTCTGTTAATGCCTTTAAAAGGAGCCTGGATGAGTTCTTGAACAAGCATAGTATCCAAGGCTATTGTGATACTAAAATCTACTGTTAGTATTGATGTTGGTATATATGGTTCATATGTGTGAGTGTACAGGTAGGTCAGTATAGGTTGTGTGTGCTGGGTTCACTTGGAAGGGTTGAACTTGAAAGATTCTGCTCTTTTTTTCAGCCCTATGTAACTATGATAATACTTTCCTTTTATCATGAGTGCAGTGGCATTCTCCTGCATTCCACCACAGGGGAGCGCAGGAATAAACACACCTACACTTTGTGTTTTTTTGTTTTTTTTTTTAAGTATAGGTCTAAAAGAAAGAAGAGGGTAAGTACAGAATTGGAATATTTATCCTTTGGTTATTGCACCCTTCTAAACTTTCAGTTGTGAAGTTGGCTACTCATTTAGACAATTCGACATTTGACTTTGCATAACAATCAACCAATAACTTTTGTTCTTTGTGCAAAATATAAATACCTAGAGATATTTAAAAAGCTTTATCCTGGTGTTTCTGGTGTTAAAGCGTGAAGCAACTTTGGGCTGCAGCAATAATGGAGATGTAATAATTTACATTTATGCAAGCAGAGGTTAAGACCTTATGGCTTAAAACTTTAAAGTGTAGCCCTTCACCAGTTGCTGAGCTACATCATTTTTGGCTGTGGTTGGATACAAGATGGAGAATAAAGAAAGGGAAGGGGAATTCCAGAACAATGCAGGTACTAGCCCTGACACAGACAGCATCTCGAATATAATAGGTTATGCAGCTAAAACCGTTCAGCATAAAAGGACATAACTCATGGTCATAATTCCAATATCAGTGTTGGAATAAATGCCGTATGTAGATGATACTAAAATGAGAAAGACAAGATTTTCTTTACATTTCCTGATTCAAGGAAGATAAGAGCTTTTACTGTGAAAATACCAGATCGAATCATGTGTTTCTTATGCAGCAATCCCAATGTTAGTTACAAGGAAAGATGTTTTCAGGAACAGTCCTTACCCCCAATCATATGTTTGGTTTCAACAAGTGATCAGTAAATGTCCTGCTAACCTTACTTAGTAAGGTTTAAACAGCAGCAACAATATAAGGTAATATGTTCTAAATATGTATTTACAAATGAACCAAAAAATATACACTGTTTATGAAGAGCATTTTGATATATCCAAAAATGCTCAAGAACAGACCATTATGTTACACAAACAAATAAAATGTGGTGTGCCTCAATAATAATCTACAGTTTATTAAAAAACCACAATGTTTAATTGGTAATATTTCATAAACGACCTAGCCTAACCTTATATTATCCAATATTGTTGCTGCTATTTACACCTTGTAATGTGTGGGTCAATATATATAGTGTACAATTTTAATTAAAAATTTTTTAATTGATCATGATATTTTTGTGCTGTTACTAAATAACTTTATATTTGTTTTGAGATAACTTCCCCCCCAGTATCTTTTGGTATCTGGCAGCTCAGTAAGTTTTTTTGAATTGATTTCATATTCCAAGGCACAGTGTTCTAAACTTACTGATTACATTACCTCATTGCATTTTGGACATAAATATATTAAGACAGAAATTCTATTAATTCTATTGGCAATGAGGCAACAAAGGAATTATACCTAGTGAACTGAAAACCCCAAGTATTTTTAAAAAGATATTACAGTGGGGTAGCAAGATGATTCAGGCCACTTGAAATGTCACTTTCAAGAAATACATCACTTCTAAGGATTACCTGGTGCATTATAATTCATAGAAAACATTTAGCGATAATGTCCATAAAACATCATTAAAATGAATAAAAATATATTTAATTGAAAGTTTAACAAAAAACATTTGACAATCATAGCAAAGATAAAAGTCCAGATTCTCATTAACTTAAGATGTTTTCAGTGCAGGCAAGACAAACTGTTGCTTTGGGTGCTGAGTTGGTTTGTCATCACTGTAAAGAAAACTGCTGCAAGACTAAGCATTATTTCAAACCAGGTCCCGATCTGTAAAACAAACAAACCCAAATTTATAAGGAATACAGAAAAAAATATATTTACCACCTTCACCTGCACCCATATTCCCACTCAGCTGGGAAGACTAATGCAAAACCACAGTAGAGTTTCCCAAACTCATATATCACCTATCTATTATAATCTTCAGCAGTCCAAGATAACCAGACTCTGCTTCTTTCCTTTGCCACACAGAATCCCAACCTGTAAAGCAAAGATGCCCATGTTGAAGAATATCAATGCCAAATCTAATTTGTTCATCCATACCTACCAAAAATAAAAGGAACCAAAATAATCTGCCAGGCTTAAGTACCATAGAAGTTAATTGATTCCCAAAACAAGAGAACCTAAAAAATAAAAAAGGATCATCAAAAGCACCAGCATCCTCACACCCTTGTCAATGTTGAAGCTCAGTCAGTTCTGGATATTTCTCAAACATTGTCCCAACCTGTAAAACAAAGATTCCTATGCTGAAGAATGACAATGCCAAACTGAATTTGTCTCTCTACACATAGATTATACTGTACCTGCTGCAAGAAACAGGATCCTGAGGAAACTTACAAAGCTGTAGTTCTACAGTGACTAGAACAGACTAAACTTCTCAAACCAGAACCTGTATAAAAAAAAAAAAAAAAAATTATTAACCATGAACACATGTCTCTACTCACTTATCCATCACAAGGTTTAGCAGTCCAAAGTGTCCTGCCTGTGGATTCAGTATTTTCAACAATGTCTCTACCTGTAAAACAAAGAAGCCCATGCTGAAATATGACAATGCCAAAGAGTATTTTTTTTTTCATCCATACCTACCACAAGACTGGTTCCCAAATAAACTGCCAGTGGCTATTTGTTTCCCATACCAGGAGAAAACATGTAAAAACAATACAAATTAATCAGCCAGGGCATTTGTTTATCCATGCACACCTATTCTACTCACCAATAACAAGCGTCAGCAGCTTCCTGACTCTGCTGAGCTGCTAGCTTTTCCCACACAATATCTTAACCTGTAAAACAAAGCTGCCCATATTAAAGAACAATACCAAACAGAATTTGTTCATCCATACCTACCACAAACGAGAGGCTCCCAAAATAAACTCCCAGTGGCTGGACATTTCCAAAGCCAGGAAAACCTGTAAAAAAAAACAAAATTGCCCAAGCTGAATAAACAGTATTATCCGTACACATCCATTCTTCTACTCACTTATCCATTACAAGCTTTAGCAGTCCAAGGTAACCAGACTCTGCTTCTAGCCTTTGCTTTACAGGTTGGGAACCTGTGTGGCAAAGATGCTCATGTTGAAGAATATCAATGCCAAAAGAAATTTTACACCCATACCTACCATAAACAGGAACCCAAACAAACTGCCAGGCTTACGTAAAAGCCGAATGGTTCCCGAAACAAGAGAACCTGTAAAATAAAAAAAAAAGATGTTCAGGTTAAAAAACCAGTATAACCCATATATGCCTATTCTTTTACTCACCCATTAGTCACAATATTTATAAGTATAAAGTTTCCTGATGTGGCTTCTTTCCCTTCTCAAGCTGTAAAACAAATACCCATGCTGGAGAATGGCATTGCCAAAATGAATTAGTTTATCCATACCTGCCACAGATAACAGGGACCCAAATAAACTGCCAGGCTTAAGTAACATAAAAGTGGGATGTTTCCCAAAAGAAGAGAACCTGCAAAATAAATTAAAAAAAAAATAGTTCAACCTGGAAATCATAACCCATACATCCCTATTCTTCTGCTCAACAATTTGTACTGCTGAAGTTTCCTGATGTGGCTGCTTTCCTTTCTCACACTATGTCCTAACCTGTAAAACAAAAATGCCCATGCTGAAGAAAGTCAATGCCAAATTGAAATTTTTCATCCATACCCACCATAAGTAAAGGATCCTCAAACTTTCAGGTTGAAGGACCATGGTAGCTAGACATTTCCCAAAACAGGAAAACCTGTAAAAAGAAACAAATAACCAGGCTGAAAAATCAGTATTATCCATGCACATCTATTCTTCTAGTCACCTCTCTATTGCAAGCTTCAGCATTCCAAGGGACCAGACTTTTTCTACCCTTTGTTTTATAGGTTGGGATCCTGTGTGGCAAAGATGCCTATGCTGAAGAACAATGCCAAACTGAATTTGTTAATCTACATATAGATTATACTATACATGCCACAAGAAACAGGTTCCGGAGGAAACTAGTCTGTTCTAGTCACTGTAGTACTACAACTTTCCCAGACTTTTCTCAAAGCAGAAGAACCTGTAAATATAAAAAATAAATAAATACTTATCCATGAACACATCTCTCTACGCACCTATCCATCACAAACTTTAACAGTCCGAGGTGCCCTGCCTGCGGTTTCAGTATTTCCAACAATGTCCCTATCTGTAAAACAAAGAAGCCAATGCTGAAAAATGACAATGCAAAAGGTTATTTTTTTCATCCATACCTACCACAAGACAGGTCCCCAAATAAACTTGGTTTGTTTTGTTTGTTTTTACAGGTTTTCTCCTGGAATGGAAAACAATGCAGGTTAATCAGCCAGGGCATTTATCTGTGCACATCTATTCTACTTACCAGTAACAAGAGTTAGCAGCTTCCTGACTAGCTTTTCCCACACAATGTCCTAACCTGTAAAACAAAGCTGCCCATACTAAAGAACAATACCAAACAGGTATGGATGAACAAATTCTACCACAAGACACAGGAACACAAATAAACTGCCAGGCTGAAGTACCATAGAAGTTGGATATTGCCAAAGAGGAGAACCTGTAAAATAAAAAGATGTCCAGGTTGAAGAATCAGTATAACTCATACATGCCTGTACTGATGAATATTGGTGAGTAAAAGAATAAAGTTTCCTGATGTGGCTTCTTCCCTTGCCCACACAATGTCCAAACCTGTAAAACAAAAATGCCCATGCTTAAGAATGTCAGTGCCAAATTTAATTTGTTCATCCATACAAACCACAAATAAAAGGAACCCAAATACACTGCCAGGCTTAAGTATTGTAGGAGCTGGATGGTTCCCAAAACAAGAGATCCTGCAAAATAAAAAGATGCTTAGGCTGAATAATCAGTATTATCAGTGCACATCTATTCTTCTACTCACCAATCACAAGCTTCAGCAGTCTAAGGGAAGCTGACTCTGTTTTAGCCATTGCCACACAGGATCCCAACCTATAAAACAAAGATGCCCATACTGGACAATGCTAAACAGAATTTGTTTATCCATACCTACCACAAGAAACAGGTTCCATAATAAACTGCCAGCACCTAGTTGTTCCCCAAACCAGGAAACCTGTAAAAAAGAAAGAAATACCAGGCTGAATAAACAGTATTATCTGTGCACATCCATTCTTCTACTCACTTATCCATTACAAGCTTCAGCAGTCCAAGGTAACCAGACTCTGCTTTACATGTTGAGATCCTGTGTGGCAAAAGCTAGAAGCAAAAATGCTCATGTTGAAAAATATCAATGCCAAATGTCATTTTATACCCATACCTACCATAAACAGGAACCAAAATAAACTGCCAGGCTTACATAAAAGTCGAATGGTTCCCAAAACAAGAGAACCTGTAAAATACCGATTTTTCAGCTTGGAAATCTTTTTATCAGTGCACATCTATCCTTCTACTCACCAATCACAAGCTTCAGCAGTCTAAGGTAAGCTGACTCTGCTTAAAGCCATTTCTACACAGGATCCAAATCTGTAAAACAAAGAGCCTATAATGAGTAATAATGATGCCAAATGGAATTTGGTCATCCATACCTACCACAAGAAATAGGATGCCATATAAACTGCCAGGCTGAAGTATCTTAGTGGTGAGACTTTTCCCAGAACAGGTAAACCTGTTAAATCAAATACATGCCCAGTTTAAATAAACAGTATTATCAATGCACATTTATGATTTCACTCACCAATCACAAGCTTTAGCAGTACAATGTTTCCTGACTCACAATGTCCCAACCTGAAAACAATATCACTTACCTGAAAGCATAGGCAGGAAAATCGTTCCGTGAAAAGCTTAAAAATTACATTAATAGTAGAATATTTAGTAGCTTAACCAGCTGCAAAAACCAAAGATACTCCTCAGTGGCAGTACAATTCCTAAACAATGGTTCAACCTGCAAAACAAAAAGATGTTCAAGCAGAAGAAGCACACGGATGTGCAAGTAAAGAGAGTTATTTGTTTGCATTTGCATAACTATGACTAAAGCATCAGGACCCACAGTCACCTACAAAGGGTCAGTTTGCTTCTAGAAAAGGATTTGGCCTCAAAAGGGCCTGACCTGCAAAAGAAAAGATACCTAATATTGTAAACATCAAAACCAATCCATCCATTTGGCCCTCCCTACATCAAAGACTGAAATGCCACTGGGTCTTGATGATCAACATCCCCAACTCCCTGAAGAGCTTCCACAGAAGATTCACGACAAAAACCAGGACCCAACCTGTAAAACAGATGCCTAGGTGAAATAACACACTTATACACACTGAATGGAGAGATTGGTTTCAACTACTCACTTTCTAAGTATATAATCTTCTTTGCTGTATGAGCTTGTACTCATTTAGGTTGGACCCTGTCTTTGAAGAGTCCTGCAAACAAATCCATCTCCCCCCCACAAAACTCACCTGCTATGGCTAAAGCACCTCTGCTGTTGGACTTCTCACACCAGGGAACAACCTGTTAAAGAGACATATAGGTTGAGGCAGCATATTCATACTGTTATGGACGAGCTGGTACAGCAGGGTTTAACATGCAGAGCTGTTCCCCCATTCAGTAGCTAGTATGGTTTCAAGTTGCCAATTACATACTTCATGGGCAGTTCTAATGTTCCCTGCATTCTATAGTGCATCCTGAGTGGTTGGTCTTAATCAGTACACAACAACTGATTACGGTCATATGGCCCAACTGCAGGGACACAGTTCTGAAACTCCTTTTTGGTTATAAAGGCTTTGTTCTACCCCACAGTTAACTCCCTAAAACTCCCTTGTACAGAGCCTGGTACTGTTTGTAAGAGGGTATAAAACCCCTCCCAATCCTTTTGTGCTTTATTCTGACTATCGTCTACTCAGAATCCAGAATACACATTAAAATTAATCTAAGCCTTCACTCCTACCCTAATCACAAATAAGCCCAATACCTTGTCCATGGCAAGAGTCATCCCAAACAACCAACCTGTAAAAGAAAAAAAACTTCAAGTAAATAAAGCACATTCTTTGTATGTATGTATATATATATATATATATATATATATATATATATATAAAAATAATCAATCCTCCATCCTCATAAACAGATACAGACATGCACTATACTTACATGTACTTTCCAGATGAGGCAGTCACAGGCACTATAACCATGTACAGCTTTTCTCAAACTTACATAGACAACCATCCCTTTCCCTTAAAAAGCCAAAACGGCGGGAAAACCCACAGGGATGAGGTAATCATTGTCCCACACTGATGACATCATATCCTTTTTTCCCATCTGAACATCCCCCATTCAATGTAAATAAACACAAGCTGATCAAAAGGCTGCATAGCAGTCAAATACTTCATGTAAGATGAAATAAGATGAAGAAATGCAACAGACTAAACATATACAACCCTGCAAATGCTATTTATTGCAAATGGTTGCAAAATATAAATAAAATATTTAAAAGTATAATTATATAAAAACATGTAATTAGAAAAATGAAATGATTTAGCTTCAGTAGACCCTATGGCTGCTCGTGACCCTGACCGCAAGGTCTGCTGTACAATAATACCCCTCCCCAGCCCTTACTGCCACATTAACTACCACCCGGGGCATGTAGGCAGCCAGGTTGCTAGGGACTGCCACGCCTGGTAGGGAGGGCAAACTTTATACATGATGCCATTGAAACCATGCAAGTTGAAAAAAAAATGACAATGGAAGTAAATAGTAACAAACCCATTCTTGCAAATCCATCAACAAGAACTCTGCATAATTTCTGCATGAATCCTTAGGTGCAAGTCAGTGTAGAGATACAAGCCACTTTGGGAAACATAGACCTGTGGTGGGAATGTAGCTCCTTATATTTACTTGCATATGATTTGTAACTGGAGCCTGGGCATATAGAGCAGTGCCAGATGCAGGTATGTGCAAATTGACACCATCCATTACAACACTCCTGGAACTGCCACATAGGCTTAAGGTCTATTCTATAACTGCAATTGCAGTTGTGGTCTCATAAAAATGCACACAATCTAATTTACCTCTCAATGTTTTTACCTACTGTGCAGCATTCCCCCCTCAAAATGTCAGCATAGTGCACAGTGCATGGGATTTAATTACTGTTTAAATAATTTTTTAAGTAGACTTAGGCAGGAGATCTGAACTACAGAAAGACCCCTTATCTGGAAAACCCCAGGTCTCAAGCATTCTGGATAATGGGTCCCATACCTGTATGTTGGAAATCTTGATGCATTTGATCACTTTATTTTGTAGAATGCAGTGACAACACAAAAACAGCAAATCATTTTATGGAATAAAAAAGACAGTTCCAAAGTCCAATAAAAGTCAAACTAGTGATGGGCGAAAAGTTTCGGCAGGCATGGATTCGCGGCGAATTTCCGCGTTTCGCCATTGGCTGATTGTTTCGCGAAACGGATGAAAAATTTCGCCGCGGAAAAATTCGCCGCACGTCCAAAAATTGTCGCCAGCGTAAAAAAAGAATAGTCGCGGGCGACAAAATAATAGCCGCGGGCGACGAAACAAGAGCCGCGCGACAAAACAATAGCCGCGGGCGACGAAACAAGAGCCGCGTGACGAAACAAGAGCCGCGGGCGACGAAACAAGAGCCACGCGCGACGAAATAATAGCCGCGCGACAAAACAATAGCCGCGGGCGACGAAACAAGAGCCGCGCGCGACGAAATAATAGCCGCGCGACAAAACAATAGCCGCGGGAGACGAAACAATAGCCGCGCGACAAAATAATAGCCGCGGGCGACAATTTTTTTTGTCGCGCGACATTTTCGCAGTTTCGCGAATTTTTCGCCGATCTTTTCAAAGATTCGCGAATTTTTCGGCGAAGCGAAACGGAACAGATTCGCTCATCACTAAGTCAAACCACAGTCCAAAGAAAACCCTAATGAAGGAATGGTCAAAGTGTAAATAAAGAGGTACATATAGAACTAAAGGAACAGGAGTCCTTATGGGCCTTGTTATTCTCCTCTTAGCTTAGCCTCCAAGCAAATCCCTATTGTTATTATGCACATATTTGAAGACTGAGAAAAGAGCATCCTATGCCCCTAACCTAAGCCTGCAGGCTAAAAAGAAATGCTGCTCCACTCCTCCATGTAGCTTCCCAGACAGTGTATGCAATTTTCAAGCCAAAATTCACTCAGCGTAGCTGCACATGGCTGGTGCTGCACCTTATAAAATCTAGGCTGAGAAAAACGGATCATCCTCCCCATGTACCTGATTATATGAACAATGGGCAGTGCCAGTAGGTGGAAATAGACACTTGCCGACTTTTTGGAACCAATGGTGGGAATCAATACTTGTCCCAAATTGTTAATTATTATGACGCATTACATGGACGATCATGCATTGACTCAAGAGATCCTTGAAAATACTAGAATGGAAATGTTGAGATAAGTTGGCATGACTGCTGAGTTTGTTCTACTATCAATTGCACTGTGGTAAAGTGCTTGCAAATATATACAACATATACAAATAGGAAGGAACTCTGAGGCAAATTTTAAAGGGCTGAAAATGGGGATTTTGCCTTTCTCTGTATCAACTAGCTGGTAGGTTTCTAAAAAGAATGATAAAATGGAGGCAGCCTGAAAGCAGAACTATGCATGGGCCTGAAACATGTGGTGGCAGCATAGTTCTGTTTTTACGCCTCCATATTTTCTTCTGTTTCCTTATGGCTATTTGGTTCCATCATGTACTTCTGTCGTAACACCAGCCTATTTCTGCTTTATAAATAGCAGGTAGGTTTAATTAAGACAACAAGGTTGAACTCAATAGACGCGCGCGCGCGTGTGTGTGTGTATCAGAGAAATAGAAAAAGCAAGTAGGATTTATAAGAAGATATTTTGTTTAGTAATTGCACTTACTCTGTGCCTGTTATGTTTTTTGAACGCATACAAGGAGAGTTTTTTTTTGGGGGGGCGTCCCGCTTCCATTTCCTAAATAATTAGCAAAACCATGAAAATTCAAGAAACAAAGTCAATGGACATTTATTTGCATTAACTTTTTTTTTTTTACATTGCATTGAAGTTTATGGGAGTTTATTCAGGGCAAATCCTGGTGGTTTTTTTTCTTCATCCCTAGTAACAGCTGGGAAATTGCTACAATGAATGCGCAAGAATAATATTGTTTGTTCCTTGTTTACACCATTATCACCATGGATGAAACAGCGATATGCCATTGTTCTCAATAGAGCTATAAGTGAATGCTTTACATAGTCTCCAGTTAAATAGTTATCGCTCCAGGCAACATTGTCATGAAAGCCAGCAGAAGTTTTTATTGCTCCCAAAGGAGTTACTGGTGCACATGACTTCTGTCAGACCCAAAAGTGAACTAATTTAGTGAAGTTATTTAGCATTGTTTCTAGGCACAATTGTGCTGCACCTTCATTGTTGGCAAATCTGATGCAACTGTAGGACTCCAAATGTTTAGGAGTCTATTTGGCATCATTTTTGTTGTTTGACATGTGAGTAACATGTGTGCCCTGTTCTTTCGGCACAAGTGTGCTGCTATACCTTTTGGCTTAGGGTGCTAAAGGAAATCTTGAGCTACTGCCAATCGCAGAAGGCATCTTCCAGGGTTCCCATAAATGAATAAGTACGGCAGCACTCAGTTCAGCAATGGAAGGCAGGAAGGACTGTCAGAGTGCAGCGCACAACTTATTGAAGTGCATGGAGTGCATTTTGATGTAGGTACATTTAATGAACATCATTTTACATGCAGCTTACTGTAGGGAGAAGTGCAAATTGTCCACTGGACTTGTGGATGTAAATGAGACCTAAGGGTTATTTCACTAAGGTGCGTTAAACCAAGCGCTATTTATAACATGCGGTAAAAATTTTATCGCGTCTTAACACACAATTCACTGAAAGGATACTTGCGTTAATTTAGACGCAATGCTGTTTGCGTTATATAAGACAGGAAGACTATTTTTGTGCAGTATTTGACGCAATGCGCACAAATTAACACAGTGCGCACAAATTGTCACCGCGTGCAAAAAAAGCACGCCATATTAGCCATACACGCCATTACTACTGTTCTGAAAATGACCATTTCCCTGCAAACTGGAGGATGCATCACTCTAGGGCCAACACATACTTGAATAAATCACACTGCAAAGTCCATATTGTGTTGCCAAAAGCTCATGAATTGTACTTTTCTATAATTACCGCCTGCCCCAAGTAGGTGTTAATTTTCGCATAGACTAATGCGATATTTTGTGCGTTTAATGCTTAATATGTATTTGTGAATCATGCGTTAATACTATTTCTATTCGCTAATTAACGCATTCGGTTGCATGTTATTTAACGCACGCAATATGCGTCGTTATGCATGCGATAATACTTTAGCAAATTGCACGTTTTTTTTCGCATCAATTTTAATGCAAAAAAAAAAAAAAAAAGCATGCAATAACACTTATCGACCTTGTGAAAAAGGATATTGATCAGGCCAGTTAGCTGCATGCCTGTCTAACTTGTCTGACCAAATGGTTGGTTTAACAAGTGACCAGTTAAATGTGTAATGCCAATTGCTTACTATTGCTTAGACATTTATACTTCATAGAAAATATTTAGCGATAATATCCATATGAAATTTAAAAGAATAAAAATATATTTAATTGACAAAAAAAAACATTGGACAATCCTAATACAAATATTAAAGTCCAGATTCTCATTAATTAAAGACGTTTTCAGTGCAGGTAAGACAAGCTGTTGCCTTGGTTGCTGAGTTGGTCAGTCATCACCATAAGGAAACTGCTGTAAGGCTAAAGCCTTTTTCCAAACCAGGTCCCAACCTGTAAAAGAGACAAGCCCAAATTTAATTAGAATACAGAATATAATTGATTACCTTCACCTGCACCCCTATTCCCACTCAGTTGCCAATACTAAAGCAAAACCACAGTGGAGTTTCCCAAACCATGGTCGAATTTGTAACAAAATATGCCTAGGCAGCACACTTCTGCACAGTAAAGCCAATATATACACCTACCCATGGTGCCAAAGGAGCTGGTAACTACACCCAAATAATTTTGCCTAGTGAAAGAAAACACTAAATTTGTGTTGCACTAAGAACCAGAGGGGAGTTTTTAAAATAAATAATGTAAGATGTACCTAAAATAAAGGAGCATAACAAAATTGTTACAAAATTTGGTTACTGAGGTCAGTGAAGTCTCCCATTACTCAGTAGTCTCAATAATCAAGAGATGCCCCCCTGTGCTGCAACACATCGCTACCAGGACCCATGCTCACAAGCCATATGGAAACTAGTTAGGTTAAAATGAAGGAATATAAAAAATCCTACCATTGGCACCTGAACTCACCTTTTAATGCCAAGACTGCTCCATAGGTGGGACAAGGGCCAAACCAGTAAAACAAAAGTAAAAACTCTCATTCACACAACTCATTCCTTCATGTGCACACCTTACTGTTCCAGTAACAGCTGCAGATTGCACGGTATAAAAACATTCAACTCTATTTCAATACCTTGTAGCAAACTGTATAACAGATGCTCATACTGATGCAAATCACAACAAACAATATTTCCTGGTCATCCCCAGGCAGCATGTCAAAACACACGGGTATGCACTCCTCTGTCAGCTACAGCAGAAGAAAACAACCACGCCCCCAATCAGCATAAGTACCTCCCCAACACCGGTCTCCTTCGTCTTTGTTTTCTTCTGTCAGCTGTTTGGGGGAGGGGTTTGCACTCACTGATCCCAGCAGGGATCCGATTACCGGGTGCAGTTCTCTGCAGCTTCTCTCCACCCGAAGCCCATGCCGTTATCAGCTCAGGCTGTGTGTGCTGGGAACCCTGTGCGGTGGGGGTTTTCCTTGCCGTGGGCAGGTCTAAGCACAGTGTGCTGCTGCTGTCGGGAGGCGACTGCTGATGACATCATAGAGGTGTGCACCTGTAGTTAAGTTGTGCATGGTGCTGGCAACTTTGCCCTTAGTAGTGTGCTGTTCAACATGGAGCCAGCTGCCTCTAAACGCGCCGCTTCTAGGACTTCAGGGTGAGTGCAAACCCACTTCAATTTACCTCCCTTTTTCCTATCTCCGAAAAGAGCTGCCTGTATATTTATATCACTATTTTTTTCTTAGTGATTCTGTCCCTGTGAAGGAGCCTGTGTGCCTGAATCTTCCATATCCTCCCTTTTTTCTAAGAAGAAAAAGCCATTTTTTCCTGTGCATCCTGAAATTAAAGACATTATGAATCAAGAATGGGCTAAAGGTCCTAAAAAGACCCCTGTGGAGGCTAAAATTGCTCAGTTGTATCCTTTTTCTCTGGAAGATCTAGAATTATGGGATAATCTTCCCACTGTTGATGCCCCGGTGGCACGCTTATCAAAGAAGACGGCGCTTCCAATTGACGATATTTCAGCCTTAAAACACCCGATGGACAGACGTATGGAAACAGAACTGAAAAAGTTATTCATGACGGCTGGGGCAGCTTGTAAGCCTTCTGTGTCCATAGTTTCAGTTTCTAAAGCAATTTCCATTTGGGCAGACAACATTGAACAAGCAGTTCTGGAGGATTCTCCTAGAGAGAAGATTGCTCAAGCCCTTTTAGATCTCAAGAAGGCCGCAGAGTTTTGCCTTGAAGCTGCTATTGATCTTTCTAGATTATCGGCTCGTAATCTTATGTATTCGGTTGCTGCCCGCAGAGCATTATGGCTTCGCTCATGGTATGCGGATACCGCCTCCAAAAATACGCTGTGTAAATTGCCCTATGAGGGTAAACGATTGTTTGGTAAAAGCCTAGATGATTTCATTGCAAAATCCTCAGGAGGAAAGAGCACCTTTTTACCGCAGACCAAACGATTCTTTGACCCGAAGAAACAAAATGACAGATATTCCTCAAAGCGGAGGGAAGATTCCAGATATTACAGACCTGGCAGAGAGTTTAAGGCACCTTGGCGTTCTGGTCAGTCTTCTTTTTTTCGGGGCAACAAGTCTAAGGGTCCAAGGTCCCCAAAAAATCAGCCCAAGGCCCAATGAGATGAGGCCGGCCCAGACAGCCCGGGTAGGTGCAAGGCTACTAAAATTTCATCAAGTCTGGGCCAGAGAGATAGAGGACGAGTGGGTGCTGTCAGTAGTGTCGAGAGGCTATCGGCTAGAGTTTTTGGAAAGACCCAGAGGAAATCATTTTATCCAAAGTCAAGAGATTCAGATTTTTTCGTTCTTCAGGAGTACATTCTCAGCTTTTAGCCAAGGGGGCTGTCACTCTAGTTCCGCAACATCAAAGAAGGCAGGGCTTTTATTCCCCTCTTTTCCTTGTAGAGAAAGCATCCGGAGATCTACGTCCAATCTTAGATTTAAGGAGACTCAACAAGTTTATCAAGCCCCAGAGGTTCAAGATGGAGTCCCTCAGTACAATAAAAGCGGTAGTGCATACAGGGGATTGGCTGGCATCCCTAGATTTAAAGGATGCGTACCTTCATGTTCCGGTGGCAGAGGAACATCATCGGTACCTCAGATTTGCCTGGCAAGAGCAGCATCTTCAATTTCAGTGCCTTCCTTTTGGGCTAGCCACGTCACCAAGGACATTTACCAAGGTTCTAGTCGTCCTGGTAGCAAAGATGAGGAGGGAAGGTGTGGAAGTCTACCACTATTTAGACGACCTTCTCATTGTGGCGAGAGAAAGATCTACCCTCCTGCATCATGTAGCCTTGGTCAGGAATACACTGACCCACTTCGGGTGGTTAGTGAACGAAGCCAAGAGTCAACCGGAGCCCTCTCAGACAATTATTTATCTGGGGGCACTTTTCAACACCAGGATAGGTATGGTGTCCTTGCCTCAACAGAAGATCCTGATGCTATCGAGGAGAGCAGAGCAGTTGATGTTTACTTCAGTCCTGTCGGCCAGAGAATACATGGCTTTTTTGGGTCTCCTAACATCCACCTTGGGTCTTGTGAAATGGGCAAGGTGGAGAATGAGACCGTTTCAAAGTTTTTTCCTCTCTCACTGGAATCGTTATCTTCAGGATTGGTCTCAGATGATTCCCCTGTCTTGGAAGGTGAAGAGACATCTCTTATGGTGGCAGAGTCCCAGCAACCTTCGCAGAGGGTATCCCCTGGCCGAGCCCGAATGGGTGGAAGTCTTCACAGATGCCTCGGGTCAGGGTTGGGGAGCGCATGTATAAGAGATGGCGATTCAGGGTCAGTGGAGGTCGGACTTGTCTCATCTCCCATCCAACGTCTTGGAGTTGAGAGCAATTCGGGAAGCCTTGGAAGTCCTCAGACCAGTCCTATCAGGGACTTCGGTGAAAATAAGATCGGACAATATGTCAGCAGTGTCCTACATAAGAAAGCAAGGGGGAACAGGCAGCAGCAGATTGATGAGGGAAGTCAGTCCTATCATGAATTGGGCTCAGAGCAATTTGTTGGAGATAACAGCAGTTCATATTCCGGGGGACAAGAATTATCAGGCGGATGCCTTAAGCAGAACCTTGTTCCAGAGAGGAGAATGGGAGCTCAAAACAAGCATCTTCCAATGGATAACCTCTCTGTGGGGCCTTCCCCATATAGACCTCATGGCTTCGGAGAAGAACTACAAGATCAAACATTTTTTCTCCAGAGTCCCATCAGCTCGAGCAGTGGGAATCGATGCCTTTTCCCAGAACTGGCGGAACCTCTGGGCTTACATCTTCCCTCCATTCCCGATCATCTTCAAAGTTCTGAGGAAGATTCTTGTCTCTCACATGGACATGATAGCCATAATTCCAGATTGGCCACGCAGGCCATGGTATCCCCTCCTCAGACGATTATGCATTTGTCAACCCCTGAGATTGCCTTTGATGGAGGATCTCTTAATGCAGGGCCCGTTTCTTCATCCGAATCTCAGCAGTCTCAATCTTGCGGCATGGAGGTTGAGAAGTCCAGACTTAGGCGACGGGGATGCTCTGACCAAGTGATTAATACTCTGTTGAAGGCCAGGAGGCCTGGAACGTCTAATACTTACCATAGAATATGGCAGCGGTTCGTTTCCTGGGCCAGAGAGAAGAATCTTGATCCTTTGCAACCTTCTACACCCATGATTCTGGAGTTTCTGCAAGCAGGCTTAGATTACGGGCTAAGTTTAAGTTCCTTAAAAGTACAGATCTCTGCCTTGTCTGCAGTGTTAGGAGAAAGGTGGGCTGAAGACCCCTTGATAGAGCAATTTTTCAAAGCCGTTTTGAGAGTGAAACCTCCTGTAAAGAAATCCTCTCCACCTTGGGATTTGCCGTTGGTCCTTCAGGCTCTTTCAGCTGCTCCTTTTGAACCCATTGATCAGATTCCTCTCTGGTGGTTATCCCTCAAGACGGTGTTCTTGGTGGCCGTGACTTCAGCAAGAAGAGTTGGGGAGCTGCAAGCTCTGTCTGTAGATCAACCCTATACCATTTTTCATGAAGAAAAAGTTGTGTTAAGAACTGTTCCGTCCTTCTTGCCTAAAGTCCTCTCAAGATTCCATGTTAATGAACCTATTATTTTACCAACCTTGCCTGTTGAGAATGGGCAGAGTTCCTTGGATGTTAGGAGATGTCTTCAGGTCTACATCGACAGGACAAAGTCCTTAGAAAGTCTCAGAGACTCTTCGTGGTACCGGCAGGGTCAAGAAAAGGAGAAGCGGCAGCAAAGTCTACTTTGAGCAGTTGGATTGTTAAAACCATCCTTCAAGCCTACAAGGAACAGGTCATCTCCTAGAGCGGTGCGAGCTCACTCAACCAGATGTATTGCAGCCTCTTGGGCAGTGGAGGCAGGAGTTTCGGTAGAATCCATTTGCAGAGCAGCTACTTGGGCTTCCACTAATACCTTTATTAAGCACTATAAGCTAGATGTATTGTCTGCAGCAGATGCTCAGTTTGGGCAGTCTGTTTTGTCTGTGTCTCAAAAATAAATGTCTTGCAATCATCCCTCCCTGTTTATTGCTCTGGTATTTACCCGTGTGTTTTGACATGCTGCCTGGGGATGACCAGGAAAGGGGAAAATTGTTTCATACTTACCGTAATTTTCCTTTCCTGGTCATCCCCACGGCAGCATGCCCGCCCTCTTAATTTTTCTGTTCATATTTTTCAGCTTTAAACTAAGACGAAGGAGACCGGTGTTGGGGAGGTACTTATGCTGATTGGGGGCGTGGTTGTTTTCTTCTGCTGTAGCTGACAGAGGAGTGCATACCCGTGTGTTTTGACATGCTGCCGTGGGGATGACCAGGAAAGGAAAATTACGGTAAGTATGAAACAATTTTCCCCTATTACTCCAACCACACCATCACCAGCATATCAATTAACCTATAAAGACATGTTTTCAACCACAATCTTAGTATGTTTTGTAGGTTGTCACTCGGTTGAGGCAAAGATACCCAAGGTTGAGAAAGTGGGCTCTAATGCACATCAAACCAATTACTCCTTTTGCACACCTTCTGCACACTTACCAAAGCTGAAACAATACTGTGGCCAGATTACACCTGCATCCAGATAAGTTACCAACACACTCAGGATCCCCAAATCAACATGATCCTTATAACTACGCTAGTAGGTCTGGCACAAGTATTGGCACTAACTTTCAAGAGAAACCTAGGCTTAAGTTGCACATTAATGTACAGCAAATACAGCAACCTAATCACATCCTAAGACAGTCATAAGCAACAGCATTCACCAGCCAAGGTTGACATTTTCAAACTTGTAAAACAAAAATGCATTATCATGAAGTCCAGCCTTGAAAAAGTGCCACCACAGCCAGCCCTTTAACAAAATTAAGCCTAACCCCCACTAAAATAATAAAAAATCCACAAAACTGCCAAGGCCGAAGCGTATTGATGGTTTGAAACTTCCCACTTCTTTAACACAAATGACCAAGCTGAAGCAGCACAAAACCCAACTCTAAACCCACACTACCTTGCTAAGGATGCAAGCTCCCTACACACAATCATTAAAAGCAGCAAATGACCAAGCTGAAGCAGCACAACATACATTAAAAGATAAACTTTGTTTCTCGACCTGTGCCTGCTCAACAAAACATAGCCCTGCTAACAACCTCTTTACTGTTGGTGAATGCTATTTGAAAACCAGAGCCCATTGTATAAACAGACACACCCCAAAAAAGCTATCACTTAAGTGAAGACCTCTAAACCCCCACACTCACTTGCTAAGGATGCAAGCTCCCTACACACAATCATTAAAAACAGCCTAAACGTGGCCATACACGGGCAGAATTCAGCTGCAGATTCTGGTCCTTTAGATTTTCCATCAAATAGAAGACCGCATCCTCTCACTGATGCAGTCCTCAATCCAGCAGCACCTATGTCCGCCATTGTAATTTAATCATTTGGCCTTAGGGCCAACAGCCCACATCCTAAGCCACTGAAAAATCCATACCTACCACAAGAAACACATTCCCAAAGAAACTGCCAATGGCTGGATGTTTCCCAAATAAGAAAAACATGTAAAAAACAAATACCCTGGCTAATTATGTATTATCGATGCATATCCTTCTCACTAATCACAGGCTTTAGCAGTAGAAGGTTTCCTGAGACTGCTGCTAGCCTTTCCCTCACAATGTCCTAACCTGTAAAAGAATTCTTCTATAATAAATACCAAACAGAATTTGTTCATCCATACCTACCACAATCAACTGCCAATGGAAACCAGGAAAATCTGAAAAACAAACAAATGCCCTTACTCAAGAATTGGTAGTATCCGTGCACATGTATTCAGCTACTCACCTATCGATTACAATCTTCAGTATTCCAAGGTAACCCGACTCTGTTTCTATCCTTTGCCACACAGAATCCTAACCTGTAAAGCAAAAATGCCCATGTTGAACAATATTAATGCCAAATTTAATTTGTTATCCATACCTACCTCAAATAACAGGAACTCAAATATACTGTCAGGCTTAAGTATCATAGAAGCTGGATGGTTCCCAAAACAAGAGAACTTGAAAAAAAAAAAAAAAAAAATAGATGCTTAGGCTGAAGAATCAGTATTATCAGTGCACATGTATTTTTCTACTCACCAATCACAAGCTTCAGCAGTCTAAGGGAAACTGACTGCTTTAAGCCATTGCCACACAGGATCCCAACCTATAACACACAAAGATGCCCATACTGAACAATGCCAAACAGAATTTGTTTATCCATACCTACCATAAGAAACAGGTTTCATAAGAAACTGCCAGCGGCTAGTTGTTCCCCAAACCAGGAAGACCTGTAAAAAAGAAAGAAATACCAGGCTGAATAAACAGTATTATCTGTGCACATCCATTCTTCTACTCACTTATCCATTACAAGCTTCAGCAGTCCAAGGTAACCAGACTCTGCTTCTAGCCTTTGTCACACAGGATCCCAACCTGTAAAGCAAAGATGCTCATGTTGAAAAATATCAATGCCAAATGTCATTTTGAACCCATACCTACCATAAACAGGAACCAAAATAAACTGCCAGGGTTACATGAAAGCCGAATGATTCCCAAAACAAGAGAACCTGTAAAATAAAAAGATGTAAAGGTTAAAGACCCAGTATAACCCATACATGCCTATTCTTTTACTCACCAATTAGACACAATATTCATTAGTATAAAGTTTCCTCATGTGGCTTCTTTCCCTTCTCAACCTGTAAAACAAATACCCATGCTGGAGAATGTCAATGCCAAAATTAGTTCATCCATACCTACCAGATAACAGGGACCCAAATAAACTGCCAGGCTTAAGTACCATAAAAGCTGGATGGTTCCTAAAACAAGAGAACCTGCAAAATAAAAAGATTTACAAGCTGAAGAATCAGTATTATCAGTGCACATCTATCCTTCTACTCACCAATCACAAGTTTTAGCAGTCTAAGGGAAGCTGACTCTGCTTTAAGCCATTGCCACACAGGATCCCAACCTGCAAAACAAAGATGCCCATGTTGAAGAATATCAATGCCAAATTGTAGTAGGTATGGATGATCAAATTCAACAATAAACCAAAAACTGCCAGGCTGAACTACCATAGAAGCTAGAGTTTTCTCAAAAGCTTTCCTAACCTGTAAAACAAAAATGGCCGTGCTGGAGAATGTCAATGCCAAATTGAATTTGTTCATCCATATCTACCACAAGACATAGGAACACAAAAACTACCAGGCTTAAGTACCATAAAAGCTGGATGGTTCCCAAAACAAGAGAACCTGCAAAATAAAAAGATTTCCAAGCTGAAGAATCAGTATTATCAGTGCACATCTATCCTTCTACTCACCAATCACAAGCTTCAGCAGTCTAAGGTAAGCTGACTCTGCTTAAAGAGATTTCAACACAGGATCCAAATCTGTAAAACAAAGATGCCCATAATAAAGAATAATGATGCCAAATGAAATTTGTTCATCCATACCTACCACAAAAAATAGGATCCCAAATAAACTGCCAGGCTGAAGTATCAGTGGTGAGACATTTCCCAGAACAGGTAAACCTGTAAAATCAAAATCATGCCCAGCTTAAATAAACAGTATTATCAATGCACATTTATGTTTTTAATCACCAATCACAAGCTTTAGCAGTGCAATGTTTCCTGACTCACAATGTCCCAACCTGTAAAAGCAGATATTTCTGTCTTTGAAAAACCTCTGGGTCTGAATATTTTCCCAGTCTTCTAAGGAAATCCATTCCGATAATACAAAGATGACCAACATCCCCACTCACTTAAGTGCTTCCACAGAAGTTTTTCAAAGCCAGAACCCAACCTGTAACCCAGATGCCTAGGTGAAATAACACACTTATACACAGTGAAACCAATCTATCCCTTCATATACTCACTTTCCAAGAGTATATAGTCTGGCAGATGAGCAATGAGACAACACAGAAACCAAATAATTTAACCACTGAGCTACAGTTTAGTTGTGACCCCAATATTGTAATGTTCCTGAAATGCATCACTTCTAAGGATTAAGTGATGCATTATACTTCATAGAAAATATTTAGTTATAATATCTGTAATAAATTTAAATGAATAAAAATATATTTAATTGACAAAAACAAACATTTGACAATCCTAAAACAAATATAAAAGTCAGTACAGGCAAGACAAGCTGTTTTGGGAGCCGAGGTGGTCAGTCATCACCATAAGAAAACTGCTGCAAGGCCAAGTCTTTTTCCAAACCAGGTCCCAACCTGTAAAACAGACAAGCCCCAATTTAAACAGAATATAGAAAAAAGTTGATCACCTTCACCTACACCCCTATTCCCACTCAGTTGCCAATTCTAAAGCAAAACTACAGTGTTGTTGGCCAAACCATGGTTGGATTTATAACACAAAATATGCCTAGGCAGCACACTTCTGCACAGCAAAGCGAATATATACACCCACCCATGGTGCCAATGGAAGTTGGTGCTTATATAACTATATATGCACCAGTCCCATGTACAACATTAAGAGTGTATTATGTTTAAAAAAAAAATCAAGACAAACTGTTCATATCTCACTACAGAATCCAGGGCTGGTAACTCCCACACTAATAATTTTGCCCAAAGCTAGGTACTTATTCCACTATTCCACTAAGAAGCAGAGAGCAGTTTTTCACATGGGAGATGGTTATTAGAGTACCTGAAAAAAAATAAGCAATAAAACCTTCAACACTATTTTTAATACCTTGTGACAAAGTCACATCCCACCCAAACACAGTTACAAACACCATACCCCAGGCAAGGTTGATGTTATGCATTTTTGTTTTACAAGTTGAAAAAGAGATCAAATGTACATACATTTGGCCACCTATTATAAAGTCCAGCCTTTTGCTTGAAAAAGTTAAAGTACCACCACAGTGAGCCCTTTATTTTTAGTGTCTTTAACAAAAGAAGACACAACCCCTAAAATAAAGTATTCCAAGTAAACTCCAAAGAAAGGTCTATCACCTCTCGAGAAATTCTGCCAAAAATAATCGTCCTACCCAAAATTTCTATTAGCATTAATATATCTCTACATGAGTGCTTTAAAAAAAATTAGAAAATCCACAAAACTACAAAGGCTTAAGTGTATTCATGGCTTGAAATTTCCCATACCAGGGCCTATTCTTTATGCCTGCCCAACAAAACAAAGAATTCACCAAAAGTGAACCATTTCTTAGCAGGGCTATTCCAAAACCAGATCCCATCGTATAAACACACACCCAAAAATGCTATCCCTTCAGTGAAACCTCTAAACCCACACTAACTTAACTTCAAGCTCATTACACACAATCATTAATTAATAAGCCTAACCCTTTACCCTCAACCCTACCACAAGCAGAAAACACCCCCTCACCAGCCATGGCTTAGGCACATTAACAGCATTTCCTCAAACTAATGGCATTGGTTTGTAAGTATTAATGTGCTTTAACACCCACAGCTTTCTAAGCCACTTAAAAATTGACAAAGCAGCTTAGGTTGAAGAAGCACAAGCATCCAAAGCAACCAATCCCTTGACCCCACATGTAGTTAGGCCCCAGGAATATGAAGAGGTTGCTTCTCTAAATCTATACACCAAATCATGTAATTGTAAAATCATGTTTGCTAAATTACAGTCTTATATACAGCTTAGAATCTTAAATAATATTTGACATACACAATACATGAAGTGGAATGTAGGATTGTTTTTCTAACAGGAAAAAAAAATATAAAAACAAAAGCCCAGGCTAAAGCATTGCACACTTAGATACTGTGATTTAGATTGACTAAAACTGCATCTCTCACACCTCATCAAAACCACCAGCATCCCCACTCCCTTGCCAATGTTGAAGCTCAACCAATTCTGGATATTTCCCAAACATTTTCCCAATCTGTAATTCAAAGATGCCTATGCTGAAGAATGACAATGCCAAATTGAATGTCTATCTACACAGATTATACTGTACCTGCCACAAGTGCCAGTTTCCTTGGTATCCTGTTAAAGTTGTAGTATACAGTGACTAGAACAGACTAGACTTTTCTCAAACCAGAAGAACCTGTAAAGATAAGAAAACGTGTACATGGATAAGTGATTCTTCAACCTGGGATTATTTTGTTTACTCACCTATCTATCACAAGCTTTAGCAGTCCAAGGTTTCCTGCCTATGCTTTTAATATTCCCAACAATGTCTCAACCTGTAAAACAAAAAAAACAACTCATGCTGAAATATGCCTAACAGTGTTTTTCCTGTATACTGTACTTACCACAAGACACAGGTTCCCAAAAAAACTGCTAGTGGCTTTTAAATTTCTACAACAGGAGAAAACCTGTAAAAGCAAATGCCCTGGCTACTTAATATGTATTATCGATGCACATCCTTCTTCTCACTAATCACAGGCTTCAGCAGTAGAAAGTTTCCTGATGCTGCTGCTTGCCTTTCCCTCACAATGTCCTAACCTGTAAAACAAAGACTTTGATAATGAAGAATACCAAACAGAATTTGTTCATCCATACCTACCACAATCAACTGCCAATGGCTAGATGTTTCCAAAACCAGGAAAAACTGTAAAAACAAACAAATGCCCTTGCTCAAGAATTGGTAGTATCCGTGCACATGTATTCATCTACTCGCCTGTCGATTACAATCTTCAGCGGTCCAAGGTAACTAGACTCCCTTTCTATCTTTAGCCACACAGAATCTCAACCTGTAAAGCAAAAATGCCACATGTTGAACAATATTAATGCCAAATTTAATTTGTTCATCCATACCTACCTCAACTAACAGGAACCCAAATAAACTGCCAGGCTGAAGTACCATAGAAGCTGGATGTCCCCCTGTAAAATAAAAAGATGTCCAGGTTGAAGAACCAGTATAACCCATACATGCCTATTCTTTTACTCACCAATTAGTCACAATATTCATCAGTATAAAGTTTCCTGATGTGGCTTCTTTCCTATCCCACACAATGTTCCAATCTGTAAAACAAAAAATGCCCATGCTAAAGAATGTTAATATCAAATCTAATTTGTTCATCCATACATACCACAAATAAAAGGAACCCAAATACACTGCCAGGCTTAAGTATTGTAGGAGCTGGATGGTTCCCAAAACAAGAGATCCTGCAAAATAAAAAGATGCTTAGGCTGAAGAATCAGTATTATCAGTGCACATGTATTTTTCTACTCACCACTCGCAAGCATCAGCAGTCTATGGAAATTTGACTCTGCTTTAAGCCAGTCCCACACAGGATCCCAACCTATAAAACAAAGATGCTCATACTGAACAATGCCAAACAGAATTTGTTTATCCATACCTACCACAAGAAACAGGTTCCATAATAAACCAACAGCGGCTAGTTGTTCCCCAAACCAGGAAAACCTGTAAGAAAGAAATGCCCAGGCTAAAAAAAACTGTATTATCATTGCACATCCTTTCTTCTACTCACTCATCCATTACAAGCTTCAGCAGTCCAAGTTAACCAGACTCTGCTTCTAGCCTTTGCCACACAGGATCCCAACCTGTAAAGCAAAGATGCTCATGTTAAAGAATATTTATGCCAAATGTCATTTTGCACCCATACCTACCATAAACAGGAACCCAAACAAACTGCCAGGCTTACGTAAAAGCCAAATGGTTACCAAAACAAGAGAACCTGTAAAATAAAAAGATGTGAAGGTTGAAGAACCAGTATAACCCATACAGACCTATTCTTTTGCTCACCAATTAGTCACAATATTCATTAGTATAAAGTTTCCTCATGTGGCTTCTTTCCCTTCTCAACCTGTAAAACAAATACCCATGCTGGAGAATTGCAATGCCAAAATTAATTTGTTCATCCATACAAACAACAAATAAAAGGAACACAAATAAACTGCCAGGCTTAAGTACCATTAAAGATGGATGGTTCCCAAAACAAGAGAACCTGTAAAATAAAAAGATTTCCAAGCTGAAGAATCAGTATTATCAGTGCACATCTATCCTTCTACTCACCAATAATAAGTTGCAGCAGTCTAATAGAAGCTGACTCTGCTTTAAGCCATTGCCACACAGGATCCCAATCTGTAAAACAAAGATACCAATATAATGAATAATGAATGAGGAATAATGATGCCAAACAGAATTTGTTCATCCATGCCTACCACACGAAACACATTCCCAAAGAAACTGCCAATGGCTAGATGTTTCCCAAATCAGAAGAACCTGTAAAAAACTAAGTGCTAAGGTTAAATAATTGATATTAGTGTACTTCTACTCACCCATATGTTACAACTTCGGTAGTCCATAGAAACCTGACTGCTTTTAACTTTCGCTACCATCAAACAACCAAAGCTGTAAAACAAAGATGCCCATGATGAAGAATGACAATACCAAACAGGATTTGTTCATCCATACCTACCTCAAGAAATAGGATTCTGAATACACTGCCAGGCTGAAGTATCATAATGGCGAGACATTTCCCAAAATAGCTAAACCTGTAAAATCAAATACATGCCCAGTTTAAATAAACTGTATTATCAATGCACATTTATGATTTCACTCACCAGTCACAAGCTTTAGCAGTACAATGTTTCCTGACTCACAATGTCCCAACCTGAAAGCATCGGCAGAAAAATCATTCCATGGAAAGTTTAAAAATTTATAGTAGAACTTTTAGCTAGTAGCTTAACCAGCTGCAAAAACCAAAGATACTCCTCACTGGCAGTACAATTCCTGCCATGAATGGTTCGACCTGCAAAACAAAAAGATGTTCAAACAGATGAAGCACACAGAGATGTGCAAATAGAGAGAGTTACGTGTTTGCATTTGCATAACTATGACTAAAGCATCAGGACCCATATTCACCTACAAAGGGTCAGTTTGTCTCTAGAAAAGGATTCGGCCTCAAAAGGGCCTGACCTGCAAAAGAAAAGATTCCGAATATTGTAAACATCAAAACCAATCCATCCATTTGGCCCTCCCTACACCAAGCAGAACCTGCAAGCCTACTCATCTACGACTGAAATGCCACTGGGTCTGACTATTTCACAAAGAAAGGCCATTCCGATAATACTAAGATGATCAACATCCCCACACTGAAGTGCTTCCATAGAAGATTTTCAAGACCAGGATCCAACCTGTAAAACAGATGCCTAGGTGATATAACACTGATAACACTTGAACACACTGAAGGGAGAGATTGGTTTCAACTACTCACTTTCAAAGAGTTTATAATCTCCTTTGCAGGACAACATCAAAGACAGGATCCAACCTAAATGAGTACAAGTTCATACAGCAAACAAATCCATCCCCCCACAGAAAACTCACCTGACATGACTAAAGCACCTCTTCTCACACCAGGGAACAACCTGTTAAAGAGACATATAGGTTGAGGCAGCATATTCATACTGTTATGGGCAAGCTGATACAGCAGGGTTTAACATGCAGAGCTGTTCCCCCATTCAGTGGCTATTACGATTTCAAGTTGCCAATTACATACTTCATGAGCAGTTCTAATGTTCCCTGCATTCCATAGTGCATCCTGAGTGGTTGGTCTTATCAGTTGTTGTGTACTGATTTACAGTCATATGGCCCACCTACAGGGACACAGTTCTGAAACTCCTTTTTGGTTATAAAAGCTTTGTTCTACCCCACAGTTAACTCCCTAAAACTCCCTTGTACAGAGCCTGGTACTGTTTGTAAGAGGGTATAAAACCCCTCCCAATCCTTTTGTGCTTTATTCTGACTATCTTCTGCTCAGAATCCATGTCTCCTGTCTTTTGAAATTCCACAACAATACAAATTAAAATTAATCTAAGCACCCTAATCACAAGTAAGCCCAATACCTTGTCCATGGCAAGACTCATCCCAAATGACAAACCTGTAAAAGAAAAAGTAAATAAATGTAAATAAAGCACATTCTTCTGTACATTTATATTCAATCCATACCTCCATTCTCATAAACAGATATATTACAGTACAGACATGCGCTATACTTATGTGTAGATACTGTACTTTCCAGATGATTCAAAGGAGCTACAACCATGCACAGCTTCATCCACCACCTTTGTCAAGTTTACAGGAAAAAAAACCATACCTTTCCCTTAAAAAGCCAAAAAGGCGGGAAAACCCACAGTGATGAGACAATCATGGTCCCACACTGATGACATCATATCTTTTATCTATGGGAACATCCCCCATTCAGTGTAAATAAACACAAGCTGATCAAAATACAAATCAAATACAAATATGATAAAAAAAGATAAAGGAATGCAACAGACTGAAAAGATACAACCCTGCAAATGCTATTTATAGCAAATGGTTGCAAATTATAAATAAAATATTTTTTAGGTATAATTAGGTAAAACCATATAAATTGAATTTTGAAGTGATTTAATGCGGAAGACCCCATGGCTGATTGAAGCCCTGACTGCAATGTCTGCTGTACAGTAAACCCCCTCCCTCTGCTGCATTGACTTCACCACTCTGCCACCCAGGGCAGGTTGAGGGCTAAGGACTGCCAAGCCAGGTATGGGGGGCAAATTTTATACGTTATGCCACTGAAAACATGCAAGCAGAAAAATAACAACTATGGAAGTAAATGTTTTTTTGCAACTCCATCAACAAGCACTCAGCATTTGTCAAAAGTAAATATGCATTTTACATTTTTTTTTATCCAGAATGCTGCATTTTCCCCCAGGGGAATTGTATCTGGTGCAAATGTGCCACTTACATAAAATTGTTGGCCAGGATTAGAGCCAGGATTAGAGCCAGGATTGCACAATTTCTGCGTATGATTCCTTAGGTGCAAGTCAATGTAGTTATACAAGCAAGTTTGGGAACCATGGACCTGTGGTGGGAATGCACTTGCACGTGATTTGTAACTGGAGGCTGGGTAGATGGAGCAGCTCGAGAAATGTTTTGGCTGGCATGGATTTACGCCAAGTCGCGTTTTTCTAAATTTTTCGCCGTTTCGTGAACTTTTTCAGTTTCGCAAAATTTTCGGTAAAGCGAGACAGGACAGATTCACTCATCACTAGCGACCACAACTGCAGTTGTAGATATAGAATAGACTTTAAGGGCACCTATCACCCCTATGTTTCCTTTACCAGAGATGCCGCCTAATGTTTCCCCAAACCAGAGATTTTTGTAAGAAACATCAATACTTATCTGATTCTTATTCTGATTTATTAAGACCCTGTATTTAAGGCGAGTCTGTATAATGAATATTTTCTTCACTACTTTTCATAGTTGTATCCCAGGCTCCAGTTGAAACAAATATTGACAGAGAAGAGGTTGGCATCACTTCTGTTCCAATGTGCATGGTTTTATTAAAATGATAATTAATGCCCATTGAGACAACCTGCTGATAGAACCCTCAGACTACCACCATTTCCATTCTGGTGGTACTTTCAAGGGTTTTTTTTTCAAACAATGTGTGAATTTGCATGTAATGCATCAGAACAGACTCAGCTGGCCAGTCCCAAGTTTTTAAGAGCATGTAAACTTGGGCAAGTACCTTTTGAATCCATTTTAGCACTCTGTAAACTATCCAAAGTAGTATAGTAAACATTCCAGAAGTTGTTATATGACTATTTGAAGCTATGACAGAAGCACATGATGAACCAGCCTATTAACTGCTAGCTGAATTGGAATTTACATGACAAGGGATTTACATGACAAGATTGAACTCAATAGATGTGTGTTTTTTTTTCAACCAGGTTTGAGCACTAACATTGTGTTTATCAGAGAAATAGAAAAGCAAGTAGGGTGTATAAGAAGACATTTTGTTAATTAATTGCACTTACTCTGTGCCTCTTTGTTTTTTGAAAGCATACAAGGAGTTTTGAGGGGGGGGGTCCTGTTTCACTTTCCTAAAAATTAAGCTAAACAGCAAAAATTCACAAAACGCATTGAAGTTGGACATTTTTTTTGTAGAGACACCTGGTGGAATATTTTTCCCATCACTACTAAGAACAGCTGGGCTACTATGGATGTGCAAGAATAATCCTTGTTTTCACCATATCACCATGGAGCACATAAAACAGGGAGATATCCCATTGTTCTCAATAGAGCTATAAGCAAATGCTTTCCGCAGAATCCAGTTGAAAATTTGACCTGTATGGATAATTATTTATGAAAATCAGTAGACGTTTTTACTACTGCCAAAGGAGTTACTAGTGCACATGACTTCTATCAGACGCATATGTGAAGTTGTACAATGAATGATGTTGGTTTTGAAAGTAGTCATTGGCTTATAAAACTTTTAGACTAATTTCACACATGACATTTTTTATGCTAGTTTTTAAAGGAAATGTAACACAAAATTTTTTCTTTCAAGAAATCCATTCTATATACTTTAATTAGCAAATATATCATAGAAAAATTACAATAGTATTAGTGGTTTTCTTTGTAAATGTACTTTACCCCAGATTTACTGAGCTCTGGCAGCAGATCTCTCCCAAGTCTCTCAGTCCACTTCCGTTCAGATCCCCCTCCTCCCCCCCCCTCTCTCCGTGCAGGCTGTGGCACCGCTCCTTCTTACAGACACGCAGACCCAGCAGAAGAGGTGAAAAGGTCTGTCTCCCATCCCTCTCCTTTCCTTCGTTGTGCCCCATCGCTAGCAGCCCATTAATCACTTTTAGTAGGACACAGAAGAACGCTGTAAATTAACTTCCGGATTGAACCGGAAGTCTACCCCATCGCCGTATCGCCTTTTCAAGCTTTGCCCAGAAAGCCACTGGTAATGGAATTTATTACAAAACCACTTAAAATTTCACAATTTTTTAAAGTTATTTAGGTTAATAAAAGTATTTAGAAGTGATATCTTTAAAGTAAAATTTTTGTGTTACTGTTCCTTTAAAATCCCCTCAGCTGTGTAATTACAATGCATAAACACAGATAGATTTCAGCCAGGCATTTTCTTTTAACTTTCCCATTTTCTGATGCAATAGTCAGTAATGTCTTGTTTTCCATGATGTATTGCATTATGATGGCGTAACACGTAGGGCACCACAAATGATGAGCTATTACGCATCATGTAATGACAGTGACACAATTTCATGCAACTGTAGTGCCATATTACAATGTGGCTCAAATAGGCTTCATTTTTATTTGTATTGCAGTCAATACACATGGAAACTTAGGGCATTTTTTTGGCATTAGCTGAAAATGCCATTGTTCTGCATTATTTACCATTTGACTAATCCAATACATTTCAATGTTAATGCGTTATTATTATTAATATTTAATCACTCCAATAAGGAAGTTTTAAAAATGCCACATGTAGAATTTACTTTTGGCATGCAGGGTCATAATTAGGCTAACCTACTCAGACACACCTTATGTCCTTACTAGGATCCATTTCCTATGCAAATATTAGATTACTATTAATTATTACAGAGTTCATAATAAGCAAAGATAAGTATTTCCAGTATGAATATATGATATCAAAAACATTTAGGGCCTGCTGTGCTATAACTATTTTAGAACCTTTTACTTCAATCCAAAATGGATTTAATCCTGCAAAGAGGACGCATTCACTTATCTTGAAATGGTAAGCAAAGTGCAGTTTTGAGCACAAGTGCCATTTTTTTTTTACCCCCCCAGAATCAATTAGCATTGCAGACAGAAACTGGCAGATCTAGACACAATTATGCTGCGCCTTATGCAGTTGCATCAGATTTGCCAACAGATGCCAAAATGTATATAAGTCTACTTGGCATTATTTCCGGTGTTTGCCGTGTGAGTAACGTGTCCCCCTATTCTTTCAGCACAAGGAATGTCAGAGTGCAATGGACCATTATGGAAGTGCAAGGAGTGCATTTTGATGTAGGTACCTTTAATGAAAGTTGTTTTACATGCAATTGACTGCAGGGAAAAGTGCAAGTTGGCCACTGCACTTGTGGATGTAAATGAGCCCTAACGTCTTAGCTGTGGTTTTAACATAACCTCACTCATCCAGGGTTAAAACAGGTAAAATCAATTCCAACCCGAGAAGAAGTCACTGATTCCTTCAGAAAAAGGATGTTGATCAGGCCAGTTAGCAGCACGCCTGTCTAACCAAAAGACTGGTTTAATAAGTGACCAGTTAAATGTGTAATGCCAATTGCTCGCTATTGTTTAGTAGACTTTGCGCTATTTATTCAATATTACCCCAGTTGTTGATGTCGAAGATGCCATAAAATAGGAATTCCCTGGGCAATGAGACAACACAGAAACCAAATAATTTAACCACTGAGCTACAGTTTAGTTGTGACCCCAATATTGTAATGTTCCTGAAATGCATCACTTCTAAGGATTAACTGATACATTAAACTTCATAAAAAAGTGATATCCATAATAAGAAATTTAAATGAATAAAAATATATTTAATTGACAAAAACAAACATTTGACAATCCTAATACAAATATTAAAGTCAAGATTCTCATTAATTTAAGATGTTTTCAGTGCAGGTAAGACAAGCTGTTGCCTTGGTTGCTGAGTTGGTCAGTCATCACCATAAGGAAACTGCTGCAAGGCTAAGCCTTTTTCCAAACCAGGTTCCAACCTGTAAAAGAGACAAGCCCAAATTTGATTAGAATACAGGAAATAATTGATCACCTTCACCCCTATTCCCACTCAGCTGCCAAGACTACAGTGGAGTTTCTCAAACCATGGTTGCATTTGTAACACAAAATATGCCTAGTCGGCACACTTCTGCACAGCAACGCCAATATATACACCCACCCATGGTGCCAATGGAAGTTGGTGCTTATATAACTATATATGTATCAGTCCCATATACAACATTAAAAGTGTGTTCCTATAGTTTTTAGGGAGAAATTATTTTATTATGTTAAAATCAAGACAAACGGTTTATATCTCACTACAGAATTCAGGGTTGGTAACTCCCACCCAAATATAATTTTGCCTAATAAACAGAAAAAGCTAGGTGCTTATTGCACTACGAACCAGAGAGCAGTTTTTCAAATGGAAGATGGATATTCGAGTACCTGAAAAAAAAAAAAAAAAAAGAATCATCAATTTGTCAACTTTAGTTACTGAGGTTAGTGAAGTCCCATTATTTTTGGGAGTAATTTGCCTCAGTGTGAAGATCTGTTATACAGTTTATTACTCCAACCACACCATTACCACAACAACCAGCATATCAACTTATCAACCACAGTCTTAGTAGGTTTTGTAGATTGTCAATTGGTTGAGGCAAAGATACATAAGGTTTATAAAACTGGCTCTAATGCACATCATACCAATTACTCCTTCTGCACACCAACCACAAGCAGCAGTATCCGTACATGCTTACCAAAGATTAAACACTGTGTGGCCAGATTACACCTGCATCCAGTTAAAATTTCAACAATCTCAGGATCCCCAAATCAACATGATACCCTCACCTACACTAGTAAAGGAAACCTAGGCTTTTGTTGCACATTCTTGTACAGCAAAAGTCACATCCCACCCCAACACAGTCACAAACACCATACCCCAGGCAAGGTTGATGTTTTCCAACTTGTAAAACAAAAACACGTAAGAGATCATATGTACATACATTCGGCCACCTATTATAAAGTCCATCCTTCCTTTTGCTTGAAAAAGTTAAAGTACCACCACAGTGAGCCCTTTATTTTAGGTGTTCGGTCTATCACCTCTCGAGTAATTCTGCCAAAAATAATTGTGCTACCTAAACATTCTATAAGCATCAATATATCTCTACATGAGTAAAAAACTACCAAGGCTGAAGTGTATTCATGGCATGAAATTTTCCATTTCCCCTAACACAAAACAATGTCAAAGTTATAGCAAAATATACATTAAAAGACAAACTTAGTTTTTTGACCTATGCCTGCCCAACAAAACACAGCATTCACCAAAAGTGAAGAGCTTGTTAGCAGGGCTATTCCAAAACCAGAGCCCATCGTATAAACACACACCCAAAAATACTATCCCTTCAGTGGAACCTCTAAGCCCACACTAACTTAACTTCAAGCTCATTACACACAATCACTAAAAGAAGCCTAACCCTTTACCCTCAATCCTACCACAAGCAGAAAACACCCACTCACCAGCCATGGCTTAGGCACATTAACAGCATTTCCTCAAACTAATGGCATTGGTTTGTAAGTATTAATGTGCTTTAACACCCACAGCTTTCTAAGCCACTTAAAAATTGACAAAGCAGCTTAGGTTGAAGAAGCACAAGCATCCAAAGCAACCAATCCCTTGACCCCACATGTAGTTAGGCCCCAGGAATATGAAGAGGTTGCTTCTCTAAATCTATATACCAAATCATGTAATTGTAAAATCATTTTTGCTAAATTACAGTTGTATATATTGTATATATTTGACATAGAAAAAATAATCTTACATTCCACTTTATGTATTGTATAACAGGAAAATATATATAAAAACAAAAGCCCAGCCTAAGCATTGCACACTTAGATACAGTTTTAGTCAATCTACAGTATCTCTTCTCTCACACCTCATCAAAACCACCAGCATCTCCACTCCCTTGCCAATGTTGAAGCTCAACCAATTCTGGATATTTCCCAAACATTTTCCCAATCTGCCATTCTTCAGCATAGGCATCTTTGAATGACAATGCCAAATTGAATGTCTATCTACACAGATTATACTGTACCTGCCACAAGTGCCAGTTTCCTTGGGATCCTATTAAAGTTGTAGTATACAGTGACTAGAACAGACTAGGCATTTCTCAAATCAGAAGAACCTGTAAAGATTAGAAGAAAAGGTGTACATGGATAAGTGATTCTTCAACCTGGGATAATTTTTTTTACTCACCTATCTATCACAAGCTTTAGCAGTCCAAGGTTTCCTGCCTATGCTTTTAAAATTCCCAACAATGTCCCAACCTATAAAACAAAAAAACAACTCATGCTGAAATATGCCTAACAGTGTTTTTTCTGTATACTGTACTTACCACAAGACACAGGTTCCCAAATAAACTGCTAGAGGCTATTCATTTTCTATAACAGGACAAAACCTGTAAAAACAAATGCCCTAGCTAAATATGTATTATCGATGCACATCCTTCTCACTAATCACAGGCTTCAGCAGTAGAAAGTTTCCTGACATTGCTGCTTGCCTTTCCCTTCCAATGTACTAGCCTGTAAAACAAAGACTTTGATAATGAAGAACAGCAATACCAAACAGAATTTGTTCATCCATACCTACCACAATAAACTGCCAACAGCTAGACATTTCCAAAGCCAGGAAAAACTGTAAAAACAAACAAATGCCCTTGCTCAAGAATTGGTAGTATCCGTGCACATGTATTCATCTACTCACCTGTCGATTACAATCTTCAGCGTAACTAGAATCCCTTTCTATCTTTGGCCACACAGAATCCCAACCTGTAAAGCAAAAATGCCACATGTTGAACAATATTAATGCCAAATTTAATTTGTTCATCCATACCTACCACAAATAACAGGAACCCAAATAAACTGCCAGGCTGAAGTAACATAGAAGCTGGATGTTCCCCTGTAAAATAAAAAGATGTCCAGGTTAGAGAACCAGTATAACCCATACATGCCTATTCTTTTACTCACCAATTTGTAATGATGAATATTGTGACTAAGTTTCCTGATGTGGCTTCTTTCCCTTCTCAACCTGTAAAACAAGAAACCCCATGCTGAAGAATGTCAATGCCAAATCTAGTTTGTTCATCCATACATACCACAGATACAAGGAACCCAAATACACTGGCAGGCTTAAGTATTGTAGGAATTGGATGGTTCCCAAAACAAGAGATCCTGCAAAATAAAAAGATGCTTAGGCTGAAGAATCAGTATTATCAGTGCACATGTATTTTTCTGCTCACCACTCGCAAGCTTCAGCAGTCTATGGAAATTTGACTCTGTTTTATAGGTTGGGATCCTGTGTGGAACTGGCTTAAAGCAAAGATGCCCATACTGAACAATGCCAAACAGAATTTGTTTATCCATACCTACCACAAGAAACAGGTTCCATAATAAACTGCCAGCACCTAGTTGTTCCCCAAACCAGGAAACCTTTAAGAAAGAAAGAAATGCCCAGGCTGAATAAACAGTATTATCCGTACACATCCATTCTTCTACTCACTTATCCATTACAAGCTTCAGCAGTCCAAGGTAACCAGACTCTGCTTTACAGGTTGGGATCCTGTGTGACAAAGGCTAGAAGCAAAGATGCTCATGTTGAAGAATATCAATGCCAAATGTCATTTTGCACCCATACCTACCATAAACAGGAACCCAAATAAACTGCCAAATGGTTCCCAAAACATGAGAACCTGTAAAATAAAAAGATGTGAAGGTTGAAGAACCAGTATAACCCATTCATACCTATTCTTTTACTCACCAATTAATTACAATATTCATCAGTATAAAGTTTCCTGATGTGGCTTCTTTCCCTTCTCAACCTGTAAAACAAATACCCATGCTGGAGAATGGCAATGCCAAAATTAATTTGTTCATCCATACCTACCACAAGAAACACATTTCCAAAGAAACTGCCAGTGGCTAAATGTTTCCCAAATCAGAAAAACCTGTAAAAAACAAACAAGTGCTAAGGTTAAATAATTGATATTAGTGCACATCTATTCTTCTACTCACCCATATGTTATAACTTCGGTAGTGAAAGTTAAAAGCAGTCAGGTTTATATGGACTACCATGTATGCCAAAGCTGTAAAACAAAGAGGCCCATAATGAAGAATGACAATGCCAAACAGGATTTTTTCATCCATACATACCACAAGAAACAGGATTCCAAATAAACTGCCAGGCTGAAGTATCATAGTGGCGAGACATTTCCCAAACAAGCTAAACCTGTAAAATCAAATACATGCCCAGTTTAAATAAACTGTATTATCAGTGCCCATTTATGATTTCACTCACCAGTCACAAGCTTTAGCAGTACAATGTTTCCTGACTCACAATGTCCCAACCTGAACACAATGTCACTTACCTGAAAACATAGGCAGAAAAATCATTCCATGAAAAATTTAAAAATTACATTTATAGTAGAACATTTAGTAGCTTAACCAGCTGCAAAAACCAAGGATACTCCTCACTGGCAGTACAACTCCTGCTATGAATGGTTCGACCTGCAAAACAAAAAGATGTTCAAACAGATGAAGCACACAGAGATGTGCAAATAGAGAGAGTTATGTGTTTGCATTTGCATAACTATGACTAAAGCATCAGGACCCATATTCACCTACAAAGGGTCAGTTTGTCTCTAGAAAAGGATTCGGCCTCAAAAGGGCCTGACCTGCAAAAGAAAAGATTCCAAATATAGTAAACATATAGTAAACATAGTATAGTAAACATCAAAACCAATCCATCCATTTGGCCCTCCCTACACCAAGCAGAACCTGCAAGCATACTCATCTACGACTGAAATGCCACTGGGTCTGACTATTTCAGAAAGAAAAGCCGTTCCGATAATACTAAGATGATCAACATCCCCACTCACTGAAGTGCTTCCATAGAAGATTTTCAAAACCAGGATCCACCCTGTAAAACAGATGCCTAGGTGAAATAACACTTATACACACTGAAAGGGAGTAGTTGAAACCAATCTCTCCCTTCAAAGAGTATATAGTCTCCTTTGCAGGACAACATCAAAGACACCTAAATGAGTACAAGCTCATACAGCAAAAAAAAATCCATCCCCCACACAAAACTCACCTGCTATGGCTAAAGCACCTCTGCTGTTGGACTTCTCACACCAGGGAACAACCTGTTCAAGAGACATATAGGTAGAGGCAGCATATTCATACTGTTATGGGCAAGCTGGTACAGCAGGGTTTAACATGCAGAGCTGTTCCCCCAATTACATACTTCATGGGCAGTTCTAATGTTCCCTGCATTCCATAGTGCATCCTGAGTGGTTGGTCTTATCAGTTGTTGTGTACTGATTTACAGTCATATGGCCCAACTACAGGGACATAGTACCAGGCTTTGTAGAAAAGAGTTTCAGAACTGTTTGTAAGATGGTATAAAAACCCTCCCAATCCTTATATGCTTTATTCTTCTCTTCAGAATCCATGTCTCCTGTCTTTTGAGATTCCACAACAATACACATTCAAATTATTCTAAGCCATCCTTCCTACCTGTTGAGACACTCACTTATGACGGGTAAGTTCTGTATAAAGGGACACATAAAATCCCCCAGTGTCCCCTATAAAGACAACCCAAGGCAGGTGAGGTAGGAGATAAAGGTATATAAATATAATATATATGCAAGGTATAAAGTAGAATATAAAAGTCAAATATACCATCTTATAAAATCACAAAGGTCAGACATGATAGTGCTGACTAGCTAAGACCCTACATGCACTTTGCTATTTGCACAGCTGGAACCACAGAGCACACAGAAAGTTGTAAAAGGGGCATCATATACTTTTTAGATAAGGTATGTCATTCTCTATAAAAGGCTAAGACTTTCAGGGTCTCATTTGAAGCTGTTAGTGACACATTTCAGTTGCTGTTCTGTGTTGCTGAAAGCTTCCACAAGACTCTGTGTTTGTTTGATTAATAAAGAAATAAATTGATATTACTGAGAACCTTGTCTCAGGGTCTTGTTGTATAATAAGGTTCTGGTCGGTTAAAATTACCAACATACCCTAAGCACAAGTAATCCCACTACCTTGTCCAAGGCAAGACTCACCCCAAACGACCAACCTGAAAGACAAAAAACACTCAAGTACATAAAGCACACTATTCTGTACATATATATTCAATCCATACCTCCATCCTCATAAACAGATATTACAGTACAGACATGTGCTATACTTGTGTAGATACTGTACTTTCCAGATGATTCAAAGGAGCTACAACCATGCACAGCTTCATCCACCACCTTTGTCAAGTTTACAGGAAAAAACCATACCTTTCCCTTAAAAAGCCAAAAAGGCGGGAAAGCCCACAGTGATGAGACAATCATTGTCCCACACTGATGACATCATATCCTTTTTATCTATGTAAACATCCCCCATTCAATGTATATAAGCATAAGTGATCAAAAGACTGCATAGCAGTCAAATACAAATATGATAAAAAAAGATAACGAAATGCAAAAGACTGAATAGATACAACCCTGCAAATGCTATTTATAGCAAATGGTTGCAAATTATAAATAAAATATTTTTAAGTATAATTAGGTAAAACCATGTAAATTGAATCATGAAGTGATTTAATGTGGCAGACCCCACGGCTGATTGGAGCCCTGACTGCAATGTCTGCCGAACAGTAAAAATAACAACAATGGAAGTAAATGGTTTTTGCAAATTCATCAACAAGCACTCAGCATTTGTCAAAAGTAAATATTTTATCCAGAATGCTGCATTTTCCCCCAGGAGAATTGTATCTGGCACAAATGTGCCCCTTACATAAAATTGTTTGAAAAATGTTTTGAAAAATTTTTGAAAAAAGTGCAATGGCCAGGATTAGAGCCAGGATTGCACAATTTCTGCGTATGATTCCTTAGGTGCAAGTCAGTGTAATTATACAAGCAAGATTGGGAACCATGGACCTGTGGTGGGAATGCACTTGCACGTGATTTGTAACTGGAGGCTGGGTAGATGGAGCAGCTCGAGAAATGTTTTGGCTGGCATGGATTTGTGCCAAGTCACATTTTTCTAAATTTTTGCCGTATCGTGAATTCTTTCAGTTTTGCAAATTTTTTGGTAAAGCGAGACAGGACAGATTCGCTCATCACTAGTGACCACAACTGCAGTTGTAGATATAGAATAGACTTTCCTGGCCATCCCCTGGCAGCATAACATTTGGGTTTATCCTCTACCATACTGTCAGGACACAGAAGGGTTAATAAAGCAATGCATTAAATACCCACCCCTTCCTGCCCTCCTCAGTCTTTTTTCTTCTGTTCTGTCCAGGACCAGATCGGTTTTGTTTTGTTTGGTTTTTTTTTTTTGGTTTTTTTTTTAGAACTCACTTGGCCCTCTTTAGGGTCAGATTCCAGGCGCAGTTTTCTGACACACTTTCTCCGCCTGATGCCTGCTCCATTGTGATTGCCATAGCGCTTTCTCAGGAGCAGGTCCCCTATTGCAGCCGGGGGGAAAGATACCGTTCTTGGTAGGAATGCATGCCTGTGTGGGCGGTGACGTCATCAATCAGCGCAGGCTTATCTTGCTGGCAGCCGGTTTCTGCTTTGCCTTATGCGCCCGCAGATCAGTTTGAGCAGGAACGCTCCCAGAATGGATCCGGCTGCTGAGAAAGGTGCTGCCCCTAAGGCTACTCGGTGAGTTCTGTTCCTATCAGTTGTACTGCAACGAAAAAAGTGTGTTATTAATGGCTGTTATCGCTTGTAGGCATACTACCCCTGTTGAAGAGACGGCCAGGAGAAGGCAATTTATGAGGTATTTAAGTACCCTGACGTCCACAATTGGGTTAGTCAAGTGGGCAAGATGGCAGATTCGCCCAATCCAACTGGAGTTTCTGACCCAGTGGGATCGTCAGACAAAGAACTGGAATCAGAAGATTCGTTTGCCTGTGAGCCTGAAGCAGAATCTGCAGTGGTGGTCAATACCTGTCAACCTCAGGAGGGGTTTTCCGTTACGGGAGCCAGAATATGTGGAACTCTACACAGATGCCTCAGGTCTGGGTTGGGGAGCTCATGTAGAGAACTTCTCAGCCCAGGGAGGATGGGGCAGGGATCTGTCTCATCTACCATCCAATATACTCGAGTTGAGGGCAGTAAATTGTGCACTGAAGATTTTCCAGAACAAATTGATTTCTCTCCCTGTCAGGATTCGCTCAGACAATGTGGCAGCTGTCACATACATCAGGAGACAAGGAGGGACCAGGAGTCGTGCTATGATGGAGGAGCTGACTCCTATTATGACATTTGCACAGGCCCATCTAATGGACATTACAGCCCTTCATGTGCCGGGCATGTTGAATCTCCAGGCAGATCAACTCAGCAGGAGGAGGATCAACAGTGGGGAATGGAGTCTCCATCCCCAGGTTTTCAACTGGCTCACCACCAGGTTGGGCTGCCCAACAGTAGATCTTATGGCGACAATACAGAAACGGAAGGTGCGGAGGTTCTTCTCCAGGTTTCCTTGTCCCCAGGCAGTGGCTACAGATGCCTTAGTCCAGGACTGGACGGGCTTGTGGGCGTATGTGTTTCCCCCCTTCCCGATGATCTTCAGAGTGTTGCAGAAGATCTTTTACACTCAGATGGAGGCCTTGGTAATTCTACCAAATTGGCCACGCCGGCCATGGTATCCACTGTTGAGGAGGATGGTCCAGGGCGAGCCAATTTCCCTGCCGATCAGGGAGGATCTGTTGTCCCAAGGGAGCCTGTGGCATCCGAATCCTTCAGGGTTGAGTCTGATGGCCTGGAGGCTGAGAGGAGAAGGCTAGCACAGCAGGGATGTTCTCAGGCAGTCATTAATACCTTATTAAAGTCTAGGAAACCGAATACATCTCAAAGATATTATGCAACGTGGGATGTGTTTCGAGATTGGGCAACTAAAGAGGGCATAGACCCCTGGAATACAATGACTCCAGAGATTCTTGAATTCCTACAAAGAGGCCTGGACAGGGGTCTTAGCCTGAGCACTCTGAGAGTACAGTTGTCGGCATTGTCTGCTATTCTGGAGAGAAGGCTTATTGAAGAACCCTTGATTTCTAGGTTCTTTAAAGCAGCAGTGAGGATTGTGCCACCTGTTAGATCTTTATCTCCTCTATGGGACTTACCATTAGTCCTGAAGGCTCTCACTGGGAAACCATTCGAGCCATTAGATCAGGTTTCGCTGTGGGACGTGACACTCAAGACCATCCTTTTAGTGGCCTTAACATCAGCTAGGAGAGCATGCGAGTTGCAGGCGTTATCTGCGAGAGCTCCATATACAGTCTTTAAAGGGGACTCTGTGGTTCTTCGACCAATATTGCAGTTTTTGCCCAAGGTAGTTTCCCCGTTACATATCAATGAACCAATTATTCTTCCAGCCTTTGTCCCAAATATGAATGCCCAAGAAGGGGCAGCATGGAAGTCTTTAGATGTCCATTATTGTTTACAGATCTATCTACAGAAGACTGAGAATGTGAGAAAGACGGATAGGTTATTCGTCATTCCAGCTGGACCAAGAAAGGGACAACCAGCAAAAACAGCAACTTTGAGAAGATGGATTGTCATGGCAATTCAAAAAGCTTACAAGGAGCAGGGGGAGCCAGTGCCTCAGGGAATCAGAGCCCATTCGACGAGGGGTATTGCATCGTCTTGGGCAGCAGAAGCGGGAGCTCAACCTGAAGCAATCTGCAGGGCAGCTACATGGGTAACCTCTAATACCTTTATTTGACATTATAAGTTAGATATTAGGTCTACTGCTTCATCACAGTTTGGGCGTTCAGTTCTCCAGGCAGTGGCTGGAGTTGAATAAACTTTCTTCTGTTATCAGCACAATATTGTCTTTATTCCCACCCAGTCAATTGCTTGGGTACTAACCCAAATGTTATGCTGCCAGGGGATGGCCAGGAAAGGAGAAAATCAATTCATACTTACCGAGATTTTCTTTTCCTGGCCATCCTCCCTGGCAGCATGCCCACCCTTTCATTGTCTGTCCAGAACATCAGGTAAAGACTGAGGAGGGCAGGAAGGGGTGGGTATTTAATGCATTGCTTTATTAACCCTTCTGTGTCCTGACAGTATGGTAGAGGATAAACCCAAATGTTATGCTGCCAGGGAGGATGGCCAGGAAAAGAAAATCTCGGTAAGTATGAATTGATTTTCTCCTTTAAGGGCACCTATCACCCCTGTTTCCTTCACCAGAGGTGCAGCCTAATGTTTCCCCAACTAGAGTTTTTTGTAAGAAACATACTTTTCATAGTTGTATCCCAGGTTCCAGTTGAAACAAATATTGACAGAGAAGAGGTTGGCATCACTTCTGTTCCAATGTGCATGGTTTTATAAAAATGATAATTAATGCCCATTGAGACAACCTGCTGATAGAACCCTCAGACTACCACCATTTCCATTCTGGTGGTACTTTCAAGGGTTTTTTTTTTTTCAAACAATGTGTGAATTTGCATGTAATGCATCAGAACAGACTCAGCTGGCCAGTCCCAAGTTTTTAAGAGCATGTAAACTTGGGCAAGTACCTTTTGAATCCATTTTAGCACTGAATTGGAATTTACATGACAAGGGATTTACATGACAAGATTGAACTCAATAGATGTGTGGTTTATTTTCAACCAGGTTTGAGCACTAACATTGTGTTTATCAGAGAAATAGAAAAGCAAGTAGGGTGTATAAGAAGACATTTTGTTTATTAATTGCACTTACTCTGTGCCTCTTTGTTTTTTGAAAGCATACAAGGAGTTTTGAGGGGGGGGTCCTGTTTCACTTTCCTAAAAATTAAGCTAAACAGCAAAAATTCACAAAATGCATTGAAGTTGATGGACATTTTTTTGTAGTGAAACCTGGTGGAATATTTTTCCCATTACTACTAAGAACAGCGATAACAGAGATATCCCATTGTTCTCAATAGAGCTATAAGCAAATGCTTTCCGCAGAATCCAGTTGAAAATTTGACCTGGAGGGATAATTATTTATGAAAATCAGTAGACGTTTTTACCACTGCCAAAGGAGTTACTAGTGCACGTGACTTCTATCAGACGCATATGTGAAGTTGTACAATGAATGATGTTGGTTTTAAAGGTAGTCATTGGCTTATCAAACTCTTAGACTAATACCACACATGGCATTTTTTATGCTGGTTTTTAAAATCCCCTCAGCTGTGTAATTACAATGCATAAACAGATTTCAGCCAGGCATTTTCTTTTAACTTTCCCATAATCTGATGCAATAGTCAGTAAAGATGTATTGCATTATGATGGTGTAATTATGTAACGTAACACATTGGGCACCACTACTGATGAGCTATTACACATCATGTCATGACGCAGTGACAATTTCATGCGACTGCAGTGCCATCTTTAAAATGCAGCCTATTTGAGCCACATTGTATTTGTATTGCAGTCAATACACATGGAAACTTAATGGCATTTTCAGCTAATGTAAAAAAATATGCCCTGTTCTGCGTTATTTACCATTAGGCTAATCCAATACATTTCAATGTTAATGCATTATTTGTATTATTTATATTTAATTACTACAATAAGAAGTTTTAAAAAAAAATGCCACACGTAGAATTTGTTTTAGCCCTATTATGATCCTGCATGCCAAAAGTATTCAGACACACCTTTTTACCTTACTAGGATCCTTTCCTGCTGGAAGCAATGTCACCACAAGCATCCCTTATTAAACAAAAAAAAAAATAAAATCATATTTTCTAACAATCTTTTGTACGATTTTTTTTGTAATATTGTAGTTACATTACATGGAATATGCAAATATTAGATAATTCCAGTATGAATATATGATATAAACACATTTAGGGCCTGCTGTACTATAAACTATTTTAGAACCTTTTACTTGCCTTTTACCGGCCTCTCTAACTCCCATCTTTCCCCCCTACAGTCTATATTAAATACTGCTGCCAGAATTCTCCTCCCTTAATCCAGGAGAGTTCAGGCCCTTCCCCTGCTAAAGGCCTTATCGTGGCTTCCTATTAAACAAAGAATATCTTACAAACTCCTTCTCCTAACCTTCAAAGCCCTCCATTTCTCTGCTCCTCACTACATCTCTTCCCTTGTGTCTCTGTACGTTCCTGGTCGACTCCTTCGTTCCTCGCAGAGCAATCGCTTGGTTGCGCCCCCCACTACTACTGCGGTTTCCTGCCTTAAACCTTTCTGCCTTGCTGCCCCTTACATTTGGAATGCCCTCCCTGATTTCCTCCGGAGAGAATCCTCCCTCAGTCTTTTTAAAACTAAAGTTAAAGACTACCTTTTGGAGCACTCGCCCAGCACCTGATCTGGGAACTGGCACTTATATTGTAATGTCACCCACTGTGACCTACAGCACTTATATTTGCCTATTTGTGTCTGTGTCCCATATAGATTGTAAGCTCTACGGGGCAGGGACCTCCTTCCTCTTGTGTCCTCGACTCTTAACTTATTGCTGCTGTATTTATCTGTATTTATCGTTATACTTTGTATTTATCTATTATCTTATTAACACCCTGTTTGTATTAATGTACTCTACTGTACAGCGCTGCGTACATAAATAGTGCTTTATAAATTAAGATATACATACATACTTGAATCCAAACGGATTTAATTCTGCCAATAGGATGCAAAGTGCAGCTTTCAGCACAAGTGCCATGGTTTTTTTTTCCCCAAAATCCATTATCATTGCAGACTAGTGATGGGCGAAAAGTTTCGCCAGGCATGGATTCGCGGCGGATTGTTTCGCGAAACGGATGAAAAATTTCGCCGCGGAAAAATTCGCCGCACGTCCAAAAATTGTCGCCAGCGTCAAAAAAGAATAGTCGCGGGCGACGAAACAAGAGCCGCGCGCGACGAAACAAGAGCCGCGGGAGACTAAATAATAGCCGCGGGCGACAATTTTTTTGTCGCACGACATTTTCGCCGTTTCGCGAATTTTACGCCGTTTCGCAGATCTTTTGGCGAAGCGAAACGGAACAGATTCGCTCATCACTATTGCAGACACAAACTGGCAGATCTAGACAATTGTGCTGCGCATCAGATGCTAAATGTATAGAAGTGTACTTGGCATCATTTCCAGTGTCTGCTGTGTGAGTAACGTGTCCCCCTATTCTTTCGGCACAAGTGTGCAGCACTCAATTCAGAAATGGAAGGCAGGAAGGAGTGTCAGAGTGCAGTGGACCATTATATGGAAGTGGAAGGAGTGCATTTTGATGTAGGTACCTTTAATGAAAGTTGTTTACATGCTATTGAGTGCAGGGAAATGTGCAAGCTGTCCACCGCACTTGTGGATGTAAATGAGCCCTAATGTCTTAGCTGTGGTTTTAACGATCTCACTCATCCAGGGTTAATACATGCAAAATCAATTCCAAGGTTAGAAGTCACTGATTCCTTGAGAAAAAGAATGTTGATCAGGCCAGTTAGCTGCACGTCTGTCTAACCAAAAGACTGGTTTAATAAGTGACCAATTAAATGTGTAATGCCAATTGCTCGCTATTGCTTAGTAGACTTTGTGCTATTTATTCAATATTATCCCAGTTGTTGATGTCTAAGATGTAGTGAAATAGGAATTCCCTGGGCAATGAGACAACACAGAAACCAAATAATTTAACCACTGAGCTACAGTTTAGCTGTGACCCCAATGTTCCTGAAATGCATCACTTCTAAGGATTAACTGATGCATTATACTTCATAAAAAAAAAAGAGATATCCATAATAAGAAATTTAAATGAATAAAAATATATTTAATTGACAAAAACAAACATTTGACAATCCTCATACAAATATAAAAGTCCAGATTTGAGATGGTTTCAGTACAGGCAAGACAAGCTGTTTTGGGAGCCGAGGTGGTCAGTCATCACCATAAGGAAACTGCTGCAAGGTCAAGTCTTTCCAAACCAGGTCACAATCTGTAAAACAGATAAGTCCAAATTTAATTAGAATACAGAAAATAATTGATCACCTTCACCCCTATTCCCACTCATTTGCCAATACTAAAGCAAAACCACAGTGGAGTTTCCCAAACCATGGTGAATTTGTAACAAAATGTCTAGTCAGCTTCTGCACAGCAAAGCCAATATATACACCCACCCATGGTGCCAAAGGAGCTGGTAACTCCCCCCAAATAATTTTGCCTAATAAAAGAAAAAGCTAGGTGCTTATTGCACTAAGAATCAGAGAGCAGTTTTTCAAATGGAAGATGGATATTAGAGTACCTGAAAAGAATAAATAAATAACAGAATAATCATCAAGTTGTCAAATTTGGTTACTGAGGTTAGTGAAGTCTCATTATTCAACAGTCTGAACAAAATCAGAGCATAATGAAGCGATGCTCCCCTGTGCTGCAACACATCAATACCAGAACCAATGCTCACCCGCCATGGGTGGAGCTAGTTGTTAAGCTTTTTACACTCTTCCATTTTAACCTAAACTTGGCACCTGAGCCCCTTTTAATGCTGAGGCAGCTCCATGGGTGGGACAAGGGCCCACACCACCTGCTGTACCAGTAACATCTGAAGATACCATGGCGTAAGAACCTTCAACACTATTTCAATACCTGGTGATAAACTGTTATTTATGGGAGTAATTTGCCTCAGTGTGAAGATCTGTTATACAGTTTATTACTCCAACCACACCATTACCACAACAACCAGCATATCAATTAACCTATAAAGACATGGTTGTCAATTGGTTGAGGCAAAGATACACAAGGTTAATAAAACTGGCTCTAATGCACATCATACCAATTACTCCTTCTGCACACCAACCACACGCAGCAGTAGTATCCCTACATGCTTACCAAAGATGAAACACTAATGTGGCCAGATTACACCTACATCCAGATAAAAGTTCAACACTCTCAGGATCCACAAATCAACATGATACCCCAACTAGCAGGTCTGGCAAAAGGATGGTCATTTACCGGTAAGAGAAACCTAAGCTTGTGTTACACATTCATGTAAAGCAAAAGTCACATCCCACCCGAAAACAGTCACAAACACCATACCCCAGGCAAGATTTTTGTTTTACAAGTTGGAAAAAGTCAAACTTGAGACCATATGTACATACATTCGGCCACCTATTATAAAGTCCAGCTTTCCTTTTGCTTGAAAAAAAAATTGAAGTACCACCACAGCAAGCCCTTTATTCTATTACTACCAAGGCTGAAGCATATTCATGGCTTGAAATTTGCCATACCAGGGCCTATTCTTTAACACAAAAGAATGTCAAAGCTAAAGCAGCAAAACATACAGAACATTAAGAGACAAGCTTATATTTTGTTGGGCAGGCATAGGTCCAAAAACTAGCATTCACCAAAAGTGAAGCATTTATTAGCAGGGGCTATCCCTTCAGTGAAAACCTCTAAACCCACACTAACTTGACTTCAAGCTCCTTACACACAATCATTGAAAGAAGCCTAACCCTTTACCCTCAAACCCTACCACAAGCAGAAAACACCCACTCACCAGCCATTGCTTAGGCACCTTAAAAGCATTTCCTGAAATTAATGGCATTGGTTTGTAAGTATTGTGGTATGGTGACAAAAAGGTCCCCGGTTTCCTGGGGAAAAGTGATTGACAACATGTATGTTGGGCCACGGATTCTCAGACATTTTTACTGAGGTGAGACCAGTAGTGTTTTGGGGCATAGAAACACTTTGTTTCTCTGCAGTTTTTTAAATTGTTGATCCGGGGCTGGTCTTACTGGGAATCCGCAAGAGCAGGGTGGGTGGATTCCCAAATCCATAGGCCAGGTTTTTCAGGAGGCCCTAGGCCTATTTGTAGTACACCTGAAGCTGTGCAGGGGAGCTGATGAGCCTGTGTGTGTGAGAGAGACACGCTGCTGGATTTGCTCAGCTTCAGGAGAAAGAGAAGCATTTATTTTTGTGTTAGCCAGGAGGCTTGATATTTCTGTTTAAACTGTTTTATACCCCCTGCGAGGGGAAACTTCTGCAGCCGCTGAAAAATAAACGCGGGCAGGAAGCCCTTACACCGGTCTTGGTGTGTGCAGTTGCCTCATTTGCAGCCTACCAGCGAGTGAACCCCCACAGTATTAATGGTGTTTTAACACCCACAGCTTTCCAAGTCAATGAAAAATTGACAAAGCAGCTTAGGTTGAAGAAGCACAAGCATCCAAAGCAATCAATCCCTTCACCCTACATGTAGATAAGACCCAGGAATATGAAGAGGTTGCTTCTCTAAATGTATACACCAAATCATGTAATTGTAATTTAGCCAAATCACAAACATAATTTTACAGTCTTATATGTAAATTTCTTAGTTGTATATATTTGACAGAGAAAAATAATCTTACATTCCACTTCTTGTATAGTATAATAGGAAAAAATATAAAAACAAAGCCCAGGCTAAAGCATTGCACACTCACATACAGTTTAGTCAATCTACAGTATCTCTTCTCTCACACCTCATCAAAACCACCAGCATCCCCACTCTTGCCAATGTTGAAGCTCAACCAATTCTGGATATTTCCCAAACATTTTCCCAATCTGTAATTCAAAGATGCCTATGCTGAAGAATGACAATGCCAAATTGAATGTCTATCTACACAGATTATACTGTACCTGCCACAAGTGCCAGTTTCCTTGGGATCCTGTTAAAGTTGTAGTATACAGTGACTAGAACAGACTAGACTTTTCTCAAACCAGAAGAACCTGTAAAGATTAGAAGAAAAGGTGTACATGGATAAGTGATTCTTCAACCTGGGCTTATTTTGTTTACTCACCTATCTATCACAAGCTTTAGCAGTCCAAGGTTTCCTGCCTATGCTTTTAATATTCCCAACAATGTCTCAAC